>NC_135504.1:125242062-125542062 GCF_052857255.1 Amblyomma americanum
AAAGTTGGACGTTGCGGGGCTGTGCTCCCGCCACAAAATTGAGAGAAGCAGTCCTGTATTTCTCAGGATTAAAAAATCCCGCTTACTCACCATGTCTCAGGAATGCGTCGTAAAAGTGGTTAGTGAAAGATAACTTTCAGCCAAAGGAGTTAGAGAACACTGGTTATGCAAAGGAGAGACAAAATCCACTTGTAATTCGTATTTATGTGCGCCGTCTTTCAGACTAATTCAGGAAGAATTACTCAGTTGCTGCAAGAAGCTTGGCGTCAGTGCTAAAAATATACTTTCAAGAGGTAGAGCGAGATGTAATTTAGGCCCGTATGCCTAGAGTTGGTGCGGCTAAAGACCACTTGGCACTCATTAGGCAAATTAAAAACAAGACATCTGTAATTTTTATTTATGTGCATCGTCTTTCAGACTAATTCAGGAAGACTGAATCAGTTACTGCATGCAGCTTTGCATCAGTGCCAAAAATAGTTTCGCGAGGATGCATTACATGAAAGACAAGGAAAATTGTATTTTAGACTATTATGTCCAGAGTAGGTCCAATAGTGCTGTTATCTGGCAACAGTGTATATTGCAATAAGAACACAGCACACTACTAATACAGCACACCACAATAATAAAAGCACAGCACAGTAATAAGCACTGCGTCACGAATAACCAGCGGAACCGTCCAGGCACAAATCAGAGGCCGCGTTCCGTCCAGAGCTCGCTCGAGCGACCGAGCGTTCGGCGCTCGAGCTTAGGAGTGTTCTGCGCTCGAGCTTCGCAGTATTCGGCGCTTCTCGTCGTCTTCTTCGTTGAGCGCCAGCCTCTGAAGATTCTAAAGCCCGTGTCCAGTCTTACAATTCCCCCCGGGCGAAAGGGCGCCATCCTAGCAGCCTTGGGCGATGTGACGACGGCGGGGTCGTAGTAAGGTTTGAGGCGGGTCGTGTGGACAATTTCGCGGCCCCGGTGGTGATGATCAGGATATGGCGTAAGGGGTTCGATGAGGTAATTGACGGGGGATGTCTGCTGAAGAATACAGTAGGGTCCGTGGTACTTGCTAACAAGTTTGGAGGAGAGGCCGGGACCTGAGGAGGGTACCCAGAGCCAGAACAAAGAGTCAGGAAGGTAAGCGGGAGGGAGTGCAGGGAATCACGGGTGCTTTTCTGCTGCTGCTGGCGTGAGAAGAGAAGGACCGGGCAAGATGTGGCCATTCTTCGGCATAAGTTGCGGCTTGAGAAAGAGCTGTAAATTCGGAAGCATCAGGGCGGTAAGGTAGAATGGTGTCCATTGTGCAAGAAGCCTCATGGCCGTACAGTAGAAATTACGGAGAGAATCCGGTGGTGGCTTGAGCAGCGGAGTTATAAGCGTATGTCACAAAACGGAGAACGTGGTCCCAGTTACAATGGTCGGAAGCAACATACATGGCCACCTGTCGCCGAGGGTGCGATTAAAACGCTCAATTATGCCATTTGTCTGGGGATGGTAGGCGGAGCTTGTGCGGTGAACAACGTTGCTTTCTTGAAGGAGAGCTTCTACAACTTCTGAGAAGAAGGCCGGACCTCTATCACTGAGCACCTCTTTGGGCCCATCACGGCGAAGAATGATGCGATGGAGAATGAAGGATGCAATGTCGTGGGCTGTAGCGGATGGTAAAGGCAATGTTTCAGTGTAACGTGTAAGGTGGTCGATGGCAACGATGATGCTGCGGATCCCGGTTGATGTGCTGGGAAGAGGGCCGTAGAGGTCGATGCCAACACGCTCGAAGGGCTGTACTGAGCAGAGCAGCGGCTGCATAGGAGCGGCGTGTCGGCAAAGTGGATGTTTTCGTCGCTGGCATGTGGTGCAAGACTGAACGAACTGGCGGACGTAATGGGCCATCCCACGCCAGTAGTACCGCTGTCGTAGACGGGTGAAAGTCTTCAAGAATCTGGCATGGGCACACTGGGAATCATCGTGGTAGGAAGAGCAAATAAAGGAGCGCAGATGTGTCGGAATGACGAGAAGCCATTTGCGACCATCCGGTAGATAGTTGCGGCGGTAAAGGAGCTCGTCTCTGATAGCGAAATGGTGGGACTGACGACGGAGAGCACGGGAAGGAGGTCGAGAGGATTGGCCTGATAGATCAAAAAGGCAAGTGATCCACGGGTCTTTGCGTTGCTCGGAAGCCCTATCAGCAAACTCAAACTTCAAAGAAGGCAGGGCGGATATGCAAGGCGCTGCTTCAGATGGTACAAGGGAACTTGAGAGGGCATCAGCATCGGCATGTTTGCGGCCGGAACGATAGTTAACGCGAATGTCGTACTCTTGGAGTCGCAGAGCCTATCGCGCCAGTCGACCAGAGGGATCTTTCAAATAGGACAGCCAGCAGAGGGCGTCGTGATCGGTGACAACGTCAAAAGGGCGCCCATACAGGTAGGGGCGAAACTTGACGATCGCCCAAAGTATGGCTAAACACTCCTTCTCGGTGACAGAATAGTTGGCTTCAGCTTTTGTGAGGGTCCGGCTAGCGTAAGCGACAACGTATTCGTCAAAGCCTTGCTTGCGTTGAGCGAGAACTGCACCGAGGCCGACGCCGCTGGCATCGGTGTGGATGGAGTTCCATCGGAGAAAGAGGGTGGAAGTGACGCAGAATTGGTGGAGGGGTCAGGAGACGACGGAGTGTCGTAAACGCTTCATCACAGGCTGGCGACCAGGCCGAAAGGTCATGAGTGGATAGGAGCTTGTTTAGGGGGTCGACGATAGTGGCAAAAATGCGGACAAAACGGCGGAAGTAGGAGCAGAGGCCGACGAAGCTGCGGAGGTCTTTTACAGAAGTGGGCTTTGGAAATTCGGCCACAGCTCGCAAATTGGCCGGGTCCGGGAGAACGCCATCCTTCGATACGACATGACCGAGAATGCTGAGCTGCCGAGCTCCGAAGCGGCACTTTTTCAAATTAAGTTGGAGGCCAGCGTCGGCCAGGCAGCGAAGAACAGTCTCGAGGCGCTGGAGGTGAGCCGGAAAGTCCGAGGAAAAGATTACAATGTAGTCTAGATAACAAAGGCATGTGTGCCATTTGAGCCCTCGAAGTATGTTGTCCATCATGCGCTCGAATGTGGCGGGTGCATTGCAGAGGCCGAAGGGCATGACATTAAATTCAAAGAGCCCGTCGGGTGTGACGATTGCAGTTTTTGGGCGATCGGCCTCCGCAATCGACACCTGCCAGTAACCGGAGCGCAAGTCCAATGAAGAAAGGAACTCAGAGCCCTGCAGGCAGTCAAATGGGCATCGTCGATACGGGGGGAGGGTAGACGTCCTTGCGTGTAATCTTATTCAGACGATGGTAGTCCACGCAGAAACGGATGGAACCGCCTTTTTTCATGACTAGAACCACTGGCGATGCCCACGGGCTGTGCGACGGTTGTATCACGTGACGCTGGAGCATGTCGGTCACCTGGGCGTCAATGATGCTGCGCTCAGCAGCTGACACGCGGTACGGACGATGGCGCAAAGAGGCATGGGTTCCAGTGTCAATACAGTAGGTAACGGTGGTGGTGCGGCCCAAGGAAGGTTGCTGGTAGTCAAACGAAGCTTGAAAACGCTGCAGAACGGCTTGAAGCTGGCCTCGTTAGGTAGACGTCAGGGCGGCGTCGACAGAACGGTGAAAAATATCTACAGACGAGTGATTCGTGATGGGAACAGGCGTAATGATGGCACTCACGTGAAGGCCGGCCGCGCTATCGACAAGGGGGTATGCGGAGGCGGGATGGAGAACGGCAACGCTATCAAGCGATTGGGTGCACGGAGTAAAGTGGTAGGGCAGGAGAACGGGTTGGCCACATAAATAGCGTTGGAGCCACGAACTATTGTCAGCACAGCATGAGGCAGCAAAACAAACTTCTGGTCAGCGCATCGTAAAGAGGGGGTATAAGTCACTGTTGCATCCGAGAGCGCAGCACAAGAAAGAGGCTCCAGCACTGAAGAGAAAGGTGGAACGTCTGTGTCCTCTGAGACGACCACAGTAGCGGCAGCAGCACCGGTTACGTCCAATGGGGCGTAACTGTAGGGCGACAAATCAAGCTGAGCACGGGCGCAGTCAATAACGGCGTGATGTGAGAAGAGCAAGTCTCAGCCAAGGATAACGTCGTGAGAGGAGCGGGCGAGGACGATGAACTCGATCGTGTAGGAAACGTTCCCGATGAGCAGGCGGGCGGTGCAGGCGGCTAACAGTCAAATGTCCTGTGTGCTGGCCGTCCGGAGAGAAACGGGAGGAAGGGGCGTCATCACTTTTTTGAGTCTGCCACACAGGGGTGACTGAGAACCGAAACGGCTGCGCCAGTGTCAACAGGTGCTTATAATCGTAGGGACGGTGGTCACGACTGCGACACAAACGAGCCACGTGACCAGCGATGCCATAGGCGTAGCAAATAGGGCGGTTGTCTTGTGTGCACCAGGGGTTGAGTGGCTGCGGCTGTGATCGGGGGCGGGCAACCGGACGGTAAGGTGGGGTTGCAGGTCGCTGGGGTTCTAACTGCCGGGTAGGTGGCCTGTAGACAGGGGCAGCAGGTGAGGGCCGCGACCGCACCACTGCATAGGCGTACGTCAGAAGAGCCGCGATCAGGGGTGACTGAGCAGGAGGTGGCAGGACTTCAGCCACCTGCTCTTCGATAACACGCTGTAGGTTGGGAGTGAGCAACGGCGCAGGCGTAGGCGGGCAGGTAGACAAAAATAGCTGGCGTGCGACGTCCTCACGTACAAACTGCTGGATGCTCTGGACCGCACCACTGCATAGGCATACGTCAGAGGAGCCGCGATCAGGGGTGCATGAGAAGGAGGTGGCAGGACTTCAGCCACCTGCTCCTCGATAACACGCTGTAGGTTGGGAGTAAGCGACGGCGCAGGCGTAGGCGGGCAGGTAGACAAAAATAGCTGGCGTGCGGCTTCCTCACGTACAAACTGCTGGATGCTCTGGAGGGGCGACTGCTGGTCCAGAGCTCCGTCCCCTGGGAGAGCCAAGCTGCAAAGTGCGGCCTCCTGAAAGCCTGCACGCCGGGTAGAAAGGCGCTGTTTGCGCAGCTCATCGAAGCTTTGGACACTGGAGACAGTCTGGGGATCTTGGCGACGAGCATCTGGAACGCATCATCCTCAATGCCTTTCATAATGTGTCTGATCTTGTCGGCCTAGCTCATAGAAGGGTTGACACGCTTGCCCAGGTCGACGACATCTTCTGTATAACTGGTGAAGTTTTCACCAGTTTACTGGGCCCGACTTCGCAAGCGTTGCTCGGCTCGAAGCTTTCGCTCTGCGGGACGGCCAAAAACTTCTGTCAGGCTGGTTTTTAGAGCTGCCCAGCTTGAGATGTCAGCCTCGTGGTTTCGAAACCAGAGATTGGCTACGTCGCTCAGATAAACGATAACGTTGGTGAGCTTGACGCTATCGTCCCACTTGTTGTTTGTGCTTACGCGTTCATAGGAGGCCAACCAATCCTCCACATCCGTGTCATCTGTGCCGCTGAAGATGGTCGGGTCACGCTGCCGCGCGGCGCCGGAACAGAAGACATTCGACGGAAACAGTGAAGCGGTTTGGGTGACGGTCTCAGGCATTGCAGAGGTGGTAGTCAATGCGCGGGTGCGAAGCTCCAAGCCGATGGATCGTTGGCACCTCCACCACTTGTAATACAAACACCGCACACTACTAATACAGCACACACAGCACACCACAGTAATAAGAGAACAGCACAGTAATAAGCACAGCGTCACGAACAACCAGCGGAACTGTCCAGGCACAGATCAGAGACAACGTTCCGTCCAGAGCACGCACGTGCGACAGAGCGTTCGGCGCTCGAGCTTCGGAGTGTTCGGCGCTCGAGCTTTGCAGTGTTCGGCGCTTCTCGTCGTCTTCTTCGTTGAGCGCCAGCCTCTGAAGATTCTAAAGCCAGTGTCCAGTCTTGCACAATATGCCCATTTTGAGTTTTTCAATGCTACCTTTGTATGAGTTAATACCTCCCGGTTCTCTTCTGCTCCATTGAAAGTTATCTGAACGCGCTTGTCACAACCACGATATATAAGAACGATAACCAGAAGGATGTACCAATACAATATATTTAGTTATTTTCTATCGGCATTTATTCGAAAACATTAGTACATCAAAGTTCAATGTGTGTTTTGGTGTGCAAAACTGCGTGAATGACACTCACAAGTAAGAAGTTGAGATGGCTGCTCAATATCGCTCTTGGTCCCAGACTGGCGTTTCGTCCACTTCCTCGTCTGTGCCTTTCGCGCTCTTTTATACTAATGTGATGTTCCATCTATCTCACCTTTACGGACTTTTTTAGTGTATGTGTGTTCTGCTAACACTTGGAGATTATTTCAGTCTTCAATTGCGTGGGAACCGTTTGAGAGGCAGCAAGTAAAAGGGACTTGAAAATTTAAACCACCTCATAATATAACTGGATTGCTTACCGTAGGCCCGAAGAAACACCGCGAGCATTTCAGCAAAAATCACCTTGGTGTCCGGTTGACAATGTTGCTGTACTGCTTTTATGCTTGCAAAACACAACTGGCCATTCGCCGCATTGATAGCTTCAAAGGGCCGTAATTTCTCTCAGTGCACAATCCGACTGCGCCTATGAACGAAGTGCTATGTAGGTGAGGTCAGTTCGAAACAAGTCTAGCTGAGGCCGAAGCTATCTGCATTTGTCACCTGTTTTTTTTCGCAGTGCATCTGGATAGAAATAATTATCTAACCTGATAGCGCAGCCGTGCAATCATTGTACCCTACACAGCTTGCACTTATGGAGACGTGCGTGCTGTAATTATTATCCAAGTTTCCGCACCCTTAGGTCTAACCCAACATGTGTTTATTGTGAAAACATTCTTCCAGCCGACATATTATGATTTGGGAGTGCCGAATGGCCAGGATAGTAATAGTTCGGGGTATGTGAACGTTTTCCCCTTCTCACATGTCCTTGCCGACTGCCCGTTTGCCTAAAGGCGGCTAAAAAAATGAGAGCGACAATAAAATTTCCTTTCGATTCCAGAGTTGCTCACGTTGAATCTTGCGATAAGAATATTCCACTCGTTCCGTTAATGAGTACCATAACGAACAATGAGCTGCTGAGCTGTACAAGCATCCATGCTATAGCAAACACCCTTGTGCTGACGCGCGAAGGGCGCCATGCCCCTGGCATATTAATGCGATATACATGGTGTCTATCAGGTCGCTTAAGGCTCCTAAAAAGGATGTGTTGAAAAACTAAGTGTCAAGTTTTAGTTGGCACGTGACAACCGTTTGGCTTTAGGCGCCATAAATCCCAACACAACGTAGCAGTTCATGGGGCGAAGAATTGATCCAGTTGCTGATCATCCAACACAACATACCGTCTAAAATATATATATATTGCAGGCGCCTGGTCCCAGCAGTGCTCGCTGCAGGGGTAGCAAGCAATGCTTATAAATGAACCTTAAAGATAAAAACTTAACGTATACCTATCACTAGTGTATGTTTTGTAAATATTGCTATGGTCGAATTCTGGTTAATGTATGCTGTGTGTGTTTTGTAAAGCTAGTGTTTTGTACAGATGTCTTATTATATTGTGTAAAAATACTGAAAGTGTGTTCTATTATGTAATGCTCTTCTTGATTTTGTGTAGCCAGTGGTGTCACCTGTCATCCGGGTGGCGTGGCCTCGTCAGGCAAAGTATGCCTTTTGCCACGTCACCCTGGACAACCTCTTCGTTGTCTGAAATAAATTCTGAATGAATGAAATGAAAAACCAGCTGGACCGCCACGATGTGTTTCGTCCGGCAACCGAGTGCAGCACACGGAGCAACCGCGGCGATTCGGAGTCTCCCAGAGAGGGTGAGTAGGCTGCAGAGGAGAGCATTCTGTTCGTCTGTTCGTACCGTCAGCCAGAATGAGTGCTCGCATTTTGACTGCTCGGAATCTCCCAGCTACGCTTCAGCCGTGGCGGCAAATCCGCCTGCTGGAATGTCGGCCCCTCCATCGAAGCCTCCTGCTCAGGACCAGAGTACTCATCTGCAACGCCCGTCGAAAGCGGTGAGCCAACCACCTCGGCCTCGAGCAACGTTTGGCAAAGCTAAGCAGTCCATGCTTAAAGTAGCGCCCAGACTACCGGCGAAGAAAAGCTTATTTGTTTCTCGTCTGGACCCGACAACAACGGCGTCGGACATACAGGAACTTTTGGCGGATACAGTAGGTGACAAGGTTGTTACTTGCACAAAACTGAAAACTAAGTACGATACATATTGCTCCTTTCACGTTTCTATGGATGAGCATTTATTTGAACTTGTGAGCAAACCGGAAGTGTAGCCTGATGGTTGCGTATTTCGCCCTTTTTATGGAAAGCTGTGGTCTTCACGGCGCTTTGATGACCCTAATGGTGCTCTAACTACATCCGAAAATGGCTCAGGAAATTAAGCTGTATTAACAAAACACGAGAGGGCTGCGAACTAAAAGGGAAGCTCTCTTCGCGAATGCATACGAATGTGAGTATGACATTATGTGCCTGACGGAAACGTGGCTAAACTCATCATGTTCAAGTGCGTGTTATTTCTCAGATGAATACACTGTTTTCAGGGCCGATAGGGTGTACTCTGACAAGATTAAATACGGGGGCGGTGTTCTGATAGCCTGCCGTTCTGTGCTAAATGCATTTAGGAGACCAGACCTAGAGACATACGAAGAATGTGTGTGGTTGGAAATTCCAACGTGTGACAAATCGCACTATCTAGTCGGCTGTTACTACTTTCCACCAAATTCTGCTCCTAACGTTTTTACCGATTATTTTTTGGATACTGGGGAAAAAATTGATTTTTTGAAGTACAAAGTTCACATCTACGGGTACTTTAATCTTCCTAAGGTCGATTGGTCCACTGGTTTGGTCACTAGTGACTGCACAGCAACTCGAGAAAAAGCCGAATGTTTAATTGATTTTAGTAATTTTCATGGTTTATATCAATTTATTACAATGAAGAACTGTGCTGGAAACATTTTAGACCTAATTTTATCTAATGTGCCTCTTTTTGGAGTGCAAGTGGTGCGCGATCCTCTTGTTCTAGTAGACAAATATCATTGCCCGTTTACCTTGTCGTTCTTCTTGTCGTTTCGTGCAGTGCGCGAGATGGTGCCAGAAAAATTTAGATACGCGTATGGAAATTACCTTAGGCTGTACAATGATCTTCTGGCCTACGACTGGTCAGAATTGCTTGAGACTGAGGATGTAAACACAGGCGTTGAGCTACTTACATCAACTGTACAAGGTATAATGAAAAAATGTATACCTCACCGTAAATCGAAGAAGTGTAGATTTCCATGCTGGTTTTCGCACGATTTGAGACATTACTTGAAGAAAAAACAGAAGTATCACAAACTGTACGTTAAATCAGAAAGTGAATATTGGTACCAAAGATATTCATTGTGCAGAAAAATTGTGAAAAAACTGATTGCACGTGATGAAGCCGACTACCACAGACTTCTCGAACAGAACTTTAAAAAGGAACCAAGCAGTTTTGGGGATCTTGTGCGCAAGCAAAGAAATGATAAGGTTAGTGCTGCTGTGATAAAGACGTGCGATAGCATCTGTTTTAAACATCAAGATGTGTGCCAAGCTTTTGCTGATCACTTCAGCTCTTGTTTTGTGCGCCATGATAACACAACTGCTGTTATCACTCTTGAAGACAGCGCTGACTGTTTAGCTTGTGATATTGCCACCGAGCATGAGGTTCTTTCGGCGATTCAGAAACTTAAGCCAAAACTTTCAACAGGAATTGATGAAATTCCCAGCTTCATAATGAAAGGATGCGCTGACATTTTCGGCCCTGTTTTGGCGCATTTGTTTAACTTATCGTGTTGAACTGGTGTTTTCCCTCGTCATTGGAAGTTGTCAGTAGTTGTTCCTGTATTCAAGTCTGGCGATGCTTGTGATGTAAACAACTTTCGTCCTGTGTCACTAATTTGTTCTTTTGCGAAAGTTTTTGAAATGATTATGTGCGAACGCATGGGCTCATACTTCAAACAGAAGATCTCGATTCTGCAGCATGGTTTTTTGAAAGGTCGCTCTGTGGAAACGAATTTATGCAGCTTTCTTGATTATACTGGGCCACATGTATTTAATCGTGGTCAGGTAGATGCAGTCTACTTTGACATGACTAAAGCTTTCGATATGGTTTCCCATGAGGTACTTCTGATGAAGATGGAAAGATACGGACTTTGCCCCATATACTGCAGGTGGCTCAAAAGCTACCTTGGCAGCCGCCGTAACATGGTACGATTTTCCGGCTGTGTGTCCAACGAATTTCTGTCATCTTCGGGAGTGCCTCAGGGCTCCAACTTAGGACCGCTGTTGTTTTTAGTGTTTATTAATGATTTGCCGTTACATGTCAAGAACTCGAGAATTTTGATCTTCGCAGATGATTTCAAATTATTCCGTAATATTGGAGATATTGAGGACTGCCACCAATTGCAAGCTGACATTAACAACGTTGAAAATTGGTGTTTGATGAATCGCTTAAAACTGAATATTAAGAAGACTTCCGTCCTGTCTCTAACTAGGAAACGCGACACAGTTACGTTTGATTACACACTTTTGGCGGGTGAGATTTCTCGCGTGGCCCATGTACGAGACCTTGGTGTTGTTGTTGATTCAAAGCTTGATTTTAGACTGCATGTAAATTCAATTGTGTTACGCGCATTGAGGCATATTGGTCTTATCTCTAGATAAACAAAAAAATTTCGACGGCACGAATGTCTACGCACTCTATACTGTGCCCTTGTGAGACCGCGTCTTGAGTTCGCGTCAGTAGCCTGGAATAGCGTATCTGTCGCCTATTGCACGAAAATTGAAAATGTTCAGCGTAAGTTCATACGCATCTATTATGATAGATATATTGGTCGCCGTCGTTTCTACGACTATGATTCTCTCTTGGCAGACCTCAATATGTCTACCCTTGGCGACAGGCGACGCATACGTGACATGCAGTTTCTGCAAAACGTCGTGCGCGGTTACATTAACTGTGAGTCCTTACTGATGTCGCTGAATTTTCGTGTGCCGCATGCAAAAGCTGCAAAATGTTTCGACACATTTTATCCCGATTTGCACGCCATCTGTCCAATGACTCGTTTACAAATCTTATATAAAAAAACGTTTAATGACATGGACATATTTGCCTAATTGTTGTTTTCGTGCCTGCTTTTAAATCTTTTGAAGTGGTGTTTTTTATGTATCTGACCTAGTGTGCGCTCGTTTAGGCCACTTGGCTGTTGAGGCACTCTTAAATAAACATATCTATCTATCTATCTATTAGTAAACCTGTTGGTTAATGAACCAAGCAGGAACGCGAATAAAAGCGGTGCGAAAAACACCAGAAAAAAATGTGGCTGTTCCATCTCAGCACTAAAGGTTAGGTCTAATTGCATAAGTTACATTGATCTAGAGGCTGGTCAGAACCGAAACTGTTATGTTTCTGCTAATGTTTCATTTATGTTGCGTTTATGTTACCTTAATGTATCATTAGGTTAGGTTCGAAATCACATTTCACCTTAACAAAAATATAACATTTCGTTATGTCTCGGAGCTACCTGGGCTAGTGGGCAGATCGCTTTATTAGAAAAGCATCTGAAATGATTGGTGGGCGCCGTTGATTGAGCCCATATTTTGCATTAATAAATCAATCAATCAGTGGAAAATTTCGGTGCTCATTCAAGGAAAATTTGTACAAAATATTTCGACCAATTGCCTTCATTGGTAGCGTGCGGTACAATACAAAACGAGACATTTGGGCAACCGCAATAAGAAATGCCTGAACTAAGATTTCAGCAAAATAGAAAGAGCGAAATTACACAATAAAATAATCAGTTGTCCGGTCGAATATAAACAAAGCGTTCGGGCAGCCGCGTCAGGAATGTGCAAGCCAATACGCCCGCCGCGGTGACGCTCGGCTCCTAGCTGGCCCGGAGGACGGTGGTTCTATCCATTTGCTGCGGTTGAATTTCGGTGCAGGCGAAATTGTAGAGGACGTGTGCTGTGCGATGTCAGGGCACGTTAAAGACCCCCACGTGGTCGAATTTTCTGGAGCCCTTCAATACAGCGTCCCTTATAGCCTAAGTCGTTTTGTTACGTTAAACTACATAAGACAAACACCCAATTATTATGCAATTAACCCTCACTTCAGTGGTGCCACACGGCGCCAATAATGATTGAGCTCGCTATGTTTGCTCAAGACAACTTGTTTTTCAAATTTTGGGCCTTCTGATAGGTTGAAATTCTATTCGGAAACCTCCAAGCTCTTCTGCAGAGAAGGAGTTCCCGTTTCTTGAAACGTGTCTTGCGTAATGGTGAACCGGTTTCCGTGGCGACATTTACAGAAACCACACTCACATAAATCCCCTGATTCTTCTCACCAATCACTGCCGCATCCGTTACCTCTACCTCCCGCGTTCCATTTCACAGCGCTCGTTCTGCCCGTGGCGAATGGCCCGTGATCTAAAATTTTTTTTAGGCGCGGTGTGAGAACTCTGGATTCTGACCTCTCGGATAATGCTTTAATACAGAAGGTTTATAGTGGAGGCTTATCAATTTGGCTGCAATTGAAAGAGGATATATTTGTAATCATTTTAAGCACTGCTACAAGATATTTGGTGAAGTATATGAGAAATTGAGTGGCAGAAAATCTGGCGTCTTGGGCATCACTGACAAAGACCGAAAAATCCGCGAAAAATCGCGAGAGGAGGTACCTAGGAGGTTGGTGGGACAGTTAGGTCACGTGACCTCGTGGCGTCCATCACAGCCTGAGCAGACGGATTGTGAGCTAGCTGCCCACCGTGGCAGGTGGCAGGTGCATTAATGATTGGTCGATCGGGAAGGGCAACCCGGGCCGTACAAGGTTCTCCGCTAGGAGCACCTCTCACCGCAGGGCAGTGACACATCGCTTATACACTGCACCACTGCGCCAGGAGCCGTACGAGGACCCCCATAGATCTATGATTGTTATGCAGAGAATGACCTTCTGCATATATAAGAACTAAGACCTTATGCTGTAGCGTTATGCCATTAAGGAGGAGTTTAAGTGACCCCTCTAAAATTTCTGCCGTTTGCGTATTGTACTTTATTCACAGGAGCCTGTCTCAGGCCAGCTTGCTGAATGATGGGCAGTCGTGGCCAGCTACACTGGCTGAAGTGCGTCCGTCTCGTGGGTGCCGGCAGTTTGGCCGCAAGCTACAGTTGACAAGCATGGGTGAGGACCACTTTTTATCCGAAATTATGTTTAAACATCATCACTAGGCATATTTATGCCTAGTTGTATTGTCGCCACCATCGGCTGTTCCCCTAAAAGCTACAGAGTGAGTATACAGTTTTCTCAAGTCGATCACCTAAAACAAATCTTCGCGACCATTATTATTTTACATATTATTCACATATATTTGTTTATGTTGATGTTAAACATGACTGGTGGTTTAACACTGCTAAGCATGAAATATTGTCCGAAATCCCAGTTTCCAGCAGGTGGGCACCACCACAACGACCCTGAAAAAAGTGCGATCGAGGTGTGCACTGGCCCATTCTGGCAGCCATACGCGCCTTCAGATTTTACCCAGTTGATGTACACCAGCGGCCAATGCGCCAGTGCAGTGTTTTTTCAACAGTGTTGTCAACGCCAACACGCAATGCTCTTGTTGCTCTGTTTCTGCCAAAACTTTGTCCACGAATCGCATGCAGCGCACACCCCCGTTTCACTACCACCACATACCTCAAAGCACGTATATTAGTTTGATAGTAGTATTAGTTGAAGAAGGCGATGTTAAATGCGCAGCTCAATAGTGTGTTGCAGTTTAACACTTCGCGTGTTAAACGGCAGAGGTAGCCTAGTGTACTCGCGCATTGGCCAGCGACGGTGATCTTCTCGTACCTTCATGGGTTCGAATCCCAGTCATGAATATTTATTTTATTTATTTAACTTGCAAACCGACTAAAAATCGCAAGATCTTGCTCGCGGTAGGAGTAGGGGTTTCGCACTAATAAATGTTTTCAGTTTCTTTCCTGAGTGTCTACCTCACTTATTATATGATGGTGACATTTCTGCTAAGGGGTATTGTTGTAAGCCCTCATAGTTCTGCTTTGCCTTTCCTTTTTCTTTTCCCTAATGTCTTTTCTCTTTCTCGTTATTTACTTTATGATCTTTTTCCTCTTATCCTCCTCTCTCGAACTTCCTCTCCTTTCCTACACTGAGTGTTGAAGTAGGAAAGAAGGGCTTGGTAGAGGTTTGAGGCGGAGGAGTAGCTTTGAAGGCATCATTTTTGTTGTAGTTCGTGCAATGTTCACTAGACCCATACATCACAATCACCAGTGCATACTCCAAAGGGTAAAGGGTGAAGTAAGTCAGGCGTGCTGACAACATCGGTAATCAAGAGTGCGGCGACTCCTCACCCTTTAGGTTGGGAACTATGTCGATATAGCTCTATTTTTGGTCACGAAACTTTTGGCCGCATACCTTGTTAACCTATTGGCCAGAAGTGGGTGCCATAACTGCGGCGCAGCATCTTTGCGGGCTCTGACCCATGGGCTCTGACCCTATATTTACACGAAAACAAGCAATCAAAGTTTATCTCTTTTTTCAGCAGGATGTGAGTAAGCGCGAATTTAGGATTCAGTGTGATTGAAGTATTGCTGTTGAGGTGTCGGTACTCTTTCAACTCTGCTGTCTTTTCGCATGCAGCTCCAGTTAGCCGGGGAGTTTCTTTGCGGACGACGTGATGGCTTTACGCTGAAGGCTGCACCAGCGTATCCGCGCGGCACGCCAGCTCTGTCAACCATTCGTCGGGTGAGTACTTCTGAGCAAGCAGCAGCGTTCTATTATTTTGGGGGAGTACAGAGAATGAAAGTTCTGTATTTGTGATTAAGTGCCTACAAAATGTGAGTGTTGCCAGCCTGTGTTGGCAGCATTTGCACTCCTTGTCTGCTCTGGCTCCTTTTTGGCGACCGCCATTTGTTGTATCTGTACTGTTCTAGGTCAGCGTAGTGTTGAACTCTTTGAACTATGCTTTCAAGCCATTGCGTACAATGCAATGAAATTATTCCTACAGTTTAGCTGGGTTTGCCTTCTGCTCATTTTTTTTTGTAAGCGCTAAAAGCTTACAAGGTCTATTTACAATGCATTGCAGCTTCAAGATAGGCTTCGGCATTTGGATGGGTACATTCTCAGCGCGTTTCCAGGATGGGTTCCACGGCATTTGCTCCAAAGAAGAGGGCAAAGTGGTTTTCTATTTTCAGCCTAAACAAATGTCTTGCTCCTAATGCCATTTTGCGCCATATGTCGAACCTACAGCCGTTGTGAAGATGGGACATCTCACATGCGTGTCCCTTCTTCATTAAACTGTTAAACTTTTAAACATCGGTTGTGGACGTCTGGAAGTTGTCTTTGTCAAAAGTGTACGTCCCAGGGGGTTCTGCTTCCGAGCAATACAGAGAGACTACTCTTGCATATTCAGGCGTCTTTATCCCAAAAGGTGAAGTGAACTTCATTCCTTAGCTCTCCAAAGCTTAGGAGAGTCAAATGCGTTAAAAAGCACCGCTACATGGCTTGGAATCAAAACACTTGGGCAGTATATATTTTTGGCAAAGTCTGTACGTGGAGACTTGTGCATCCCGCGGTTGCACACAAACACGTCACTTGTCGAGGCAGTGTTGCATTTACCAGCAATAGTCCACGGCGCCCCCATTCGCAGTTGTGTTAAGCACCGCATGTATGGTTAGCGCAGATACGTCAGACGCTCAGGCCTCCGTAGCAGGCAATCAGCTTATTGATTAAATTTAATGGCCGTCACCCCACCACTGGGTGCAATTCCCGGACTGACAAATCAACTATTTCCTTCGTTAAACGGAAAAGAACCAACGTGCGACCGTCCCGTAACCGCATTTAAATAAAAAATTTGTGGACACATCTCGATAGTTGTTACGCCAACGGCGTAGCACATGGTGATGGGTTCATTGTAACCAAGCACCCGCTTTTGATGGAGTACAAATTATGTGGCACTACTCGGTGGACGGTTTGGCATCGCGTCAGAAAGAAATCGTGGCTGAGAGGGCTTCAGCGCAAATCGCT
This sequence comes from Amblyomma americanum, assembly GCF_052857255.1. Classification (NCBI taxonomy): domain Eukaryota; kingdom Metazoa; phylum Arthropoda; class Arachnida; order Ixodida; family Ixodidae; genus Amblyomma; species Amblyomma americanum. The sequence goes on from NC_135504.1 coordinate 125,258,148, forward strand.
CTGCAGAGCTGTTATAGGCGAAGTGTCTTAAAGGCGTCAATGGACTCCCTGGAACCAACTTTTCTTGTGACATGTCATTTGGAATGCTATTTGGGAATGACTACAGGATTTGTTCGCCTTCGCTTTTGCATCACCTATATTTCAGAGGATTTGGCAAAGTTTATCTTGCGGAACTTTGTCCTATTAACGTTAAAGCCAAGTTAAAATAGTTTTTTGAGAAATCGAGGTTCGAAATGTCGAATCTACGGAGCTTGTAGAAAAGGAGCTTGTAGAAAAAGCAAGCAAAGTATTTTTGCACTAGCATTAAAAATGATGACGCAATCATCGATTAAATCCGCGATGATATTCAGGCTTCTCCTCACGGCGTCAGAGAAGTGTTAGGAATCTCGTCGTGACGTCATTTTTGCCGAAATTTCAGATGTCCGCTGCCTTCTACTACATGTAGTTGTGCAACTTGCGATGCCACCAATCAATGCTGCGTGAGCTTAACCTTGGATTTGGGTTTTTTTTCATGCAACTACCGTTTCTTCGCTGGAAATATAGCACTGTCATACGTGACATCATTATCGGACTCTGCCAGTGGCTGTGCATTGCAGATAAACCTCAAATCCAAAACCGATCTATTCGGCGGTTACGCTGCGATTTCAAAATGTGGGGCAAACGATTTTTCAGCTTATTTCTCAGGACATTCAGCCCTTTTAAATTCATTGTATTGAAAAGCGCCTTCAGTTTCCCTTTAAATAGTAATCTGCGTGACGCTGCTCTGCATATGAGCTATTCTTGCACTCTGCGATTTCAGTGAACGTTAAAGAACCGCAACTGGTCGAAATTTCTGGAGCACTCCACTACGTAGCCTGAGTCGGTTTGGAATGTAACCCCCCACCCCCCCCGCACACACACACACACACACACACACACGCCCATGCTGAAGGCAGTGAGGTGTTTCATGCACGTCGCTTAATTGTGCCATCCGTCGACGTTTTCAGTTAACACCACGTAACTCAACAGCGATGGATGAATTTCTATCCCCGGTGCAAACTCAAATAGCAGTTCCTGTGTTGCCACAGCTGCTCACTACCGACAAGTAAAATCAGTGAACAGCACACAGTATTATAAATAACCACGCTAATTTCTATGGGAAGTGCTGCTTACAGTTGAAATTAAAAGCGCTTTCTAGATTTTATAGGATTCTGTGCGCACATGGTACAAATCTACACTTCTTGTGTCCTGCTCTATGTGCCATTCATCTCTTACATGTACTGCATCTTATGCATTTTGGCTTAATTTCAGAATTCTTTCGAAAACCGGATATTCATGGAATCACTGGATATCCTCATGATAATTAAAAAAAAAACCTGCGGCCTTTGTATGTCACCTTGCCAGCCCTGAACTTGGCAGGCTACTCTACTGCGTCATCTTTACACGGCATTGGGTCAGTGAGAGAGTAGACATCTGCAACTGAAGTTGAAGGTGTTTAATCCAGTATCCTACATATCAGAGGCAGCTGAAAAGGGTGTGTTCAGTGTTCCTAAGGATTCAGCGCTGCACTCAGAAGGAATGGTCGCGATGGTTCCACCGGCTGCTTTAGTACCTGTTGAAACAATTGACATTGAATATGTTGCTCGTGCTGAAAACTAAAATTGGAAGTGTTCTATTTCGGAAGTAGTGAACACAGGAGGCTACGAAGCCTCTCTTACGTGTAACATGTATCAGAGGAGTACAAGAGAAATACAATTGCCACATGCAGTTCAATGTCGGCCCTTACGGGTCTGTGTTGCCGCCGCAAATTTGAGGGGAGATTCAGGTCGGTATTCTCTAGGATAAGAAACTCTTCTAGCCTAAAATATATCTGGAATATTTAAGGTAAGAAGTTAGTTAAACAAAATTGCGCCTATAGAGCCAGCAGCGAATTTTTTTAGAGATTAAAAAAAAGTCACCTTTCAATACTAATTCTTATGAACTTCTTCGGGCTGCGTCAGGAAGAACGGATCACATACTGCATGAATGCTGACTTCATTTTCAAAAGAGGTTTTCAAGTGAAAGTACTAAAAAATTTCTGAACAAAAGAGATTTTCACGTGGAAGTGTTACACCTTCCGTGGTGGCTCAGTGGCTAGGGCGATCGGCTAATGATCTGGAGTTCCCGGGTTCGAACCGGACCGCGGAGGCCACGTTCCAATGGAGACGAAACGCTAAGGCACCAATGTGCAGTATAATAATAATAATAATAATTAGTTTTTTTGGTGGAAAGGAAATGGCACACTATCTGTCTCAAATATCGTGCCGTAAGGAAGGGATAAAGGAGGGAGTAAAAGACAAACGAAGAAGTGCCGTAGTGGAGGGCTCCGGAATATTTTCGACCACCTGGGGATCTTTAATGTGCACTGACATCGCACAGCACACGGGCGCCTTAGCGTTTTTCCTCCATAAAAACGCAGCCGCCGCGGTGGGGTTCGAAACCGGGAACTCCGGATCAGTAGTCGAGCGCCCTAACCTCTGAGCCACCGCAGCGGGTGCAGTATGATGTCAGTGCACGGTAAAAGTCCCAGGTGGTTGGAATTATTCCGGACGCTTCCACTACCGCACCGTTTTTTTTTTCATTCTTCTCTCACTCACTCCTTAATCTCTTCCCTTCTGGCGCAGTTCATGTGTCCACCCCTATTGAGACAACCGCTGCGCCATTTCTTTTCCCCAAAAAACAATTTTCACGCAGAAGTACTACTGGAAATTAATGGGAAAGGGTAATTTCTGCTTATATGTACAGTGCGCCTTTGAGTCGAAATTATTCCCGAGCTCTCCACTAGGGCACCTCTTCCTTCCTTTATTCTTCCACTCCCTCCATTATCCTTTCCTTTGCAGTGCTGTTCAGGTTTCCGTGGATATTTGAGACAAATACTGCACCTTTTCTTTTCCCCAAAAACCATTTTTCAATTTTCGAAGCGGCGGTGCCGGCGAGCGCGCATAGGTGCACCTCTGTTTGGCAAGTAACGAGGTTTGCTCGCGCTCCTGCGCGTCAGGGTCCGACCCGCATCAAGATGGGTCTTGGGAGGCATGCAGTAATGGAGCCTTTGCTCTAAAATCATGCTTTCACACAATGTTTCGTGTTGGAAACAATAAACCGGGAGCCATTTTTTCTTTCACCCAGGCGATATGAATCTGTTCACAACAGGTAGTGGATTTCTTTGTAAGGAATCGTCGCAATAACACTATCAGATTTCGGTGGACATCTTAACCGGGCCGTGTAGGAATGAGGGAAGGCGAGAAGGTTAGCCTGAAATAAGAAAGAGAGAAATTAGTGTCGTAGAGGAGTGCAGCGATATAATGTCGGCCACCTAGGGATCTCTAGCGCGCATCGACATGTGTTTTTATGCAGTGCCTAATATCATTGAATGGGATGGGTGTGGTTTGCGTTGATGGAGAGGGGTGCACAGCACTTTAAGTTTCTCAATTGAAAGGATCACCTCAAAGTCGCTGTGCGTAGAAGCAAGGTTAAAAAGGACATATTAGAGCAACTGACATCGCAGATGAGAGAGGAACGGATATTTTTCAAGAAAGAAAATAATGCTGTAACTGTCTAAAATCTCGGTGGACAATTGAACCCCAGAATCCAGCTGTCACTTCTCTATTAATGGTTCTGACCATTAGGAAATGACCTAAGTAAACATGTACGTGTTATACGGTGGTGGTGAAAACTTAATCTGAAGCAGTGGAATTTGGGACACGCAGGTCCTTGGGGCCCCAGCACGGCCCCACTGCACTCAAATCATCATGTCTCGGAGGCTAATGACGCTGGCAGCTTGGCTTGCGACGATGACTTGCTTGGCCGGTTCCTCGGAGCGTGGTAGAGTCTCCCAAGCCTCCCAAGTGCTCATAATCATCATCATCATCATAATCATCAACCTCGGGCTAAAGCGCTGGCAGGCTCGTTTCCGTGATTCCCGGAGTTGGCAGGCACCCATGTGACATCAATGTGGTGGGGCAGGTGTGCAGCGAGAGAGTTCAGCATGCGACATGCAGGGACGTGAACTCTCCCGTGAGCAAAATTTAGTATTCCTGTTTTAGTTTGACAGTATATACCGGGCCTCCATGTCCTTGATGGCCCGGGCAACGGCGGCCTCTTCAGTCTCCTCCGAAGTGGCAGGTGGGGAACGTGTGGTATATGCTACAGCCGCGTCCTCGCCTGTGCATAGGATTGTGTGCTATATTGACACTGTGCGAGTTTGGGTCTGTACCTCTCCACTGCACAGTTTGATTGGCTGCACCAGCCAGAACCTCGCAGTTCTTCGTGGCATTTGTCGGAAACCTACACTAAGTACGGTTACCGTCTTTCTTTAGCTAACCTCCCCTTTATGCAGGGAAAAGAAATTTCGCCGTTTGTTCTAACAAGTTTTAGAATTTCAAACGCAGCCGCCAGTGTGCCGAAGGGGCGCAGTTTCTTCGTTGTCATGGAAACAACCGAAGAACGCACCTTTTTTCCCGGGCCGTCCAGCTGCCTACTTGCGCTCTGCACGGCCCAATACGGTGAACTTGTCCAGACTGACGGGGATCTACAGTCAAGCTGCAGTAAAGCGAATATCAAGGGTAAATACCTTAATTTTTCTTCATATACCGAAGAGCGGGCGCGTAGTATATCTTTTACTTGGGAAACTTGCCGTTTGTTTGTGGTGCAAAGTATCCGGAAATAATCGTCGACACCTGGCGAAATTAGGACGCGCTCCTATTCATGAAAACCAGGGATTACTGGCATCACCTCCTAGAAAGCATGAAATCGCCAACACGATAACAAAAAAGACAGCTTCTGAAAAGTGGCTGCATCAAGTTGTGTTAACACTTCCTAAGACATTTTTGTGCCTTCCTTTCTGAGTAAGTGATAAAGATGAAATGTTCGAAGTTGTTCTACTAATATTTTGTCCTTCATTGGACCAATGGTGATTGTTCGCTTTTAATTTGATGCTGGCTGCAATGTTAATAGTGGAGTACATCTTTACAAACCGAGCAACAATGCGCCCCTGAAGCCTACCAGAAGTATCCGCCGAGAATGAAAGAAACTTCCTCATTCACATAGTTCAACTTTGCATGCGAGACATTTTGAAGGTGACGTTTAAAAGAGAAATATGCCGAAAACTGACAAAAAAAATGAAGGAATGTCTTTTGTATTATGATTGTTTGATGACTAATGCGGGAATTTTAAATTTTCTTGTATCTACTTCACTAGAACCGCAGCGCAGTCCGCGGTACCGCCGGAAAGGCGCAATTTGAGCACTATTTACGCAGTTCAGGCGTGTGCAGCACAGATGCACAGCCAATCATACGAAAAAGAGGGCGTTCCAAATTGGGTTTCACTGATGCATGTTGCTTTTACTTCCTCTAAATGAACAGAAATTCAGCTTGAACTCTGCGTGAATTTTTCTGCAGACAGCTTTTTAAGTCTTTTCCCATGCTTGCTGGATATGACATAGCTCATACCGCAAGCTAAAAAGCCGACGATATCAGGGATCAACTTGTCGAAAAACGCGCAGTGCGGGGGAGGGAGTGGAGAGCATTCCTCTTAGGGACTGTCGTACCGACAAGAGCAAAGCAAAAAATATGCAGTGTCAAGCTTCCCTCCCAGGAGTTTCCCCAATTGGTTCAATTTTATAGCGAGAACTATTTTACGGAGTATGGCTCGAGCCGCGCTTCAGTCAAACCCGAATTTACATCTAGCCCAGGTCCCGAGCTAATTAAAGTGCGTCCTTTTTAGGTTCGAGCTTAAGAGAAACAGGTGGCTGAGATAACACAGCACTAATGAGAACAGGAAGTCTGATTTTTCGCGACAAAAATTATTTTGCCTGACCTTGCCCGTAAGACATCGCACTGCTTAGGGCAAGAAAAAAGCGAAATTGCTACCCGGATTTGGCTTTGGCGCCTGAAAGTCTTCACGCGGCCCACGCTAAAGGTGAATTCACATTTATTTCTGTTAGTGGTATTGCCGAAAAAATATCTGTATACCGAAAACGAGCATAGCAGTCAGAAAGTCGTCACCGCAGAGGAGACCCTCTCACCTTGCCGTGCCTGCGAGGTTTTAGTCGAGAAGCCTTTCCGGCATGCGTGCACAGAGCAACGGCCATCTATGCACGAGTGCAAACTGCCGCTCTGGGCTTGGCAGCAGACATATAGAAATATGGGAGAAAATGTATGATTCACGCGTGCCTCAAGGAATGGTTGTGGCGTACGCTTACTTCTAACTGCAACCGTAAACGAGGTTATGGACTTCATCCGGGCTATGAGCACCCAGAGGTGGACAGCTCACTAGTGCTTATGGATGGCATTAACAGCGAAGCAACGAATGAGCGCTTTGAAGAAGAGATGCCTGAGTTCAGCAACTAGCTCGCTTTGGACTCAGCAGGTTGGACGACAGGCCAGGAAGACGTGTACTGACTCACTGTTTAACCCTCACAGCGATGCACGATACTTGGAGCTGGCAGTGCGCAGTTCAGCTACCAGAAGGCCGTAATTATGCGCAGCGTGGAGCAATACATAAGAAAAAGAAGTTGCGAAATTTTGACCCACCGCTGTGGCTCAGTGTTAGGACGCGCGGCTATTTAGCCGAGTTCCCGGGTTAGAACCCTGGCGCGGCTGCCGTGTTTCGATTGAGGCGAAAATAAAATACGTCCGTGTTCTATGCGAGTCAGTACGTGTTAAAGATCATCAGGTGGTCGAAATTATTCCGGAGCCCTGCAATACGGCACCCCTTTCTCTTTTTCTTCTTACATTCCCACCATCCTCCCTTACTATAATGGCGCTGTTCGGGTGTCAGCTGAGGTGCAAAATGGATACCGCGCCCTTTCCTTTCCTCAGAACCAATTCTCAGTGTTTTTCCTGCCTTTCAATGTACTTGCCAGTGCATAGCGCACCAGTTTTGACTGTACCTGTTCTGGGCTGTGTAAAGAATAAGCCAATGCTGCGGGGTATTGTGCGCAGTTAACCGGCTGTCGCCGGTGATTTATGCGATGAGCAACAAAGCTGTGTGATTTTCAGTGATTAACTTTTTATTTGAAGCAGATCCCGAACTTCTTCAGGTGCCTCTTCCACAATTGAACACCGAGCAACTACTGGTAGACCCATTTTCGCTACTGGTGGACCCAGCTTCGCTACTGGTAGACCCTGCTTCGCTAGTGGTGAACCCAGTTTCGCTACTGGTGGACCCAGCTTCCCTACTGGCGGACCCAGCTTCGCTACTGGTGGGTGTTCCATAGTTACGGATCAAGTGATGACGAAGTGAGGAAGTACAGTGTCTAACTGGCATGTCTATTCTGGAAAGAACTTAGCTTTCAGGTCGTTCAACTGGCAATGAAGCGTCCATAATTCATTTTGCAAACACATGCCTCCACCCTGGGCAGTATTGAATCATTTGCACCGAGGACCCAATTCCCAACTCCCACGTTAAAGAACCCAGGCTGGTGAACTTTCCAGAGCCCTTCACTACGACGTTTCTCATAGCCTGACTGAATTTGGGACGTTAAGCCCACATAAACAATAAAGCAGGAAGTCGATTCCCAGCAAGCTTGAACGCCAGGTGATGCCTTCGGTTCGTAGTAAAAATGTATTGCGCGTTTATTCTCACATTCTCATATCTGATTCCATGGGGACTAGGTTGTGGACGACCAAATATGGGCTTCCTGTTCCATCTGAAATTGCTTATCGCTGTCACTGTCGTCACCCGAGTTTAAGTCGTTTATAGTGATAATCCTATACATCATTTTTAAAAGGGACCGTCATCTATGTCCTGTGAATTAGTTACTTTTCTAAATATTCATCTATGTTTTATTTTGCTTTTTACTCCTATCTCTCTCTTCTCCTCATTGGTTCTAGGTTAGTTTGCTGGTGAATCTATTGAAAACAATTTTTTCTGCTAGTAAAATTTCACACTGCTAATTTCATATTTTCTTTGGAAGGGATCTGTTTGGGCAGCAATAGAAAGACAAGAAGGCTAGCGATACTGATAGACCAGATTTTTTTGTCGCCGGATACCAACTCTTATCAAAGTTGATTTTTCTATGGTCTTGCGTTCTGGGGTTACATAAACGTAGCTTTTTTTATACGACAGTCCTAAAAGACCCGCTTGTCCATCTGTCCACCCATCGCTGTGGATTTTTCCCTCTAGCACTCGCCTGCTAAGCCTGAACTCAATGCTTCGCTGTTACCGCAGAAGCGTTTCTTTAAGGCGAATTTGTGCCTAAATAATGCTCGAAATAATCCTGGAGCTGCCCATTACGACGCCGCAATACCCGAAGTGCTGCTTTGGGACGTTATGCATTATGTATATAATACCTTTCCACCCCTTCTTCCTGCTCTTCCCTTCTCCCTAATTTTCCTGGCTTTTCCACTTAGCCTGGTCAAGTAGGTAGACACCGGTCTGAGCCCCTTCTTGGACGCCCTAATAAGCGGCTCGAGGTACATCCCAATGGGCACTGAACATTCCTTGGACGTCCTGAAGACGCCCTGAAGACATCCTGAACGTCCACAGGACGTCCAAGAGAGGTTCAGTGCCCATTGGGTGCAGCCGATGTTACGCAACACTGTGCCGAGTCCGGAGCGCGCCATTCCGTGGATTGCCGGCGAGTACCGCATCTGCGCTTCTGCAATCGCCACATCCTTTATTTGTACATGCTGTATAATGCCACCTTATTCGTATACTTTCTTATCCTCTCGCTCCTCTCTTCCCTTCCCTCTTCCTTTCCTTTTGTTCCCGCTAGTCGCAACTGGGGTGCTACGGTTTTCGATGGCACATGCCGGTAATGGCAAAATCTTTTCCTTCTATTGTTATTTTATTATTAACAGCCACTAACAACAAAACCTGGATGGCAGACGCAGGACGGCGCTGCTTGAAGCCTTGATTTGGAATAGCAGTGCAGTGCCACGATATGAGTGCCGTATACAGTATAGTGCGCGCAAAGGCCGAAAGTCATCGCATCCAATGAAGGAGGCGACCAGGCCGGAGACTCCCATCGAAAAGTGGATAGCTTGACAAGCGTTGATAATAATCGAGACACTGTTAATGCTTAACGCAATTTTGTGACTGGGCCGTTATACGCCGCGCCTTTTGAAACTCTCCTTTCCGATGCAGGCATCAACATCACAGCACTGTTCACGTGGTCGATGGCCATGGGATCGCCTAAAATACCTATAAAGCGTGCGGGCTTACATGCGGCAGCGAGTCCTGTAGCAATCGTCACACTACGTCTACCGGGTGAGTTTTTTCCCTTGTCTAGCTCTTTCCTTTTCCCGGTCCTACACACAAAGACTTAGTGATTTGTTTAGCTTGCGTACAGCGATTGTCTTTAATTGTGTGTGTACGTCTGACGTCCCATAAACCATTTCCGCACGGCGCTTTTTGTGTTCTCTCCGTCCCCTTTTAAACCGAAAGGTTTACAGGCTACGACGAGAATATCCTGTCCGCAAAACGCGTCCGCCGCAGTTGTGAAGAACTTAGAAAAGGCAACGCCAAACGAGTGGTTGTAATCTAAAGACGATGATGTGAGGTTGATGTTGGAAAAAAAATTAAGTCGATAGAGTTATCCGTTAATTAAATAAAGCCAAAAATGTCCAAAAAGTGGGTGGTGCCAAGGCAACGTGTGGCGCCAAATTTGAAAATGCGAAAGTGTGAGCGGAGCCAACGCGTGCCGCCAAATTTGAAAACGATGCGTGGCGCCAAGTTTTAAAACTGAAAATGGGCAATTCCTTTAAATTCATTAAATAAGACAAAATATTTTGGCAATTGGGAAACTGGATTAATTTAAATCAGTGCCTAATCGAGTAAATGTAAGAAGGGCAAATGAAGCAAAAACGGTTGATGAGTGAAGCAAAGAGAGGCGAAGAGGCGTCAATGCTTTCGCATTCCTTCACTGCGGCTGCCCGCACTGACCTCATACTTTATTGGATACTTGTGCTATCGAAGACACATATCGTGAAGAGAGCGAGTGAAGACACAGAGTGCGCTTTTTGGGCGATGTTGCATTTAGAACGCGTTCGCGCGTAGCAATGAAAAGTTTTTGTACGTATGAAGTTTAGAGGGCAAATCATGAGCCTAAGCGTAATTTTGCCGAGCTATATTCTGCGACCCGTTCTAGGCAAGTGGAAATCTATTTCAGGTTGAGAGGAAGCTCGATCAAGCCTAGTAAAGCGCCCGAAAGCGGCTGAGTGAAGCCGTTGAAATGATCGCCGAAGCTACGTTGAATGAGGGCATTATTCAGCGGAAGCTTTATTTGCAACAAACAATGGTATTGTACGGTCCAATACAAAATGAGATATTTTTCAACCGCAATAATAAATGTCAGAACAAAGGTTTCTTCAAATTACAAATATAGAAATCACACAATAAAATAACCCGGTGTCCGATCGAATATAAAACGAAGCATTTGGGCAGCCGCGTCAGGAAAGTGCAAATCAACACGTCTGTCGTGCTGGCACAGTGGTTATGGCACTCCGCTCCTGACGCTATGGGCAGGGGTTCGATCCCGGCCACAGGGGCCGAACTTCAGTGGAGGCGAAATTCTAGAGGCCCGTGTACTGGGCGCTGTCAGTGCGCATTAAAGACACCAGGTGGTCGAAATTTCCAGAACCCTTCACTATGGCATCCCTTATAGCCATTGCCGCTTTGAGGCGTTGGATTCCGTAGACCAAACATCCCATTATGAAAATAACTCTCTCTTCAGTTGCGCCGCACTGTCCCGGATTATGATTGGGCTGGCTGCGTTTCGTCGAGACACCTCGTTTCTCAAACACTGGAGCTTTTGATGGAAGGAAATTTGATTCGGAATTCTCCAAGCTGTTCTGCAGAGGTTTTCACGTTTCCTGGAACGCATCCTTCGTAATAGTGAAGCGGTTTCCGTAACGACCGTTACAGAAACCAGACTCAGCTGAAGCAACTGATTGTTGTCACCGATCACTGCCGCCTCCGTTACCTATACCTTCCGCATTCCATTTCACAGTGCGCGTTCTGCCCGTGGCGAATGGCCTGATTACTAGCTGCTTCTCAAGGCGTGGTGTCCGAGTTCTCACTTCTTACCTGGCAGAAAATACTTTAATACAGAAGGTTTATGGTGCAGGCTTGTGATTTTCACTGCAAGTTAAGGAGGGCGTGTTTATCACTGTTTTAAGCATAGTTTTATTGTAGCTATGAAGATATTTGTTGTTGTACATGAACACGATAGTGTTGGAAGTTCGAGTCGCAGAAAATCTGACGTGGGGTTGTCGCTGGCCGAGAGAGAAAAATTCCGGAAAATCCCCGAAAAATCGCCAGATGAGCAACCTTGGAGGTAGGTGGGCCAGCTAGGTCACGTGATCTTGTGGCGTTCATCACAACCTGCCCACACGAATTGTGAGCAAGCTGCCCACCATGGCAGGTGGCATTTAAAATAATGATTAATCGATCGGGAAGAGTAATCTGGGCTATAAAAGGCCTACTGCTGGGAGCACCTCTCATCGCAGGGCAGTGGCACATTGCTTAACCACTGCACCACTGCGCCAGGAAAAGTATTAGTACAAACAGGGATCTACGAATGTAAAGTGGAAAACGACCTTCTGCATATACAGTGTTTATAGGAATTACCTCATTATGCTAAACTGTTATAAGGTGCAGCTTAAGTGTTCCCTCCAATTTTCTCTGCCGTTTGCGCATTGCACTCTACCCACAGGAGCTGGTCGCGGGCCAGCTCGCTGAATGACGGGCAGTCGTGGCCAGCTACACTGGCTGAAGTGCATCCGTCTCGTGGGTGCTGGCAGTCTGTCTGAAGGCCACAGTTGAGCAGCAGGGGTGAGGATCACTTTTTATCCCAAAATATGTTTAAACATGATCACTAGACATATTTATGCCTAGTTGTGGGGTCGCCGTACCTACAGAGTAGACAATATTCTCGAGTCGATCCCCAAAACAAACCTTCTTGACCATTCCCATTCTCTGATAAACTAGGACGACACGATCCTTATCGTTTGTGACTTCACGAATTAGAATAACATTATTTATATTTTATTTCTCGCCAATATTTTTTGACTTTTCATGTCATTGTCATCGTCACAGCAATAAAGAATATGAAAGAAGAAATAGCATACATGTTCCGTACAGCTTACCCTACGAAGCGCCTCTCATCACAGGTTATTTCAAGTGAGGAGCAAATATGAATATTTTAATTGCCTGAATAAGGTACTGAATAGGGATTGCCTAACAAACAGCAGCCATTTACAGGCGTGCTTACAGTGGCGCGTCGCGAAGGCTATGCGCCTTGCCCTAACCGGCTACACGGAAATACATGACGGCCGGCGAGCCGCTCACCGGTTCGCTATCACTTTGAGGTTAACGAACTGGTATATAGAAAGTTGCATGAAGCAGAACAGATTGCAACACGTATGTAGCGCAGTAAATTCAAGTCAACGGGCGGCAGCCCCAAGCCTATAGCTGGTGGCTTTTTTTGCTCCTCTCGACGGTGCCTATTTTACAGGCATGTAGGTGGGCAGCCATTATGGACAGGGTGATCACGCGTGTAGGGACACAGGAGAATAATCGAATTTCCCTGCGTCGAATGATCACCGCGTTCTAATGAGAAAAGGCCCGTTAAACAGAAATTAGAACTTTTGAAGTTTTTCCTGTGGCTGGCTGTTTTCACCTGTGAACTGCATACTATCGGTTATTTGGTTAGTTTGGGTGATCACTGAAACGTGGCTTTAAAGTTTGCACTTATCACGCAGTTCTGACCCTTGCCGTCGGTAGGAGTTTGAATCGAGCAGGCTGGGATATATATTTCTGTTTTAAAATTCAATCTTTAGTGAAAGCAGTTGTGTCCAATTAATAAGGATGCTTTGATTCATGATTATAACTGCACGTAAAGCCAATCGTTTGTATTAACCTTTTAAACAAGGCACTATAAAGCAATGCTACAGAGACTGATATTCCTATTGAAACTTCACATATTCTTTCAAAATCAACCGCGAGAAAGTTATAGGTACATTTAAATCAAATCAGCATGATTTTCTCCACGCTCTGTTTGTCGAACATTGGCTGTTCCCATAGCCAACAGCTAATATAGCATGAAACAAAGTGCAGCGTGAATTTCATATTCTTGCTATGATAAGACAGCTTTATAGCTGCCGGCAATGACTTATTGAATTGTAAACCGCATATTATAGGGAATCCACTGTGCTTCACTGTTTTTTTTCTCACCGCTTGAGATGTGGAATTTACACTTCTTCAGAGGAAGGGAAAGCATTTTTTACCAACGGCTTTTACTTCGTAGATATGATACGTGCGGCCCGAAGTGACACACGCATATCTGTGTTTCATGATCACGTGGCCGACCTGTGCACTTGCCACACGCTGCGTTAGTTGTCTTCAGGCGGGGTGCGCGCTAGTAGGGGCAGGGAGGGTGCGGGACCTCACCATCATGGGTTCGAATGCCAGTCACGAATATTTATTTTATTTATTTATTTCACTCGCAAGCCGACAAAACATTGCAAACCGACTAAAAATCGCAAAATCGTGCTCGCGGTTTGCCAATAGGAATAGTTTTTTTCTCACTAATAAATGTTTCCAGTTTTAGTTTCCCAAGTATCTGCACCCCTTTTATATGATGTTGTTTTGTTAATGGGGGCTGTTCTAAGCTCACCTATTTCTGTTGCTTTTCCTTTCCTTTTTCTTCTCTCTAATGCCTTTTTTCTCTGTCGTTATTTCCTTTATGATCTTTTTTCCTCTCGTCCTCATCTCTCGAACTTCCGCTTCTTCCCTGCAGTGAGTGTTGAAGAGAGAAGGAAAGAAGGGCTGGGTAGAGGTTTGAGGCGGAGGTGGTGCTTTGAAGGCAACATTTTTGTTGTAGTTTGTGCCATGTTAACTAGGCCCATACATCACAATCACCAGTGCGTACTGCGAAGGGTGAAGGGTGAAATTAGTCAAATGTGCTGACAAGGCCCGTAATCTGGAGTGGGACGACTCGTCACCCTGCAGGTTAGGAGCTATGCCGATATAGCTCTATTTTTGGTCCTGAAACTCCGGCCTCGTACGTAGATAATCTATTGCCCGAGGGTCGGTATTATAACTGCAACGCAGCATCTTTGCAGACTGTTCCATGGGCACCGTATGTTTACACGTAAACAAGCAATTAAAGGTTTTCTCTTTGTTTGGCAGGACGTGAATGAGCGCGAATTTAGGATTCAGTGTGATTGAAGTACTGCTGTAGAGTTGTCGGTACTCTTTCAAATCTGCTGTGTTTTCGCATGCAGCTCTTGTTAGCCGGGTTTCTTCGCGGTCGTCGTGATGGCTTTACGCTGGAGGCTGCACCTGCGTATCCGCACGGCACGCCACCTCTGCCAAGGAGTCGTTGGGTGAGTAGTTCTTAGCAAGCAGCAGCAATCTATTAGTTTCAGGGAGTACAGAGAATGAAAGTTCTGTATTTGCGATTAAGTGGCTGATGCAAATGATGCAATTATCTCAGGAATGTTAGTGTTGCAGTCTGTTTTGGCTGCATCTACTCTACTTGGGCGGTACATATTTTTCACAAAGACTGTACGTGGTGACTTGTGCATCGCGTGGTTAAAAAATAACGCGTCACTTGTCGACGTGGTTGTGGAGTTACCACAACTGGTGCTCGGCGCTCGCATTCGCAGTTGTGTTGTTAGCGCCACACGAATGGTTATCGTTGATACATTAGATGTTCAGCCCTGCGTAGCAGGCAGTCAACTTACTGAGCAAATCAAATGGCCATCAACCCACCCACTGGGTGCTAAATGCGGACACATAGATCAGTAGTTCCTCCGTTAAAGGGAAAAGCACGCACGCATCAGAGTCCCGTAGCCGTGTCTAATACAGATTCATGGACACGTTTCGAAAGCTGTTACGCCACTAGCGTAGCACATGATGGTTCGTTCATTGTAACTCAAGCACCTGCTTTGGATGGAGCAGAAATTTTGTGGCCCTACTCGGCGTACGGTTTGGAAACCATCTGAAAGTAATCGTGGCTGAGTGGGCTTCAGCACCAGCGACAATAATAATAATAATAATAAACACCTTTATTTTCAGACAGCACATTTACAATTCTTAGGAAAAGTCTGCCCAAGCCATAAAGGCTTGTCGGGCAGTACTCGGCAGTCGGTGAATGACATATGAAAAACAGGTGCTACATGCAAGCAAACAATGATAAACCTTAATATGAAAAGCAAACAAGAAAAAGAAAACAGATTAAATAACCGACATATAGGTTTTTAATAAGTTCCTTAATTGTGACAGCGAAGAAACTGAAAAGATCGAATCAGGCAAAGAATTAAAAATTTTGGGTATGTAATAATTACGAGTGAAGTGGCCATAATGAGTGTAGCAGCGAGGTACCGTGAAACGGGGGTGATGTCGAAAAGAACGAACAGGAATGAAAGGAACCAAAAATTCGCTCTCCCAAAAGTGAGCACGAATAACTACATGATGGAAGAGGGCATCAAAAGAGGGCAGCTGTAAAAGCGAAAACAAATTGCAGTCAGGTGAAGCATCCGTGTTGTATGCCACGGATCGAAGGATGTTTCTTAGTATGGCATTTAACTTCATTCCCAAGTTTTTGAGCAATGATAATATACAGTGACTCCATATCTGAGGGTACCATAAATAAGAGCATGCGCAACAAGCTTGCGCTAGCTGTTATGGGCGAAGTCTCTAAAACACATGTCACTGGACTCTCTGGAGCCACCTTTTAACCTGAAATGACGTTTAGAATGCTTTTGGGGACTGAGTATAGCGGATTCGTTCGTTTTTGCTTTTGCATCACCTTTATTTCTGAGCTTTCGACAAAGTTTCTCTTGCTGCAATTGGCCCTCCTAACGTTAAATCCAAGCTGAAATAGTTTTCTGATAATTCGAGGTTGTTCAAGAATTCGAACCTACGGAGCTTCTAGAAAACGCATGGAAAGTATTTTTGTGATAGCATTTAAAATGGTGACGCAATCGTCGATTAAATCCGCGACGATGTTCAGGGTTCTTTTCACGCTGGTGGTTAAGTGTGAGGAAACTCGTCGTGATATCATTTTTGCCGAAATTGCAGGTGTCCGCTGCCTTCTGCCACAAGCTGCTATGCATCTTCCGATTCCGCAAAACAACGCTTCGTGAGCTTCACCTTGGATGGTGTCGGTTCTCTTCCATGCAACAACCGCTTCTTCGCTGGAAACATAGCGCCGTCGTACGTGACGTCATTATCGAACACACTGCCAGTCGTTGTACATTGCAGATAAACCTCAACTCCAACGCCGCTCTATTCGCCACGATTTCAAAAGGTGGGGCAAAACGGTTCCGCAGGTTATTTCGCAGGAAACTCAGCCCTTTTAAATTCATCGCATTTTATAACGTCTTCAGTTGCCCTTTAAATAATAATTTGCATCACTGTGCTCTGCATATGAGCTATGCTTGTACTGTGCGACTTCAGTGGAAGTTAAAGAACCCCAGCTGGTGAAAATTTACGGAACCCTTTACTACGGCATCCCTCATAGCCGGAGTCGCTATGGGACTTAACCCCCCCTCCCCCCGCCCTCACACACACCCATGCTGAAGGCAGTGAGGAGTTTCATGCACGTCGCTTACTTGTGCATCCGTCGACGTCAGCAAACACCACGTAACTCAACAGGGATGGATGAATTTCCTTCTCCGGTGCCAAATCAAATAGCAGTTCCTGTGTCGCAACGGCTGCCCTTTACCAACCAGTAAAATCAGTAGACAGAACCCAATATAAAAACAACTGCTCTAATTTCTACGGGAAGTGCTGCTTGGCGTTGAAGTTAAAAGTGCTTTCTAGATTTTATAGCAATCTGTGCGCACATTGTAACAAATGTACATTTCTTTTGTGCATCTCTGCTTGCAATTCGATCAGTACTTACGTGTTTGGCGTCTTATGCATTTTGGTTAAATCTCGCAATTGTTTCGGGAACTGGAGGTCGACGAATTCACTAGATATCATCAAGATATCTTGGAAAAGAACGACCAGTTTCCTCTCGACAACTCGTCTACAACGTTTAAACGTGAACAAATGGTGTTGTTGGTAATGTTATTTATGCTTCGTCATACAAATCATTGTATGCTTGGCCATTGCAGGGTGGCTCTGGCGTTTCGGATGTGCGACCTGCAGCGGGATTTATATGTCGCTTGCCAGCCCTGAACTTGGCGGGCTGCTCTATCGCTACAGCTTTGCTCGGCATGGGGTGAGTGAGGGAGAGAGGGAGACATCTGCCAATGATGTTCAAGTTGTAAGTGCGTTAGCTATTACTCTTCTACTTTGAAGATGGCGCCCGGAAATCTGGGGTCACCAAAATATGACCTCCAATCACGTGACCGCACGCACGCAGTAGTGAGGTTGGCACAGCGGCCAGTTTATCCCAGGTGCTGCCGTTCCGCTATATATGTACTGGGTAGCGGCTGCCGAGATTTGGGGTCGTCATTTGTGAAAAAATTGGGGCCCATTCCTTTGGCACAGTGGGTTCGCAGTGATGGCAAACGAATTGGTAATACTCGGCGCACATAGTTGTTAGTTGAGTTGAAGAGTGCTGTGTGTGAGCGATCCGTACCAACGACCTTTGTCCCTCGAAACCGTAATGGGGGCGACCTTCGGAGGGTCGGGGTGGGCGAACCAGTGGTCGCAGAGGTATGCAGGTGGTACCAAAACAATCGTCGTTTCGTGGTGTACACCTTTGTGTCCGAATTTCTCGAAACCATAGGAAAGAACAGGTTAGCTAAAGCTCATTTGGTTTTGCATTTGCGAATCATTTGATTGTTTTTTTCATTCATTATGCTACGAGAGAGGCAGCTGAGAAGGGTGCGATTTAGTGTTCTTAAAGTGTGATCTCGTCACTCCGAAAGAATGGTCGCGATGGTTCCACCGGCTGCCTTAATGCCTGTTGCAAGAAGTGATGTTGAATATGATACTCGTCCAAGAAACTAATCTGAAGTATTTTTTCAGCATGTAATGAATACAGCTTGCTATCAAGCCTCTGTTAGGTGTAACATGAATCGGAGTAGGACAGGAGAAAGGAAATAGCCATATCTGTCCACTGTCGGTGCTTACTTCAGCGCAGCATTCTCTGGGATAACAAACTCCTCTAGTCTTTTTAAAATGCATCAGGAATATTTAGAAAAAACACTGCATCAGAAGAACCTGCAAGGCATTTATTAGAAATTAAGAACAAAATCACCTTTCATTATCGTTTCTTATTAATATCTTTGAGCTACGTCAAGAACTAAGCACGTACGGCATGGAAGCTGGCGTCGTTGGCGGAAGTACTACCTCAAAGGCATTGGAAAGTGAAATTTCTTCTCATGTGTCCAGTGCGCGGTCCACTAGTATGGCCTATGAGCCTAAAACTAACGAAAAAGGTGAAAGCATTTAGTAGCGCTAGCTAGGATATAATTGCTTAGTACTTCGTTTTTACCTTCTTTATTACCGAACAATTGATCCTCAGTGATGCTTATCTTGGTGGCATGGATATCTGGAAAGATTTTGTGATTTTTAGATTGCGCGGTTAGTATTTAACGCGCCAGCAGTCATGCTAGTTGGCACAGTTACCCCCTCAAAGAGACCCGCATTCACAGTTGTCCTGTCACAGCCGCCAAGATGATTAGCCATAATATATTTAACGCGCAGAACTGTTTTGTAGGCAGTTATCCTACTAAACTGCGGACATGGTCTTTACCCCAACCACTCGGTGCTCAAAGTGGACGTACTTAAACTGATTTCTTGCGAAAGGAAAAGCGCGTGTGTGGGATGATCGCGCAGGCATATGTTATAGAACACTCGTGGACAAATTCTGAGTCCTATTATGCCTCTGCCATAACACGTGATGGCTAGTTGAATGTAGTCGAGCGCCCGCATGTTTGAGAGGACGTGGGTTCGCTACTATCTCGCGCTAATCAAAGCAAAATGTTTGAAGCGCAAACCAGTGGTGAACCCCTGCAAGAATAAAAATTGTGAAACAACACTGGCGCTAACCTCTTAACCGAAAAAATAAGCACTTAGAATGACATCGGGGAATAAACAGGCCAGTTCTCCTTCACTTCGGCCGAGATTGTAGGGCCCAGCTAGGTCCAGTTTGCATTCAAGTCAAAGACAAAGAAAATGGCAAACACAACAAAAGCAGGGCTTTTTTTCACATTGCTTACTTGAGCCAACTCTCCACGTCACAAACTAAACAGCACGTAACTTAAAGCGATGGATAAAATTTCGTCCGTGGTGCAAACTCAAATTATTTTTCCTTTAACTGACGCTAGTCCTAACTACTGCTCAATGAAATCAGTGGAGTGCAGCAAGCATTAAAAATAACCGCGGTGAACTAATAAAGCGAAAGCTTTACTAGGCTATGTCGACGAGGTCGTGTCCGCTAAACGTGTCCGCAGCAGTTGTGAGGAACTTAGAAGAGGTAGTGCCAAACGAATGGTTGTAATTGAGAGAGGATGGCGTCCGGATGCTGCGCGAATATTTATGGCGATAGAGTGACTCGACAAATAATTCCAAATGTCCAAATGTCCAAGAACTGGGCGGAGCGGGCAACGTGAGGCGCCAAGTTTGAAAAACCGGAAGTGTGGATGGAGCCAACGCGTGGCGCGAAATTTGAAAACCGAGCGTGGCGCCAAGTTTGAAAACTCAAAATGGGCATTGGATGAAACTTCATTAAGAAAGACAAATAATTGTGGTAATTGGGAAATTGGACGAATTTACCTCAGCGTTTAATCGACTGAATTTGAGTAGAAGAGAGGCGACGAGTGAAGCAAACAGAGGCAAAGAAAAACGAGGAGCAGTCAATGCTTTCGCATTCCTCCAATTCGGGTTACCGCAGGGATCTCAAACGTCTTTTATGCTTCAAACGCATAAACGATTAAATGCTCCACCTTCGCAGGGTACATCTGGCCTCCCGGATGTGGCATCCCGCTTTGGCTGAGTATGTTGCCTTGTGTGCCCTGAGCTTGGCGGGCTCCTCTATCGCTTCATCACGGAGGACGGCATGAGGTGAGTGAGAGAGGAGACATCTCTGGAATAAGCCAAAGTTTTTCATTCAGGCTTGCACATGGCAGGCAGTTCAGGAGGACTCATTCTGTGTTAGTGAGGAGGGATCATTTATTCCAGAAAGAAAGTGTCACTCGGATTCTGCTCGCTGCCTGAATACCTTATTGAAACAAGTGACGATGACTATCTTGCTCTGCCGGAAAACAAAAAAAAACTGGAGTAATGTACTTAGAGAGTAGAGAGCACGTTGGGTTGTCAAGCCTTCTCGTTAGAACCACTTGAATCGAATCACAAAATTACTATCGCCATGTGCTGCCAAAAGTAGGACGTTACGGGGCTGTGCTCCCTCCACAAAGTTGACAGAATCAGCGCTAAACTTCTCAGGATTCCAAAATACCGCTTCCCAATCATTTCTCAGGAATGCATTGTAAAAGCGGTTAGTGAAACAGAACTTTCAGCTAAGCGACTTTGAGAACACCGGTAATGCAAAGAAGGGACAAAAGCAACTTATAATTTATATTTATCTGCATCGCTTTTCGGACTGTTTCAGGAAGAATTGATCAGTTACTGCATGAAGCAATGCGTCAGTGCCAAAAATACGTTTTCGCGAGGATGTATAACATGAAAGACAAGGAAAACTGTATTTTAGACTCTTATGTCCAGAGTAGGTCCAATAGTACTGCTATCTGGCAACAGTGTATATGCCCATTTTGAGTTTTACAATGCTATCTTTGTATGAGTTAATGCCTCCAAGTTCTGTTCTGCTCCATTGAAAGTTATCTGGATGCACTTGTCACAACCACTATATATAAGAACGATAACCAAAAGTATGTACCAATACAATATATTTAGTTATTTTCTATCGGCATTTGTTCGAAAACATCAGTACATCAAAGTTCAATCCGTGTTTTGTTGTGCATAACTGCGTGATAGACACTGGCAAGCAAGAAGTTGAGACGGCCGCTCAATATCGCTCTCGGTCCCGGACTGGCATTTCGTCAGTTTCCTTGTCCGTGCCGTTCACGCTCCTTTATACTAATGTAATATTCCATCTACATCACCTTTACAGACTTTTTTAGAGTGTGTGTGTTCCGCTAACACTGGGAGATTATTACAGTATCCTATTGCGTGGCAAGTGTTTGAGAGGCCGGAAGTAAAAGGGACTTGACAATATAAACCCCCTCATAATATAACTGAATTGCTTACCGCGGGCACGCAGCAACACCGTCAGCATTTCAGTGAGAATCACGTTGGAGTCCGCTTGAGAATGTCGCTGTAGTGCTTCTATGCTTGCAAAGCACAACTGGCCATTCGCCGCATTGGTCGCTTCCAAGGGTCGTAATTTTTCTCAGTGCACAATCCGACCACGCCTTTGAACGAAGTGCTATGTAGGTGAGCTCAGTTCTAAACAAGTCTAGCTGAGGCCGAAGAAATCTGAATTCGTCATCTGTTTTTTTGTAGTGCATCTGGATAGAAATAATTATCTAACCTGATAGCGTAGCCATGCAATTATTGTACCCTACACAGCTTGCACTTATGCAGACGTGCGTGCTGCAATTGTTGTCCAAGTTCCCGCACCCTTAGGTCTATCCCAATGTGTGTTTATTGTGAAAACATTCTTCCAACCGACTTCATATGATTCGGGAGTGCCAAATGGTCAGGATAGGAACTGTGAGGGGTATGTGAATGTTTTCCCCTCCTCACATGTCCTTCCCGACTGCCCGTTTGCTTAAAGGCGGCTGTCAGAAGGAGAGCGACAATGAAATTTCATTTCGATTTCAAAGTTGCTGACATTGATTCATGCGATATGAATAATCCACTCGTTCAGTTAATAAACGATTACCATAGCGAAGAATGAGCTGCTGAGCTATGCAAGCATCCATGCTATAGCAAGCACCCTTGTGCTGACGCGCGAAGGGCGCCATGCCCCTTGCGTATAAATACGGTATAAATGAGGTCTATCAGGTCGCTTAGGGCTAGTAAAAGATGATGTGTTGAAAAACTAACAGTGTCAAGCTTTAGCTGGCACGTGACGACTGCATTGCTGTAGGCGCCGTAAATCCCAACACAACGTAGCAGTTCATGGGGCGAAGAATCGATCCAGTTGCGGATCATCCAACACAACATACCGTCTCAAATGTATATATTGCAGGCACCTGGTCCCAGCAGTCCTCGCTGCAGGAGTAGCGCCTTCGCAGCATGAACCAGCTGGACCACCTCGATGTGCTTCGTCCGGCAGCCGAGTGCAGCACACGGAGCAACCACGGTGGATTCGGACAGCCTCCCACAGAGCGTGAGTAGGCTGCAGAGGAGAGCATTAGTACGCCCGTTGGTTAATGAACAAAGCAGGAACAAGAAAAAAAAGCGGTGCGAAAAACACCAGAAAAAAATGTGGCTATTCCATCTCAACACTAAAGGTTAGGTCTAATTACATACGTTACATTGATCTAGAGGCTGGTCAGAACCGGAGCTGTTATGTTTCTGGTAATGTTTCATTTATCTTACGTGTATGTTGCTTACATGTTTCATTAGGTTATTCTAGCGTTCATATGTAGCATTGCAAAAACGTTAAAGAACGGACATTAAGCACTTCGAAATAACATTTGACCTGAACAAAAATGTAACACGTAATGTCCCTGTGCTACCTGGGCTAGCGGGCGGATCGCTTTATGTGAAAAGCATCTGAAATGATCCCCGGGCTCCGTTGATTGAGCCCATATTTTACATCAATAAATCAATCACTCAGTGGAAAATTTCGTTGCTCATTCAAAGAAAATTTTTACAAATATTTCGACAAATAGCATACATTGGTAGTATGCGGTGCAATACAAAACGAGACATTTGGTCAACCGCAACAAGAAATGCCTGAACTAAGATTTCAGCAAAATAAACACACGAAATTACATAATAAAATAATCAGTTGTCCGGTCGAATATAAACAAAGCGTTCGGGCAACCGCGCCAGGAATGTGCAAACCAATACGCCCGCCGTGGTGACGCTCTGCTCCTAGCTGGCATGGAGGACGGTGGTTCTATCCCTTCACAGCGGTTGAATTTCGGTGCAGGCGAAATTGCAGAGGCCATCTGCTGTGCGATGTCAGTGCACATTAAAGACCCCCACGTGGTCAAATTTTCTGGAGCCCTTCAATACAGTGTCCCTCATAGCCAGAGTCGTTTTGGTACGTTAACCTACTTAAATCAAACACCCAATTATTATGCAAATAACTCTCATTTCAGTGGCACCACACTATCCCGGATAATGATTGGGCTCGCTATTTTTGCTCAAGACAACTTGTTTTTCAAATACTTTGCCTTCTGATAGGTTGAAATTCTATTCGGAAACCTCAAAACTCTTCTGCAGAGAAGGAGTTCCCGTTTCTTGAAACGTGTCTTGAGTAATGATGAGCCGGTTTCCGTGGCGACACTTACAGAAACCACACTCAGAAAAATCCACTGATTCTTGTCACCGATCACTGCCGCATCCCTTACCTCTACCTCACGCGTTCCATTTCACAGCGCTCGTTCTGCCCGTGGCGAATGGCCTCTGGTCTACAATTTTTTTAGGCGCGGTGTGAGAACTCTGGATTCTGACCTCTCGGATAATGCTTTAATACAGAAGGTTTATAGTGGAGGCTTATCAATTTGGCTGCAATTGAAAGAGGATATATTTGTAATCATTTTAAGCACAGCTGCAAGATATTTGGTGAAGTATATGAGAACTCGAGTGGCAGAAAATCCGGCATCTCAGGGTTCACTGACAAAGACCAAAAAATCCCTGAAAAATCCCCAGAGGAGGTACCTAGGAGCTGGGTGGGCCAGTTAGGTCACGTGACCTCGTGGCGTCCATCACAGCCTGACCACACAGAATGTGAGCAAGCTTCCCACCGTGGCAGGTGGCAGGTGCATTCATGATTGGTCGATTGGGAAGAGACACCCGGGCGGTACAAGGCTCTCCGCTGGGAGCACCCCTCACCGCAGGGCAGAGACACATCGCTTATCCACTGCACCACTGCGCCAGGAGGGGTATGAGGACTCCCAGGGATCTATGAATGTTGTGCAGAGATTGACCTTCTGCATATATAAGAACTAAGGCTTTATGCTGTAGCGTTATGTCATTAAGTAGGAGCTTAAGTGTCCCCTCTAAAATTTTTGCCGTTTGCGTATTGTACTTTATTCAGAGGAGCCTTTGTCAGGCCAGCTCGCTGAATGACGTGCAGTCGTGGCCAGCTACACTGGCTGAAGTGCGTCCGTCTCGTGGGTGCCGGCAGTTTGGCGGAAAGCCACAGTTGACCAGCATAGGTGAGGACCACTTTTTATCTGAAAATACGTTCAAACATCATCAGTAGGCATATTTATGCCTAGTTGTATTGTCGCCACCGTCGGCTGTTCTCTTAGAAGCTACAGAGTGAATAGATAATTTTCTCAAGTCGATCTTAAAAACATATCTTCGCGACCATTATTAACAACTGTTCTTTATGCTTCACATATTCTACAGATGTATTTGGTTACGTTGGTGTTAAAAATGGCTGGCGGTATAACACTGCTAAGCACGAAATATTGTGCGAAATCCAGGTTCTATCAACTGGACACCACTACCACGAACCTCAAAAAAGTGCGATCGAGGTGGGCACTGGTCCATTCTGGCAGTCATACGCGCCTTCAGCTTTTACCCAGTTAATGTGCGCCAGCGGCCAATGCGCCAGTGCAGTGTTTTCTGAGCTGTGTTGTCAACACCAAGACGCATTGCTCTGTTGCACTGTTTCTGCCAAAACAATATCCACGAAACGCATGCAGCACACATCCTCCCTTCACTACCACCACACAGCTCAAACCACGTATATTAGTTTGATAGTAGTATTATTTGAAGGCGATGTAAATTCGCAGCTCAATAGTGTGTTCCAGTTAAACACCGGGCGTGTTAAACGGCAGAGGTAGCATGGTGTACTCGCGCAGTGGCCAGCGAAGGTGATCTTTTTGCACCATCACGGGATGGAATCCCAGTAACGAATATTAATTTTATTTATTTCACTCACAGACCGAGAAAACATCGCAAACTGACTAAAATCGCAACATCTTGCTCGCGGTAGGAGTAGTGGTTTCGCACTAATAAATGTTTTCAGTTTTAGTTTCCTTAGTGTCTACCTCACGTATCATATAATGATGATGTTTATGCTAAGGGAGATTGTTGTAAGCCCTCCTAGGTTTGCTTTGCCTTTTCTATTCCTTTTACCTAATGCCTTTTCTCTCTCTCGTTAGTTTTTTTATGATCTTTTTTTCTCTCATCCTCACCTCTCAAACTTCCGCTCCTTCCCAGCAGTGAGTGTTGAAGAGAGTAGCAAAGAAGGGCTGGGTAGAGGTTGGAGGCGGAGGAGTAGGTTTGAAAGCAACATTTTTGTTGTAGTTCGTGCCATATTCAGCAGGCCCATACATCACAATACCAGTGCGTGCTGCAGAGGGTGAAGGGTGAAGTTATTCAGGTGTGCTGACATGACCCGTAATCTGGAGTGGGGCGACTCCTCACCTGGCAGCTTGGGAACTATGTCGATATAGCTCTATTTTTAATTCGGTGCATTCTAGGGATAGTCACTTCCTAAAAATGAAAACTTCCATTCGATCTTGATATAGATTCGCAACGAAAGCTTTTTGTTCAAAGCCACCTGGTTTGGGGGCGTAGTAGTGTGGCGCCCAAAGAGAGGAGGAAAGCGCGAGGAAGAGCACTCGTGGAGAGGAGACTATGCACGAATTAGGGAATGTGCTTTTTGGGTAACCCCCTTAGTGGCTGTTTAGCGCATTGTTTTTAGTGGCAAGTTCACAGGCGTTCCTGTGAACACACTAGATTCAGCAGCACTATTAAAACGCAGTGGTGCATTCGGAACGCTTCACGGAAGCGGGAGACGAGATCACGCAGACATGCCGCGGGGGGTTAAACGTAGGATGATTGTGTTTGGGACGCTTCCCGCTAACGCACTTGCTGGCAAGATTTGTTTTTGTGCTCACAGTTTGTGCAGACGATAGAGGGCAACTTGTAACCCATTGTAAAAACAAGAAAAAGAGTTTTGAGGTACCTGTGCCTTTTCGCTCGGGAGTTTGGTGCGCTACTCTTGGACCAGTGAAGAGCTTTCTCTTGCACTAGCTGTTCCTTAGGAACGTTAAACAAAAAATAGAAAAATAAAACATAATAAGGAACATCTTCCCTGTCTGCAATGTGATAAGAAGACCCCAGGCCCCTGAAGGGACCGACAAACTCTAGCAATTTTTGTAGCAAAAAAAACCCCGATTCTGAGCTATTCCTATCTAGGGTGAAATCGTGATGATTGCCTGTTTCGTTTCCTTGAAAAATATATAATGTTTGTCTTAACTGCAGCGGAGGTTTACGAAATAACAGTAACCATTATAATTGTACTGCTCTGCATTGTCACAGGTTTTTCTGAATCCGATTATTACTCAAAGTACCGCCAATGTTTTTTACCAAACAAATTACAAATAATTACTTTCTACCGACAATTATAAGAAAAATCATTGCATCGAAGTTTATTGTTTGTACTCAGCCGATTACAGGAGCACAATAAAATCGTCTAATGCGATAAGGCGTTTGGGAGGGGGCAAAATAATTGAGCCTCAGAAAGCTGAACAACTATCCCATCATTCGTCTCCTTACCTCAGCCCGTTATGAGCACTCCAGAATCGCAGCCTTGCATCCACAGCATTACCGTGAGTAGTCCCGGGGGAATCACCTTAGTGTCCACCCGACAAGTCGCTGTACTTTAAGGCATGCGAAGGACTATTGGCCATTCCAGCATTGTTCTCTACAAAACGCCGTAATTATGCAGATTGCACAACATTACGGCGCTTTAACTTGAATTGATACTGTATTAGTTAAACAGCTTCCCGGGTAATTCACCCTGCACGTGAATAAGACTACAGCATAAACGGACGCACGGTATTGCCTTGTGTATTAGGGCATGTTTCCTTCCTCTCCATACAACGGAGCTCAAAGATGTCCTTAGTCTAAATTATCTGCCCTCTTATTAGTACATCTTGCTCTTCACATGTGGTGCTTCAAAGACTATGAGGATAAGATAAGTAACAGGGCTTGCTATCTGCGTAAGTAGATACGGAGTATGTCGCACCTCGGTTATCGAGGTGAACTCGTTCCTGGATGTTTTATCATGGGAGGAGCATCCCCGCGGAGGATCATGTCGCTTGTCGAGGCCGCCTTCTCGTCTGCTGCTTAACCATCTTATTCTGTTTCTAAACACAAGTGGACAGAATCGATCATCGGCGATCCTACTTTCTCAGCCTTGTAAAAATTTCCCGCTATAATCATCCTCTGCTTGCAGCTAACCCACAGAGCCTTTTGCTCTTTACTGTCACCAGACTGAACCTGTACGCAAACTGCTATGTAGGTGGTGCAGGTTCGACAACTGTCCATCCGAAGCCGAAGCTTTCTTACTGTGTCATATTTTTTCCTTGAAGTGTATTGACAACAACCGAATGTGCGCAAAATTACGATTCAGTGTGACTGGCATACTGATCTTGAGCTGCCTTTACTCCTTCAACTCAGCCTTGTATTTTCACCGTGCAGCATCTGTTGGGCAGGTCTTGTCGCGGGCGCTCAGATGGCTTTACGCTGATGGCTCGAATAGCAAACTGAGATGGCTGCTCACTCAGGCAAACTAATTATCGTGTGAGCAGGACCAAGCAAAACCCAGCCCTCTGTTGGCTTGCAGGCATCGTCACAAATCAAATTTCTGTACTTCCGAATCGGTGGCTGAGCAGAATACGTAAGAAACGTCACGGTTCCCTCTCTCTGTCGGCAGCGTCTACGCCAATTGTCGGCTATTACTCAATTTTGGTGACCCCAATTCACTGCGTCTCCATGCTCCTTGTCCAACCTGGTGCTATTATCTTTCAGCGGAACAGTAACGGCAACCGATGAAGGCAGTGGAATTATTGCTACAGAATAGCTGGCTCTTCCTCCTGTTGGTTCCCTGTGAAGTGCTACAAGCTTATTGCATTTAGCACAATTCACTGAAGGTTCCAGCATGGCTGCGACCTTTTGACAGCCACATGCTGGAAACAATTTAGACGAGTCTTCTACTGCAATTACCTCAGAAAATAGGCACCTGAATTTCCATATTTCTACCGGCTGATACCGCAGCGCATCTCTTCCTCCAAATTCCCCTGTGCCCCAAATATGGAATCAATAAGCGCTGTGAAAACGGAATATCGGGCATGCATGATGCTACTTCGTTGTAATTATAAGACATACTACATGTCCGTTCAACGAACGGTCCCTTTATTCAAGTTATCTTCTTTATTACCGAACACTTGATCCTCAGATATGCTTATCTTGGAGGCATGGACATCTAGAAAGACGTGATGATTTTTAGATACCGCGGTTAGCATTTCACGCGCCAGCTATCAAGCGAGTTGGCGCGGTTACCACCGCAAAGGAACTCGCATTCGCAGTTGCCCTGTAAGAGGATGATTAGCGAAAATATATTGGGCGTGCGGCATTATTTAGCTGGCGGTCATCCTACTAAACATAGGACTTGACTGTTACCTCAACCACTCGGTGCTTAGTGTGGAGACGTACGTATACTAATTTCATGCGAAAGTAAAAGCACGCACATGCCCCTATCGCAGAGGCATATCTTATAAAACACTCTTGGACAAATTATGAGTCCCCCAATGCCAGCGCCATAACACGTGATGGCTGGTCCAATGTAGTAGAGCGCCCGCGTTTTGGTTGAGAGGGATTCGCAAATATCTAGCGCTAATCAACGCGAAGTGTTTCAAACTCACGCCAGTAGAGACCCCAGGGATAAAAAATGCGAAACAACTCAGGCGGTAACTGCTTACCTGAAAAACGTTGGAGATCACTGCGGCACTCACACTGGAGAAATGAATAAGCACAGAAGCGTTTTTTTTCACCTAATTACCTGATTAAACCATATCGCCCATACTTTTTTTTACTGGTTTAAGCTTTTTGACGCTGAATTCAACATTTACAGAGCACACAAGTTTCAGTCTACGTCGTTCGGGTGTCGACAGAAGCGTTTTTTTGACTTACTTGGCTCTAATTAATTACCTAACTAAGGCAACTGAACCATTTGGTCACTTGCACTTCCTCTTTCGATGCTCTATCCGACGATACCACACTTTTTCCGACATACCAAGTGGTTCCTCTGTTATAGCAGCGAGATTGTCTAGTCCACGCCGAAACCGCCTATATAGCCACACAATGCTTACGCATTTAAGAAAAATGCTTACAATGATATCGCGGAATAAATGGGCCAGTTGTTCTCCTTCACTTCGACCAAGATTGTAGGGTTCAAACAGGTGCAGTTTGCATTTCAGTCACGGTTGCCGCCCTGCGTATCTGCTGTGGCGAAGGCAAAGAAAGTTAGGCTTTCCTACACACTGCTTACTTGAGCCAACTCTGCTCGTCAAGACCAAATAGCACATAACTTACAGCGATGGATGAAATTTCGTTTGTTTTGCAAAATCAAATTATTTTTACTTAACTTGACTCCAGTCCTGTCTACTGCTCAATGAAATTATTGGGGTGCACCTCGCATAAAAATAACCGGGATAATTTAGACAGGACTTGGTGTCGGCCAATGAAATTAAGTGTTTTTTTATAATTCCTATGCTTCTGTGTGCCCATTGTACAAATGTACTTTCCGTGTGAACATGTCAATGTCCCCCTCAATGCACACATGAAATATCTTTTCTGCATTTGCTTCAATCTTGGAACTTCTTCGGGATCTGAGTTCGCGATATCACTACATGTGTCTGTTTTAATTCCGGGAGTGCAAAGGAAAAACCAAATCTGTGACCGCTGGGGAATTTTTGTCTCGAATGTTTCGACCTCTACATGTGTCGCTGTGGTCAACGTTGATCATGGTTTATGCACACAAATGATTAAATGCTTTACCTTCGCAGGGTACCTCCGGCCTCCCGGATGTGGCATCCCGCTCCGGGCTGAGTATGTTGCCTTGTCTGCTCTGAGCTTGGCGCGCTCCTCTGTTGCTTCATCTCGGGTCTGCATGAGGTGAGTGAGAGCGGAGACATCTTCGGAAGAAGTTCAAGTTTTTATTCAGGCTTATACTTGGTAGGGAGTTGAGCAGAATGGATTCAGTTTTCTTGAGGAGCAACCATTTCATCCAGAGAGAAAGTGTTACTCAGATTCTATTGGCTGCCTTACCATCTTATTGATACAAGTGACGATGACTGCCTTGCTTGGCCGGAAAACTAAAAACTTAATTAAAAAAGTAACGCATTTTGACAGTAGGGAGCGCGGCGGATTGTCAAGCCTTCTTTTAAGCACCACTTGAGTCAGGTCACAAAAATTACCATCGTCATGTGCTGCCAAAAGTAGGACTTTTCGGGACTGTGCTCCCTCCACAAAGTTGAGAGAATCAGCGCTATATTTCTCAGGATTCCAAAATACCGCTTCGCAACCATTTCTCAGGACTGCGTAGTAAAAGCGGTTAGTGGAACAGAACTTTCAGCTAAGTGACTTTGAGAACACCAATTATGCAAAGAAGGGACAAAAACAACTTGTAATTTGTATTCATGTGCATCGTCTTTCTGATTATTTCAGAAAGAATCAGTTACTGCATGAAGCTTCTGTAAGTGCCAAAAATACATTTTCGCGAGAATGTATTACATGAAACACAAACGAAATTGTATTTTACACTCATATGTCCAGAGTAGGTTCATTAGTGCCACTGTCTGGCGACAGTGTATATGCCCATTTTGAATTCAATGCTACCTTTGTATGAGTTAATACCTCCCAGTTCTGTTCTGCTCCATTGAAAGTTGTCTTAATGTGCTTCTCTTAACCACCATATATAAAAACAATAACCGAAGGTCAGTACTGAAAAAATATGTAATTATTTTCCATCGACATTTATTCGAAGCCATCAGTACATCAAAGGTCATTGTGTGTACTGGTGCACAAAACTGCGTGAAGGACACATACAAGCAAGAAGTTGAGACGGCTGCTCAATATCCGTCCCGGTCTCGGACTGGCATTTCGCCTACTTCCTTGCCCGTCTTTCGCGCTGCTTTATACAAATGTGATGTTCCAAGTGGCTCAGCTTTACAGAAGTTGCAGTGTGTGTGTGTTCTCAGCCAAACATGGCATGCGCGAAGGTCACCATGCACCTGCCATATAAATGCGATATAAATGGCGCTTATCAGGTCGCTTAAGGCTTCTCAAAGATTATGTGTTGAAAAACTAACAGTGTCACGTTTTAGTTGGCAACTGACGACTGTTTTGCCTTAGGCGCCGTAAATCCCAACAGAACGCAGCAATGTGCGTGATGAAGAATTTCCTCAGTTGCGGATAATCCAATGTAACATACCGTCTCAAACAACCATATTGCAGGCGGCTGGTCCCAGCAGTGGTCGCTGCACGAGTAGCGCCTCCGCAGCATACAGCAGTTTGACAACCCACAGCCACGATGTGCTTAGTGCGGCAACCTAGAGTAGCCCACGAGCAACTGCGCGACCTTCAGTCAGTGTCCCACCGAGGGTGAGTAGGCTGCAGAAGAGAGCATTTAGTAAGCCTGTCGGTTAATGAACAAACAAGGAAAAAAAAATGCGCGAAAAACACAAGAAAAAAATGTGGCTGTTCCATTTCAACACTAATGACTAGGTCTAATTGTGTGCGTTACGTTGATCTACAGGCTGGTCAGAAAACGAAGCTGTTAAGCCTTTGTTCTGGGTGCTCCTGTGAAGAAGTCCGTTCGCAGTTGGAGGTCACGGTAACGACGGTTCACAAGTTCATCCGCACCTGAGTCTGCCACACACTTGCACACACAGTTTAAGACCTCAGCAATATCAACAGTTCACATTGTCACACAACGACGTGGAGATGGCGGCTACTTCACAGTTAGAAAAGAAAGGTCGGGCACTCATCGGAACTATGCCGGTGTTCTACATGTGCCGACCTATGGTGCCTTCTTGCTTGAAACAGTCGTTAGAAGGGTCAGGGTAATCAGAGGTGGTTCTCTGTCATGCAGATGCAGAAGCCAAGTCTACATGGGGCTGCTAACAAGGCTTCTTATGGCGAAATCATCTTGGAACAGCCATACAGCGGGATCGTGCTTCGAGCTTGACATCTGTGACCGTACAACGGAATGCCATCCAATCGCCACCTTAAAAGCGTCACCTGTGAAGCACTCGATCACTGACCACATCGTGACTTCGGGACTTCCAGTGTTCGCTCGCCCTCACCGTTTGTCGGGAGAACGCCTCGCTATCTTTTGCTGTGAGTTCGAACCTCATCGCTATCGGAGCTGGTTCTTCCTCGCCTTAGCTCCGCAGATTTGGCGACCCGGCTTCGAACACTGAACCACATCCTCCTACATGGATTCCGCTGGCCCTGACTACCGGCAGCGACACGCCCCTGAACGCTCGGAACCTTGACCAGGGCCGGACGCTATCACTGCCGCCGCCGCCACTTCGTTGCTGTCTCCTCTCCCACAGCCCTCAATAAATGTGGCCGCAGTTGCCTTCCTGGGCGACCTCCACACGTACATAGTTTCGGCGACCCATTTTTGCTTGAACAATGTTTTCTTCTTCAGCGCCCGACAATGCCTATGGGACCGGCCAAAGCACAATATCTGGTTGCGCATTTTACTGTAAAAGCACTATTCTTATAGGTAAACCCCCGCAAGATCTTGCCATATTTGGGATCTTGCGTTGGCTGTTGGCTTACGCCGAGTGCAATAAAATAAAGCGACTATCGGCGACCGGTATTCCAACCTGCAGCGACGCGAAGAAATCAACTTTGCTGGCTTATGCGCGAGAGAACTAGACTTTCGCCGCAGCCGAACACGCCGCTTGTTAAACTGCAACTCACTCGCACTATGCATTGCACATCACATTCTTCTTCAAGTAACACTACTCAATTTTATATTAGAGCTTTGATCAATGTGGTGGTAGTGGCACATGCTTACTGCATGCGTAGGCATGGACAACTTTGTGGCAGAAACACTGCAGTAGAGTATTTCTTTGTTAAGTCGCAAGAGATCAGATGCAAAACATGGACAATGAGACAAGCAGAATAGAAGTTTGCGGGGATTCGATGACCCCAGCTAGCAATGAACAGAGGTAATCGAGGCTGGGAAAAGGTCATTGCTGTGCAGTGTGCATTGTGAGGCTGATGATCATGAGAGCAATACGCATTGGCGTTGAGAGCATTGCTGCATTAATGCACAGGTGCATAGGCTGGCGGCTTCTAGCCCATCTCTCGCTTCCGAAAACGCAGTGTTCGAATTAACGACAATGCAGCTAGCTATAGAAAGGAAAATAGGTGTGAGGTTATATAATAATTACATTATTATATATATATATGACATGTATTGATATATGTAATGAGAAGGGAAGATAATATCGGTGGTCCTTAAGGGAAGGAAATGAATTCCCAAGAGAAGGCAAGCGCAGCACGAGGTGGTAGAAGGTTAGGTAGGACGAGGCTGGGAATGTGGCTGCAGCTGGCGCAGTGCAGATTAGTTCGAATGAATGAAAGCATTTGTCCTGCATTACATGTAGTCAAGCTTATGATGATGATGATGATGCGAAGTTCAGGGTGCTGGATCGTCTATTTTTCATTGACATATTTCTTTTCGCTCATACAATGTGCAAAAGAGGCTGTCGTTGATTTAATTACGAACACCATTGTAGCTATTCTTAAAGCTAAAGAAGCTTCAGCGAAGTGCACAAGTTTTTCGCTCTTCCTGCAACGCTGAATTAGATGGTGCGTTACATATGTTCATACTTTTCGCGCACATCGCGCAAAGCTAACCGGCTGAACCTCCGTCCATTAAAAATGCACGCGCTATCCGTGAGGTAACGTGAAAAGAGGAAGCGCTGCTTCTGTAGAATTTCTGCCTGAAGTGAAAGCCGCCACAGTGTATGACGTCACCGTAGCGTTCCCAAACATTAAAGTAGAGGGGAAACCAGTTCACGAGGTAGATAAAATCTGAATCTAAGGACTATTCATTCAGAAGAATGGATATAATGATGGGGCAATCAGAAAGCTAGAGGGATTTGCCACCCAAGCCCTTGGCATTTTTAGAAAGGTCGCGCTGAAAGGACGAGGTCTGAAGGAAAGAAGCTTGCTTAAACGAATCCAAGCATACGTAATAAGCCGCGTGAGCTATGCCACGCCTTACTTAAACATCAGGTCGGAGGAGAGGAGGAAATTGGACTCACTCATTCGGCGGTGCATAAAGAGGGCCCTGGGCTTCCCAGTCAAAAAAAAACCATTGGGTCCAATTGAAGTTTCCAATGGGACACATTGGACCCAAATGGTCAGCCAATGGGACCCATTGGACCCAAATTTTCAGCCCATTGGACCCATTGGGAGCCAACTGGTCAGCCAGTTGGGCTGACGAATCCAACTGGACAGCCCAATTGGTTTCTTTAGTTCCGAGTGGACCATCCACTTGATTGTGTACTTCCAGTTGGGTCCAACTGAACTTATATTCCAACTGGTCAGCTCAATTGTTTTTCCTTGTTCCAACTGGACTACCCAATTGGTTCCCTGCTCCCAAATGGACTGGTCCAACAGATGTCACGTTGTGATGACGGCAGTCCAGCGGGTCGGAAAGATAGCGAAAATAGCTTCCGAACGAAACTCTTTCGGCTGACTTGTGCCCACAATGAACTGATCGAATTACTTGGCGGCGACGAAAGCAACAAGTATGCTCGGCGGTCGCCGAAAAGAGTGCCCACTGTTCTCGGCCGTGCCCAATTTAAAGCTGATACTGAACTTCTGAGATACGGTGTGCAAAGTTACCATAAGTCTGAAACAACGCAGAAAAGGCTCCGCCTCGGTGCGATCAACTGAGATAAATTTGTGTGCCAGCAGCTTTCATGAAAGAACAAACATTCAGTACAAAGATTTGCGGCAATATTGAGTTTAAATTGTGAACGAACTCGGCACTGGCGAGACATAAGCATTTTCACCTGTTCTTACAAATATACAGTCAATATTTCAGAAACTGGCAGCTCCATCATAGCCTCACTCCATAGACCGCCATATTGCAGTTCAAGCTGATCCAGTCAGCTAGTGAGCGATGTTATCCACATTTTCACATAATGCAGAGTACTGCACAAAATAGTCAAATAACAATTTATAAACAAAATCGCAATACTTAATTTTAAAAATGTATTAAAAATTTTGTTGCTGTTAATCACTTTCAAAAGTTTTACTCTCGGAAAATAAAATGATTCCTCAGTTTCGTATCACCACAACTGTGTTTGTGTCATCGCGCGCGCAGTCAGCGTGGTCGACATGGTCGTTGACTCGTGGTGGCGTGGTTCTTGCGCTGCAGTACAGTGCTCTAGGTGTAGTACTAGGATACCTGTGTGCGCGATGTCTTCGAGTGCGCCTGATTTTGCGTACGTCAGGTATAAAG
The DNA here is from genome assembly GCF_052857255.1 of Amblyomma americanum. NCBI lineage: Eukaryota > Metazoa > Arthropoda > Arachnida > Ixodida > Ixodidae > Amblyomma > Amblyomma americanum. The sequence goes on from NC_135504.1 coordinate 125,293,576, forward strand.
ACAATATAAGCTGTGCGGTGGTGCCCGTCACGGATGTGAAGGACTTTGCACCTGAAAATGCCCAAGACTTTTGATTCGCGAATCTATCATCAGGTGAAGTGGACAGATGCCGAAGGAGAAGCAGACTTTTATCCGGCCCGCATTCTCATGCTTGGAGGTAATTACCTGCACTTTTCACTGTTAACTTTGTGTGATATGTGTGTGCCTGATGCAAATGTTAAGCATTAATTGTGAATTCATATTTGAACAGCGCAATAAAACAACGGGACACAACGAAGAAAGGACACCACAAGCGCTGACTCGCAACTAGATTTTAATTCACGTCCAAGCATCTTAAATACTAAGAACGCCAAACACAAACAAGAGGGAAAAACCAAAATAAAAACGATACAAAGCTGCTAATCATGCCCACAAAGGTGACAATCAGCACGAGCGCGAGACTACACATCTTGGCCGTATAAAAACATCATCTCTTTATCAGTTAGTGTGACAGAAGGATCACTAATACAGCTATCAGGTTCCAAGCGGTTGTGAAAAGCCTCCAAAATTTCCCGCGTTAGGCTGTGGTGTCCTTTCTTCGTTGTGTCCCGTTGTTTTATTGCGCTGTTCAAATATGAATCAATACCAACTCGCCCAGTTCGCAGCTTTAATGAATTAATTGTGAAGCTGTTATAGAGCCTACGTCCGCGATCTATGCTTGGAAGCAGAGCACGTGGTCACATCTTTGTGTGCAAAACAATTAATGAACGAACGTAGTTTGATAATGAAAATAGGTAAAATGATTGAATCGTTTTTCTGCTCGTGGAGGATGGCTGCAGCTGAGGCACTTTTTCAGCATTGATGATGTGGATAATACAAATCTTCAGGAGTATACATTTATAAAAGTGCTGTATTTGCAGCGCAGGACATTACTCCTGGAATGCAGTATATTGCATTTTGCTATTAATTTGATCGCATTGCGTAATTACGAAATAAAACATAGCAAGTTCCTGTGGTGCTGTATAAATCGCCAACAACTGAATAAAAACAAGCATTCCCATGTTGCAGTTTTCATGACGCACAAATTATTGTTTCTGTTGTGACTGCTTGTATCAAAACTCGCGCAGTTACTGCATTGAATGCTCATCCATAACTTGATTCCACAAAGAGCATCTTAGTGTGCGGCTTGATGGATTTCGTTTGTTTGTTCACACATTAAATCTTATTCCTTGTTATTTGCTTTTCGATCTGTAGATTCTCTGCAGTAATGCAATCTGTGTAGTGCTTCTATTTGATTGCAGGGAGCTGGCAAAAGAAATGGAGCCTTCCAGCTAGGAGCTGCAACAAGATTTGTTTCAGGACTATTTATTTATTTATTCATTCTTACACCTACATGTCCAAGGGGCATTATTGTAGGGAACGTATTTTCATGCAAATACCAATAATAAACTGCTACGGTTAATAGACTGCTTGCCTCCTGTCTGTTTAATAGCCATCTGGTGCCTGACAATCAGAGCAGCCCAGTGAGTATCGTCCATAGAGTGGACCAGTTGGTGTCTACCAATTGGAATAGTCCAATTGGTTTTGCCCAACTGGAATAGTCCAAATGGTTTCAGCCAACTGGAAAATTCCAGTTGGTTTTGGCCAATTGGAATAGTCCAATTGGTATTTTCCAATGGTGTCGAAAGCACATTTGGAAATTTCCAATTGGAATCTAATGGTTTTTTTTTGACTGGGTTACCAATTAGCACCTCCACAGACAAGCTGCTCTCTATGGGAGTGCACAATACCTCGGACGAAATAGCGGAGGCTGTCAGAATTTCGCAGCTCGAAAGATTAAGCCGCACGACCACGGGCAGAGCTATCCTTGAAATGGTAGGCCTGCAAGCAGATAGGGGACTACGAGGCAAATCGAGCATCCGGCAGGACTGACCAGAAAATCTAATCATTTCCCCCCTCCCTCGTAACATGCATCCCATATTCAACACGGAGAGGAGGGAGAGAGCAGAAGCACTAAACAGACGCTTCGATTCGATGGACAGTAAGTCTTGCGTACGTGGACGCGGCAAGTGGCAAGTCGGGTGCGGCCGTCGCCTCGGTGGTCGACGGCCGAGGTGCCCCTGTATCGGCTGCCACCATTGGAAGCCGAAACACGGAAACGGCGGAAGTAGTTGCGATAGTGCTCGCTTGCGTTGGAACGGAAGCTAATTTCATAATCAGCGATAGCAGATTAGGCATCTGGAATTTTGGAAAGGTTAGGATCACGCCGGAAGCGGCAAGGATTCTGGCCGGTAGACACCTCAACAGAAAAATCAGTCTAATTTGGACCCCCGCACACGCCTCCGTTCCTGGCAAAGAGTTAGCCCGAGCTCTCTACTTCCGGGTGGCTGTGGAGCCGCCCGACGGCCGGAATATGGACGAGCGTCTGCAAAATTACACGGAGATTGATGAAAATTGTAGGTTATGCAGGAGACTGGTGCCACCACCGGACGAAAATCTAAATAGGGAAGCAGTCGCATGGCGGCGCCTTCAAGCTGAGGACTTCGTAAACCCGGTCTGGGCTTATTATATTCAGACTGGTGATAGAAAAAACGATAAGTGCAAGCACTGTGGGGAGGGAGAGACCCTCGACCACATAATCTGGGAATGCGCTAGCTCCCCAGGGGCTGAAGCAAACATAAATTGTAGAGAAGCCTGGGAAGCCCTGCTGCGGAGCAAGGTCTCTGCTCAAAAACAGCAAACAGCCATCCGCCTGGCGACAGAAGCCGCGAAGAGTCAAGACCTCTTTGCCTGCTTGTGATCGCGGAGGTCCCCGCCCTCGTCATCTAGGCCTGCGTGCCGAGGTCAAGGAGTAGGGGGCCTCCTTATCTGGTGGAATATTAAAGTTTTATCATCATCATCATCACCTACGCGTTGCGAAGAAAATGTTACAGTTACAAATTATGACTAATAGAAATTAATTACAAATTATTCTCAAGCATGTTCAGTGTACGTCTTGCACAGTATAAAATGCTTATGAAGTGTCGTAAAATAAGCAATGAAAATGCACTAAAAAATAGGTTTGATAGTCTGTAGTTTCACGGGAAAAATGCACTCTGTAGAACAATAAAGGAATGAAAACAGTCACAGACATTGTGATGAAGTACTGTCACTTTCGCGATAGTCGTCGAAGCACAGGAGGTGTCATCCAAGTGGCGACTCAGATTGGCTCTAAATAACCTAACCAAACTGGGGGGCATCGAGAGATAAAGAGATAAATTTTATGCTTTGATGTTATTAGTTCATATGTCTGAGGGCTTCACGATAGCTCGGGGAGAGACCCAGGTTTGTTAAGTTCCTGGAATCCTGCATTGCGCCCCAGTAGTCGAATGGCACAGCCAATGAAACGGGAGTATGATGGCACAGTGATCCGGGTAAAAGCTCGGCTTGAAATGGTAGAGGCTTCACAATAAATTCTTAAGAACATCCTACCTAATCATGGACTTATTCCCGCGATGCTTAGGTTTATCTGGTGTAGATAAAAATAAACATGTATAAAAAGCTTGAAAAGCAAAGAGGCATATTGTTGTCTCGTCTATGGTGCTGCTGTGTTAGTTTTTCAATATTTTTGACAATGTATGCTCAGAGGAAGTGACAAAGCGCTCACTGCTCTAGAGGTTGGAGATGGAATTACATGGCTGAGAAGTTTCTAACCAGTAAATAACCCTAAAAAAACGAGAAATTTTACATGCAGCAGCTAGGAAACGTGCTTCTACTCGTATTCTGGCGCTTATCTCTACATCGCCTGTTGCGTGACTCGTTCAACTGTAATGCACTGAAAAATTTTATTTATGGCAGTTGGTTAGAAAGAAGCGCATTCTGCTTGTTAAAATATAACTCAGCCTCAGAACATTTGCTTTATCACAATCTCAGTGATCTTCAGCCATTTCCACTAAAGACGAAAGGCGATTCAAAAAGAATTCTATCGCATGCCAAACAGAAATACTGCCTACCACGAACTCGTACAATACCCTCATATGTACAAAAATGGGAGCCATAGTTCATATCCCTCCATGTCAACGACGAGTATGTAGCAATATGAAGTCGAGTCGGCATGATACGGCAAATATAGAGATATACCCGTGCGACTTTATGTGTTGTTCATGCGATTTTTTTTGTGTGTACTTCACACGGTAGTTCCATATTATTAGCATAACGTGCCATGTCCGTATAAATTTCGTCTTTCGCACCATCAATCTCGTTATAGCTAATATAGGTCCCTATATACTCAATACGAGCTCCTTATCGCTCGCATATGAACCATTCGCAGACCAACAGACTTGTGGTAATTGCAATGTGGAACTTTTTACATGGAATACGCTCAGTACACGTCGGATGAAATTGGGACGAATGTGGATTTGTTATACTAAGAACTTATGATCCGAAGCGCGACAGGGGTTTGTTTTTCTGCGGCAAATCCTTTAAGCCTCATTCTTGGTAAAAATTATTCATATTCCACCTCGCACACTTTCTGCCCGTGGTGTGGAAAATACTGGCACGTAACAAAGGGTTCCGCGATAGTATGGCTAGCTCGCCAACGTGTGAATGCAGCCAATGTCAAAAGGCGATTCAAAAAAAAAAAAAATCTGTCGCATGCCAAACAGAAATTCGGCCTTGAGACATTTATGTGCTGTCCCGTTCAGATCTTGCACCCTCCGTTTAGTCAAGAGGCCTAGCCGTCTCTGGAAATGTCTGGGCACAATGTAATAACACGCAACTATTTCTATAACGTTTCTATAACTTTCTATTTCTGTACCTTTCTTGTTTCATTTTCAAACTACTTCCTCATATCTAAAATTCCCGCTACAGACACCTGGATTGAGCCTGAAATGCAATGACCACCGAGCATACTTGCCGCTGTGGCCGCTGCGGGGATGTTTCCGTAAGCGAGCAGGAATTTGCACAATTAAGTGCTTTCGTTAATAACAGCATTTTGTCTGCCGTCTGCACGTATACGGCTGTGGTGTCATCCGAGCCGCCTAACCACATCCCTATTGAATTACTCGGTGTTCAGTAGTAGGCGCGTACCATGGTCTCGAACTCTGTGAACTGTTGGAAAGCTGCACTTGAAGCTTGATGCCGGGATCAAGCTTCGCGCGAAGCTCGTTTGAGAGCAAAACGAAGTCAGAAAAACAGCTTTGTAAACAGACATGCACTGCTACTTCAATATTCAGCCCGAATTCTTCACTGTCCGACGCCATGGAACTTATGAATTTGTGTTCCATCGCTGAAAGGCAACCAAAGGTTTTTAACACGAAGCTATGCTTGTGTTATGGGCCAAGTTGCACCGCTAGACCCAACAGGTGCCGTGTCCAAATATGTGATCCCGACCTAAGCCTGCATGTATTTTCACCTTTTCAAATTTCCACCTTTTAATTCAGCGTTCTTACCATTTTACCTTCCCTGTAAAGTTTGTGGAACCATCTCTTGCAGAGCTACAGCGGAATGTGCTTTGAAAAAAAAAATTATCCTGCCCCAATGATCTTTTAGATCAATAAAGTTTTATCCAATAAAAAAGGTCCGCATTACGGCATTTTTTGGCGGGACAAGTTGGTACTTTTTATTTTTGCATGCTGTGTTTTGGAGCGCTCGTGAATGATGCAACTTACCGTTCAGAATATGTCAGTAGGTTAAAGTAGAAACAACACACCATTTTCCGTTGTCCTGGACGAAAAAAAAATGGCAGTGGCTTAACTTGGCTAACCCTAGAATCGAAAATAAAGGACGCTTGCTAAGCATCTGAGGCTCGTCCATGGCAGCTCGGCTACGTGCTTGCGACAGCCGTTCGATATAATACCCACACGACCAAGTGTCTATGACGTGGTATCATGGTCTAACGACCACCTCGTCGAATGTCATCACGTGGCTTCACATCACGCCATCGGATGTTGTTAAGATTAAAGGTCAAATAAAGGTTATGGGTCAACGGTTCGACACCGCTAACGTGGTTGGGCTGAAGGTCATTCAATGTCATTATCCGGCCTATGCGACGACTGCTTTACCTAGCGCGGTGAAGTTTCTCGCTTCTAAAAAACTACTGCGTTAGACGTTAAAAGTGCCGAATCCACAAACGTGGGCAATGCGCCTTAATGCCGAAAATGTCAAAGCAGCGGTTTCTGCCGACCCCCCGCTTTGGCTCAGTGGTTAGGGTGCTTGGCTACTGAGCCGGAGTAGCCGAACTCGAACCCGACCACGGCGGCCGCGTTTCGATGTAGGCGAAACGCAAAATAAACGCGTCGAAGTGCTGTGCTATGTCAGGGCGTGTTAAGGATCTGCAGGTAGTCGAAATTATTCCGGAGCCCTCAATTAAGGCACCTCTTTCTTCCTTGCTTCTTTCACTCCGTCTTTTCTCCCTTACGGTGCGGTTCGGGTGTCCGCCGAGGTATGAGAGTTACTGCATCATTTCCTTTCCTGAAAAATAAATTTTCATTTCCATCTTTTACTGTCCACTATCAGCAACTTTTTTCGCACTAGTGGGGTATGAAATGGGCTTATTGCTAACAGGATTTGAAAACAATGATTCTATAAGGACACCGTTGGACGACTTCCGCGCTGAAGTCTTCTTCATGAAAATGGCCAATGGAGAAGCACCTGGAAAGAAGCATGGCCGAACTTGCACTGAAGACCCGCAGACGGTCGCAAACAACCGCCACTACGCCGAGCCGCTGCTGACAAACACAACGCGCTATGATCAGCGTTCAAAGTAAAGGTGTCTTGAAGTTTCTTAGATACCCTACCAATATTGAAAAAGAATCTATACCCCCATGCTGAGAACCCCCGCGCGCATGAGTGGGCATAGGAGCAGCTTCGTGCTGCAGCTTTTCAATTTCGACTTTCTTTGTCCAGGTTTCATGACCAGTGTTTGGCGCCCTGCTTACTTCGAATGCGCGGGAATGCCACGAACCGTCAATACATTTCGCCACCACGCATGGTGAAAACTCCATCCCTGAAAGGCAACAAATGGTTTTTAAGACGAAGCTATGCTTGTGTTATGACCAAGCTGCACCGCAGGACCCTTCAGGCACTGTGTCCACATATGTGGACACGACCTAAGCCTGCACATATTTTCGTATAAAAGGCGATTTTGCACATTTGAATTCCGCGCTCCTACCATTTTGACCGTCAATGTCAAGTTGGTGGCTGCATCTCTTGCAGCTACAGTGAAATGTGTGAATAAAAGTAATAAAACAAGGTAAGGAAAAATTGGCAGTGGTTTAGCTCTGGTCACACCTGGACTGACGCGATAGCTACAGCTGGCCGAGTGGAATTTGCTCAGTTGAATTGCAAACTAAGCCTTTCGCCGCTCCGTTTCTCTGGGCGCTCCTCCTTCATATTTGTCCCACTTGACACGGCGCATGCGCACAGCTGTTGCAGCTCGGTTTCGCCGGCGCGCCGCGGCTCTGGCTGCTCCGCACCACTGGTCACGTGACCAACCACGTGACATCGTGATGGCGCCGCCACGCTGAAGGCTCGAAATGCTACCCTAATGTAGCTATCTCTACAAAATAAGAAAACCGCGCTTGATCGCTCCACAGTGGCACAAGGCATCCGGATCGACCATGCCATCAAAATCGATCGCCGATAAGAACGGCGTGCTCCGGAACATTACATGCGGTGTGGGAGCAGCTTGGGGATGCGGCTCTTCAATTTCGTCCGTTTCTTTGCCCAGAGAAGTCATGACCCTTGTCTATATGCGAGTAAATCGGAGATTGTCTACTTATTGTTGTTCCCACGCCCGGGCATACTTGTTTCTTTGGTAAGTGATCGTCTTGTTGTTGGTAAAGAACTGCTCCGCTTTGCGGTGATGTGGAGGAAAATCTCTGACCCACTACGAATGCTCAAGACACCGATATGTTAAGGGGAACCAGCAGGTTGATTTAATTAGCACAGTAAATGAAATAAAAAAGAGAAGGCAATTCATAATCACTTATTAGATATCGGTAGAAAGCTAAATGTGGTGAAATGCAGAAGTGCTGCTAGTGAATCGCTTCAGCAAGAATATCAGCTCCTACGATGCTTTGCCGAGAACCTAGCTAGTGAAAGCTTAAATTCGTGGTTAGTCAGGCGGACCTCGAAGGTAGGCAGCGCCATGATTATCTTTTTATGGCCTGCCTCACGCCAGTTATGAATCTCGGGCCGAGACTGAAGAACTCTTAATTTACTCTCGTCTGCCTTAAATGTTCCGGCACCGTAGCTCTCGATTGAACGGGAGCATAAGATTGATGGTTTCTTGGAATAAAAATGCAGGCCTGTCATTGCGAAGTTCTCCTCTTTTCAATCAAGACAAGAAATTTTCAAATTACATACTCAACGATAATGGCATGAGCGTAAGTAACGATTGCTTTCTTCCGACGCGTCAGGCGCGGTGAAAACTACACTAATTTGGACTCTCTAAAAAGTATAAACTCAAACTGGGCTACAATTAGCATTACATGAAAAGATTTTATAGCTACAATCATCTTAGTGACAGCGTTTCTGAAGGTGGTATTGTAACCAGCCTTTCTTCCTAATCTTCCACAGACTAAGTATGCGTGAGGGGTGTTGACTACCGATTTGCAGTCCGGAATTCATTGTCATTTTTGTATGCTAACATTTTAGTAGCAAACGAAGGCGTTCTACTCCGATCATTACGAACAATATGCTGTGCCCGGCAATACTAAGACACTTTGATCCCGCGTTCACTGGCAGGTGCAAACATTGTGGGGAGGTGGCTGACACCTACCACATGGTTTCGGCTTGCCAGCGCAACTCTGCTCTCTCCCCCCACGCCAGCCCTGCCAGAGAGGAATGGGAGGCAGCCCTGCTTAGCTGTTCGGACCTTCAGGCCCAAAAGGCTTTGGTCAAGAGGTCTAAGCTGGCGTCTTCGACCAAAGGGGTCCCGGAATAAGGACTCCACCCATTTCGGGGCTCTTTAAAGAGCCTCACCTCTTTCATTCAATAAAGCCTTTTCACCACCACCACCCGGCGTGGCTGCGCCGCCACCGCCACGTGGTCACGTGATTGGTCGCGTGACCATCGATGTGGTGCAGAGCAGCTGCTGCTGCCGGCGGCGTGGCACTCCGGCGAAACCGAGCTGCAACAGCTGTGCGCATGCGCCGTGTCAAGTGGGACGAAGATTGAGAAGGAATGCCCAGCGAAACGGAGCGGTGAAAGACTGACTTTGCAATTCGACTGAGCAAGTTCCACTCTGCCAGCTGCAGCTATCGCGTCACTCCAGGTTTAACCAGAGCTAAACTGCCGCCAATTTTCTTCCTCTCTGCGTACTCGTTAGAATATCAAAAAAGCGAGTGAACTGTAGCGGCTAGACTCTGATGAACCTGAGTTAGAGCGATCACAATGGACAATAAAATGACGCCGGAGAACATTGTCACCGATATAAGGCACACATCGAGACACGCACTCTATACCAACCTACTTTACGCTAGCATGCATTGCACCTGAGGGAAAACGACCGCGATGTATCTGGCACGGATATAGAAAAGCATTGTTTTCGCGGGTGGCCGAGGAAAGCGTCAAAGCGACGTGGCGACGTGACCTACTTCGGTACCAGCCCCACTCCGGCGCGCAATTTCCGGAGTCTGCGCGACTCGTGCGGAGTGCGTGGAAGTGTGCGTCAATCCGATGAGCACACTATAGGTGAGCGGATTAGCCACTTCCTGCGAGCAACGAAAATGGCATAAACGACGGAACGCTGGTGACAGCATGGAGATCCAGCTACTTATCCGCGTCTATCTTGCCGAAGCTTGCGACTTATGCTCGTATACGAGACAGATTATTTAACCCTGAAGAAAACATAACCATTTCAGATCAAAGTCGTTTCAAAAAGCTTTGCAAGACCCTCATGATATATATCCTTACTCGCAATTTCCTGTCTACGATATTAACTTTTTGCACAATACCTTGATGCTTAATTTATAAGTTTTACTACGCACTGAAAAGATCTGCGGTTGCAGTGGAGACCTCATCATTGATTTCGACAAACTGGAGAATTTCAGTGGCCATAAAGGTACCAGTTCAAGGGTGTCCTTTAATTTCGCCATCATAAAATATGCGGCCACTAGAGAATGCTCATGCGTAGAATCCTCGAGCATGTGCTCAGGAGTCGAACGCCCGTCTGTGAACAATCACACGTGCACTAAAAAAAGAATGCAGCACGAAACCTGCTTTCCGGCGCGCTTTATCGGGTGAAGCGCATGCAGGGTCTGGCGGACGCATCTTCCAGCTTTGATGCTCGGCTTGCGTTTGACACTGGCGCAGCAGTGCTGCTTCATCCTCTGTTTTCCAGGGGCACTTTTATTATTTCATGCAGGTTTTGAAGCGAAAAGCTTCACTAGGCTCGTCAGCACCGGGCTTCACGTGAGCCACACTACAGATTTGTCACAGCTGCGCAAAAGCGAAACCGAGTGACGTCACGCGGAGCGCAGGTGGTCGCTATGGCCGCAGCCGTCGTCACCGCCGCGCGCTGACTCCGTAGTCTGACCGTGAAACCGAGGGACGTCACGCGGAGCGCAGGTGGTCGCTGTGGCCCCAGCCGTCGTCGCCGCCCCGTGCTGACTCCGTCGTCTGACCGTGAAGCCGAGTGACGTCAAGCGGAGCGCAGGTGGTCGCTGGGGCCGCAGCCGTCGTCGCCGCCGAGCGCTGACTCCGTCGTCTGACCGTGAAGCCGAGTGACGTCACGCCGTAGCGCAGGCGGTCGCTGTGGACGCAGCCGTCGTCGCCGCCGCGCGCTGACTCCGTCGTGTGACCGTGAAAAAGATTAACGATATCAACTTCTACTTCTGGCGCGTGTTGTTTCTACGTCTATGTCCTTTCTTTTCTCATGCGCCTTCCATAATTTCGCGTAAACCGCCAAACAATTGTGGCATCAGATGCGTAGAGGAACATCTTGCGCTAGCCGCCATCTATACAAAGGGAGCAGCATGTCAAATCAGGGCTGCGAAATTGATTCTTGTCCAGCGCTTTGATATTGTTCCCAAGTCTTGAGTGTTTGTCACGCTGAAAGCTGTCAGCACGCGGCTGCGTATTCGATGTTCGAGATTGTTGTACTCTTTTTCGTTCTTTATCTCGAAAGTTCTTGGCTACATCGAAATGGACCCCTGTCGAGAGCAGCGATGACTTGGTCCTTCGGCGGCAGCCGGGCACGTTTGTTGCTAGCACCGCAGTGTTCTTTAGTTATTTGCTAGCGCAGTCCTCCAAATGAAGTGTTCGTTTCTGTGGCACCTCACTCAGCTCGTCTACTGTGCCCTCCATTGTCACTACCACGTGACAATGTATATTATTGGGGTAGGAGTAAGTTCTGCCCACACCTCCAAACAATTGACACCGTAGGTATTAAATTGGCCATATCCATGCATCATGGAGAAGCAATTATATGTACATTGCAGGTGTGAAAGTTATGAAGATTTGCTTGCCGCAAGCGTGGGGCTGCTTACTGAATTACGCACAATGTTTGCGAGCAGGGGCGGCAGTAGCCTGGCACGTGAGGAGCGAAGAAGTGCCCGCTGTGCCCACAAGCGCACACTTGAAACGTAAGACAACGAACATTACTTCATTGGTCCACTCGGAAGAACAACGCGCGCACTCATTCATATGCAAAGCCAAGAACATTCACACCTGTTGCAAATGGGTTGCAAGCCCCAAGGGTAGCGTTGGCCTGGCGGCCTGGGGCAAAGCTGGAAACATCCGAAGGTCCCGGCAAAGGATGAGTCGACTGGCAACAGAACAGCTTGTTTATTCTGGCATCGCAAGAGAGCAGCCGGTCAGGGCGACCACGTTACTCGAAGGAAGAAATCGAAGTCTCTCTCGGCGTCCGGGGCAGCGGCGTTTTATACCCACGGAGTCGAGGGCAAGAAGGAACGGCTTGGGAAGAGGCGTCCGATACGGCGACGCTTGAACATGTCCAGACGTGACGGGCGCGTCCGCCAGGCCGGCGCCGGTCAGACCTCCTCGCCTCCCAGTTGGGGAGCTCCTCTCCCCGGCTGCCGCGCTTTGATAAGCGTGGGCACCAACATGCACACACACACACACGCACGCACGACGACACGTGGCACTGAAACCTGCCTGGACGCGCTTGGCGGGAGGCGTTGCGGCCGCGATGAACGAAGCCGCGGCGTCCGTTGCATCCGCGCCGGCTATACCGCGCGTCGTAGGCGAGACGTAACAGACCGCCCCGCCGGGAGAAGGAGATCCCGATGGTCAGGGGACTGCATCCGCTGTCCAGAGGGATGTCGCTCGATGATGCTCGTAAACGAAACCGGTCGTCCCTCGACGTTGCTTGAGCGCAGCGCACAGAGAAGGCCTCGTTCTCAGGTTCAGGATCACGCAGGGCACTGCAAAGTCACTTCAGGAGAGTTGCCATTTTTGTGCTCGTTCCCAGCAAGCGTTAGAACTACGCCGAAACGCAACCGCTCAGTCAGCAAGCACGAGACAACCCTCACTAAGCTCTGCCAGGCTCTTTCCCCTTTTATACTACTGCCTAGTTCCTTACAGTAGTCAAGCAGCACTCAGAACGCGTCCACAAATTGGAAAATTGCACTAGAAAGCACATAATCACTTTGAAACACTAAACAAAAGCAATATGGTAAAAATCCTGCCTCAGGAAGAAAACATCAGTAACCAACAACTTTGAGGCGGATTCCTACGTTAGGGGCTTCGACTTAAGCCATCGGCGTTACCGTTGAGACTCCCCTTTTTGTAACGCACCTCAAAGGAATATTGTTGCAAAGCGAGGCTCCAGCGCAGGAGGCGGCCATTTTTGGGAGATATGGTCTGCAGCCATTGGAGAGGGCAGTGATCCGTCTCAATGATAAACCTCGAGCCGGCTAGGTAGCATGACAATTTCTGAACGGCCCACACGAGACACGCACACTCTTTCTCGGTGGCGCTGTACGCCTGCTCACGACAGGTCAGCTTACGACTAGCATACAGGACGGGGTGTTCCACTTCTCCATTGTCCCTTTGGCACAGTACAACGCCCATGCCTCGCTCACTAGCATCGCACTGAACAACGAACCCTTTGGTATAGTCTGGCGATCGTAGCACAGGCTGGCTTGTTAGGGCGCTCTTTAGGGCGCTAAAAGCTCTTTCCTTTGTCTCGCTCCAGACGACTGTTTGGGGCTCTGTTTTTCTTAGAGCATCAGAGCATCCGTCAGGGGAGCCGCGATATCGGAGTACCTGGGGATGTACCTCTGATAGTAGCCGGCGACACCTAAGAACGACCGAATATCGGTCTTCGTGCGCGGTTGCGGGAAGTCTCGCACAGCGGCCACCTTTATTTCAGAGGGGCGGCGACGACCCTGTCCAATCACGTGACCGAGGTAGACAACCTCGGCCTGTGCTAATTGGCACTTGGGAGCCTTGACTGTCAAGCCCGCTTCGCGCAGGCGGGTTAGCACTGCCCGCAAGTGTGCCATATGCTCAGACCAGGATGCGGAGAATATCGCTACGTCGTCTAAATACGGTAAAGCAAATTCTTCCTGTCCCCGCAACACTTTGTCCATGAGGCTTGAAAAGCAGTATGGCGCGTTCTTCAAACCAAAACTCAAAACTTTAGGACGGAATGTTCCCATTGGTGAAATGAACGCCGCATACCTACTAGCCTCTTCTGTAAGTGGAACCTGCCAATAACCCCTGACAAGATCTAGGGTGGAAATAAACTGAGCGCTACTAACTTTCTCAAGGCGCTCCTCGATGTTAGGGATCGGATAAATTTGATCCTTAGTGATGGAATTAAGCCTGCGGTAGTCGACGCAAGGACGAGGTTCCTTGCCCGGTACCTCAACTAAAATCAAAGGGGAGGTATAATCACTCTCACCCGCCTCAATAACACCGAGCTGTAGCATTTTCTTTACCTCAGCCTCCATAATATCGCGCTGGCGGGGTGACACCCGGTACGCCTTGGATCGTACTGGCTCTGGGGAGGTAAGTTCTATATCATGAGTAAGGACAGAAGTCCTACCAGGCCTCTCAGAGAACTGACCTTGAAACTCTTGTAAGAGTTGGTGTAGTTCGGTTTTCTGCTCAGCCGACAGCGGTGCTTTAATGATTAAGTCACTAATGACCTGATCAGTGTCTTCCCTGTTCGTCACTGAGCCTAGTCCCGGAAGCTCGACCGGAAGCTCTTCTAACTTTCCCTTGTCGGGCATTTCCTCTCCAGTACCTGGTGCCTTCAACGCTACAGGCTCAATTTTATCCAGTTCTGACGTGCTCGGAATATCAGCTTGCTGCGCCTCCGACCCTTTCTCATTGTTCGACAACGTCGGCCCCGCAACTACCGCCTTTGCAGCGAGCTCCCGAACTCTCGGTCTGGTTAAGGCCTGAACGCTAGCCTCACCAAACAAAAGCCCCTTCTCGCGCAGGAGGTGATCGGACCTGTTCGAAAATAGGTACGGGTACTGGGGGGGCAGCATAGATGACACTACGGCCTCCGTCTCAAGTGCTCCGAAAGGTCCTTCAATAAGCACTTTTGCTACGGGCAGACACACGCTATGAGCTTCCACGGCTTGCTTGATCCATACGCACTCGCCCGTGAACATATCGGGTTCTACGTAAGAGGGGTGAACTACATCCATTGTAGCTGCGGAATCACGAAGCACTCGGCACTCTTTCCCGTTCACGAGGAAGTCTCGCATGTAAGGCTCGAGAAGCTTCATGTTCTCGTCAGTGCTACATAATGACAAACACACGACTTCTCTTTTTGTTTCTGGACACTGCGCCGAAAAGTGACCCGGCTTCTGGCACGTATAACACACGCGCGCTTGCCTCCTCTCGAACCGCTTTCTGCGTTCGGCTTCGGCTGCCGCCGTCTCCTTACGTTCGGTCGGACTGCTTTCACTCGCATCCGCACTACGCGTGTCCCCCCTTGCTCTCATGGGTGTGAACTTCGGCCTCTCAGACTTGGAGCCAAATTCACCCTTTTGACCGTACTTAGCTCCGCGAGCCCGACGCGTCACAAACTCCTCGGCTAGCTCGGCGGCTTTAGCCACTGTACTAACGTCTGGCCTATCCAAGACCCAGTACCGCACGTTCTCAGGTAACCGACTATAAAACTGTTCCAGCCCGAAACACTGCAGAATTTTCTCGTGGTCACCAAACGCTTTCTCTTCTTTGAGCCACTCCTGCATGTTTGACATAAGCCTTTAGGCAAACTCTGTATATGACTCATTTCTGTTTTTTTCATTTTCCCGAAACTTCCGACGGAACGCCTCCGCTGACAGCCTGTACTTTTTTAGCAGACTCGATTTCACTTGGTCGAAATCCTCTGCCTCCTCTCTCTTCAAGCGAGCGACTACGTCGGCCGCCTCGCCGGGTAACAAAGTGAGCAAGCGCTGTGGCCACGTTTCCCGAGAGAACCCCTGCTTCTCGCACGTTCGCTCAAAGTTAACCAGGAACAAACCAATGTCCTCTCCAAGCTTAAACGGCCGCATCAGGTCAGTCATTTTGAACGATACTCGTTCTCCTGCACCGTGTGCCTGACTTCCATTACGAGCGCGTTCCATCTCTACCTCGAGACGCTTCATTTCCAAAGCGCGCTCTTCTTTCTCTTTTTGCTCTTTACGTTCGCGCTCGTCTTTCTGCTCTTTACGTTCGCGCTCCTCTTTTTGCTCCCTCTCCTCAATGGTCTCAAGGCATTCCGACAGCTCGTCATCCTCAGCCTCCAACTCAAGAATAGCCCTTAGCAGTTCTGGTTTTCTGAGTTTGTCTGAGACATCCAGACCCAACTCTCTTGCAAGCTCCAGCAATTTCGGTTTGCGCAACGACTTCAAATCCATGGCTGCTCCGAATGCTGCTTTCTCTACTGCCTACTATTGTCTTGCCGCAAACTAACCCGGCAGCAACGACAACACAATTACCAGCTCTGTTTCTGACACTAACAAAAGCCTGGCAAAACTCAGAAGAAGAAAGTCCCGCACTCACCAAACCTCGCAGCCAAGAATTCAGCGCAGTCGTTCCGTTGCAGGCAACCAGTCATCACACAGGGCTCGTTGCACTGCTCCCGGATGGTCGTTGTGCTGCTCAGCAAACAGTTGACCGCATATCTTCGCTGCTGGCCTCCGTTGTCGGGATCCCACCGCTGCCACCAGTTGTTGCAAATGGGTTGCAAGCCCCAAGGGTAGCGTTGGCCTGGCGGCCTGGGGCAAAGCTGGAAACATCCGAAGGTCCCGGCAAAGGATGAGTCGACTGGCAACAGAACAACTTGTTTATTCTGGCATCGCAAAAGAGCAGCCGGTCAGGGCGACCACGTTACTCGAAGGAAGAAATCGAAGTCTCTCTCGGCGTCCGGGGCAGCGGCGTTTTATACCCACGGAGTCGAGGGCAAGAAGGAACGGCTTGGGAAGAGGCGTCCGATACGGCGACGCTTGAACATGTCCAGACGTGACGGGCGCGTCCGCCAGGCCGGCGCCGGTCAGACCTCCTCGCCTCCCAGTTGGGGAGTTCCTCTCCCCGGCTGCCGCGCTTTGACAAGCGTGGGCACCAACATGCACACACACACACACGCACGCACGACGACACGTGGCACTGAAACCTGCCTGGACGCGCTTGGCGGGAGGCGTTGCGGCCGCGATGAACGAAGCCGCGGCGTCCGTTGCATCCGCGCCGGCTATACCGCGCGTCGTAGGCGAGACGTAACACACCCTTTCGTTGTGCCAGCACAGCCAAGCCACCAAACACGACACCCTAACATCCCCCCTTAGAAAAACAGACGCTGGTGATAGTGTCAGTAGACGGCGAAAGGGAAAATTGGTGTGTGGGGAAAGGAAATGGTGCAGTATCTGTGTCACATATCGGCCGACACCTGATCCGCGCCGCAAGGTAATGGATAAAGGAAGGAGTGAAAAAGGAGAGGAAGAAAGAAGGCCTGGGGATCTTTAACGTGCACTGATGTCGCACAGCACACGGACGTCTAACGTTTCGCCTCCATCGAAACGAGGCCGCCGCTGTTGGGTTCGAACCCGGGTACACCGGTTCAGTAGCCAAGCGCCCAAACCAGTGAGCCACCGCCGCGGGTGAATAGACGGCTTGATCTGAAGTCCACGCCTCATTATAGGTACGGACGCCCGGAGGGGGAGTTCTGTGTTTTATAGAACGAGCATTACGCACCCACCTGTACATTGGGCTTCACTCTAGAAACAGTCTGGCCGTGAAGCTGCCTCCTCCGGAGCGCTCAATGGGTGCATCTCCGGGCACCTGCATAGCTTTATAGACTTGAGCCACGCCAAGGACCAGTGTGGTCTTGGTGCAACAGCTCTTGCCGTAAAATTGAATTGCGATTACGAAATTCGTCATGCACAAAGCCAACGCCAGCTTGTATGCAATAATGATTACGCGAAGAGCGATGCACTCCGTGCGGGGTTCCTGCCGCCCTGCTCTGCCCCTGCCCTCCATTCCTCGGTCACGCTTGCCTGCACGGACACAGAATGTGTACCAATACAAACATGTCGTTCATCCGGGAACATTCGCTACGTGTGCTCAGGAAAAGTTAGCGCGAGGCGCAAGGGACCGGATATGCGCTCGGAATGATTACGTGGTCGTGCCGCCATGGGTGGCACCTTCTACGCGGTTGCAATTCGAGGTGCCAACCTGCGCACAACGCGCCCCCTGCCCCTCACTTTTTTTGTCACTCTCCGTTCAAGGGACGAGTTTTCACTACCGCTAGTAGTACAGCGAAGACGACGATGGCAAACATGCTTTAACGCGGTAGAGTTAGGGAGCTCTTATCGCAGAAAATCCGCTGTCGTCCTCGACATCGTCTTGGTCGGCGTCGTTGGCCGTGAGCGAAAAATCCCCGAAAACTGCCCAGCGAAGCAACCTTGGATGTGAGTGGGGTGGCCAGGTGACGTGACCTTGTGGCGTCATCACAACCTGCCCACTCCACTCTGAGCAAACTGCCTACCATTGCAGGTGGGCAGTTGGAAAATACTGTTTTTGGGGTAAAGGGAATGGACCCACCGCGGTGGCTCTATGGTTATGGCGCTCGGCTAGAGATCCGGAGTTCCCGGATTTGAAGCCGACCGCGCCGGCTGCATTTTTATGGAGGAAGAAAGCTAAGGCGCCCGTGTGCTGTGCGATGTCAGTGCCCGCTAAAGATCCCCAGGTGGTCGAAATTAATCTGGAGCACTCCACTACGGCACCTCTTTCTTCCTTCCTTCTTTCACTCCCTTCTTTATCCCTTCCCTTACAGCGGGGTTCAGGTGTCCAACGATATATGAGACAGATACTGAGACAGGCGGCCAGGTGACATGACCTTCTGGCGTCATCACAACCTGCCCACTCCACTCTGAGCAAACTGCCCACCATTGCAGGTGGGCCATTGGAAAAAACTTGTTTTGGGGGAAAGGAAATGAACCCACCGCGGTGGCTCTATGGCTATGGCGCTCGGCTAGAGATCCGGAGTTCCCGGATTCGAAGCCGACCACGCCGGCTGCGTTTTTATGGAGGAAAAACGCTAAGGCGCCCGTGTACTGTGCGATGTCAGTGCACGTTAAAGATCCCCAGGTGGTCGAAATTATTCCGGAGCGCTCCACTACGGCACCTTTTTCACTCCCTCCTTTATTCCTTCCCTTGCGGCGCTGTTCACGTGTTCAACGATATATGACACAGATACTGCGAAAGTTCCTTTCCCCAAAATCCAATTATTATTAATATAAAGGAAATGGAGCAGTATTTTTCTCACATATCGGCCGATACATGAACCGCGCCGTAAGGGAATTGATAAAGGAGGGAGTGAAAGAAGAAAGAGGTGCCGTAGTGGAGGGCTCCTGAATAATTTCGACCACCTGCGAATCTTTAACCGGAACTGACATCGCACAGCGCACGGGCGCCTTAGCGTTTCGCCTCCGTTGAAACGCAGCCGCCGCGGTCGGTTTAGAACCCGGTAACTCCGGATCAGTAGCCGAGTGCGCGAACCACTGAGCCACCGCGGCAGGTAGGGAGCAGTTGGGCAAATTAATGATTGGTCGCGAGAGGTTGCTTTGAAGAGCTTCATGGATCGCACAGGTCCCACCGATAGGAGCACCTGCCAACGCAGGGCAGTGACGCATCGTTTAACCGCTGCACCACTGCGCCAGGAGTGGTTTGAGGACTCCCGGGTATCAGTGAATGCAAATTCGGGAGTGTCCAATTCTGCATATATTGCCATTAACCAATTAGCTATCGCATCATATCCTTAAGCTGGAGCTTAAGTGCCCCTCCAATGCTATCCGCCTGCCTCCTACTACTGGTCTTGCAGTCGTGTTGTTACTCGTCTGTTACTTTCGTGTGTGCGCTCGTCGATGCTAGCAAAGAAGAACCGCCAAGAGAGAGAACGAACAGCGAACGCCGACGCTGATGCAAACGAAGCCTAAATGTTCCACCCAGATTTTGCATTTTACATTTCAGCCAACATGATAATCGGGTGCTCGTTAAAATCGGGCAATTGTAGTATGTAAAAGCAAATGAAAGTGTTTTTTTTTCTCTCAATAGTGCATATATTTTTAGGTAATTACTGCTTCTGTGCATTTAGCCTACTAAGGTTCGCATTAAAAGGTACACCGCCGTAAAATTAGTCTCAATAAAGGTCGTGGCAGATTCCTCTGCTTGTAATGCTTGTTCCGCAAAGCGGCATTCGGTGAAGTTTCCTTTATAACGAACATAAAAAGGCTAAAGACCATTGGTTGGTTGGTTTTTGGAGGGAAAGGAAATGGCGCAGTATCTGTCTCATATATCGTTGGACACCTGAACCGCACCGTAAGGGAAGGGTAAAGGAGGGAGTGAAAGAAGGAAGGAAGAGAGAGGTGCCGTAGTGGAGGGCTCCGGAATAATTTCGACCACCTGGGGATCTTTAACGTGCACTGACATCGCACAGCACACGGGAGCTTTAGTTTTTCCTCCATACAGTTTCCGCATTTGGAAGATCTTGGGCGGTTCTAGAATGCCAAGAGCAAAACAAGAAAATTTCTTATCAGGAGCAATTTCTTACCAGCAGTTTTGATTTTTTTTCGGGTTGCCTGCTCATTAACACAGTCTCGTGAATAGGATTGGAACAATGCCTCATGTTTAAGGCGAAGGTTTAATTCCCTGAAAAAAAAGAAAATTTTCTCCTGGGGATTCAGAAGCGATGAAAAAGCAGAAGGGAGGCGAAAGCACCGGTGGTTTCGGCCGCAGTACTGGGACCTCCGAGACACCAAGCCTCGGTCCTTGCGACACGGTTGAGAGCTTTTTATCCTGCAAGGCCTAAGGCTCCTTATCCCCAGGCTCCTTAGTGAGCGTAGACTTTTAACCCGCGCAGCCTTCTAAGATGTGCGCCATGAAACTGCCTGAAGACGACTCCATCCCCAAGAGAAAAATCGCGAGGGATTCCTTTATATGGCTAATCGAGAATTTTTCCTTCTGCTGGGGGCGTCTCGGACGAGAAATAGCTAGCTCCAAATTTCAGGCGCACGGTTCTTGGTACCTGGCCTTCCGCACTGGAGAAGATAGCAACGACGATGACCGTGAGTGCCAGTTCTTGTCTTTTTTTCTCCACCACGAGGATAGCCAAAACGTGACTGCAGAAGCAACGTTCTGTGTCGTCGACGTGAAGAACAATGATGCTCTCAAGAGCACCCCGACTGTACTAACGTTCACGGACGGGATAGCGACCAGCGGATTTTTGGGCACCATAACCAGAAGCGCTCTGCAAAGTGAAGCTGCGCAGCTTATGCCTGCAGACTCGCTTACAATACGCTGCGATCTGACTCTCCTTGAGTACTCCGACGAGCACACCGGACGACACAGGACCACATTGAGTGTCACAGACTGCCGTCTCTCGGAAGACTTGGGCTGGCTGCTGGACAGTGGCAGCGGCGCCGACGTCACTGTAAATGTGGGCGACGGCAGGTATCACGCGCACAAGGCGATACTGGCGTCCCGGTCACCAGTTTTCCGAGCCATGTTCCAGCACGACATGCTCGAGAACCTGCAAGGGCAAGTCTTCGTCACAGACATCGAGTACGAAGTGTTTGGAGAAATGCTCCGCTTCATCTACACTGGATGTTCACCGAACCTCGACAACATGGCGCACGCCCTCATGGAGGCGGCTGACAAGTACGGCTTGCTGACTCGGCGGGACGAGTGCGAAGACGCCCTCAATGAAAACCTCAGCTTCGAGAGTGCGGCGTTCAGTCTCATCGTCGGCGACAAGCTCAACGCTACCATTCTGCGCCATTGCTCCCTGAATTTTATTTGTGCCAACCTGTGCGAAGTGATGAAGACGGACGGATGGTGCACCCTGGTGGACGACCACATAGATCTGGTGTTGGATGTGATTATCGCTGCACTTCCCGAATCTTGCGAGGACACCATCGAGCCGCCTGCCAAACGACGGAGACTGTACGAGAGACGCTAAGATGAATATGTCCGATGCTCATAGCTCTACGCATTGTCTAAGGCACTGCAACACCACGGACAAGGAAACGTGTGGTTCCGGACATTTCAAAACTTTTCTGGTCTTGTCATTTACCCTGCCGCGGAACTCCTAAACTTTAATTCTGCAGTGTGGTTTGTTTTCCTAGAAGGTGTCAAGCAGTGCAATGTGCAGCCTGCATAGCATTGCATATCGTTCTTAGCCTACCACTGTGTTAAGTAATGTGGAGATTTGGTTGTAACTAAAATTATTAGAGCATTAAAAATATGGTAAAAGAAAATAAGAATACAAAATCAAACGAAGAAGTCTGGCGCACCAGCGGACGTTCAATATTTGTCGGCGACGAAAGGCTCACGGCTCTGGCCAAGAATATATTCACATTAAATTACTTCGTATTCGTTCTCACGCTCGCTTTCATGCCACGTAATCAAAATAGCTGATACCCGTGCATTTATTTTTCCGATTCGTGATTTTATACAATTAATGCAGTTTGCGTGCATCAGGAATGTCGCATTGAAGAAACTAAATTAGCACCGCAATGCCTGGTCACTTCAGGCACGTCATGCTATTTTGGTGATTTTACATGAACGCTAAATAAGCTACGTATATATCTTTTTCCGCAGATATCAACAATTAGTAATATTGTAAACGTGTCTGCGTCTACAAACGCATTTTCATTCTCATTTCTGCGGGACCGTGTGCTCAGATAATGTACCGTGCTATTTGTTTTACAGGCCGATTGTACACGTGAAATGGCACAAAAAGCAATCTCGTGTGAATCTCGTCACGGCACGTCTTTCTTCCTTTCTCCTTGTACTCCCTCCTTTATTCCGTCCCTCTTCCCTTAGTGCGTGGTTCGGGTGTCTAGCGAGATAGGTGAGACAGTTACCGCACCATTCCCTGTCCTCAAAAACGAATTTTCATTTTCGATTTTATTCGTGGTTGTGGAACACAAAATGCGCCTCTGTGCTTTACGATGTCAGCACAGATTCCCGGGGGTCGAAATTCCTCTTGAGCCCACCACAATTGCACTGCTTTTTCTTTTTCTTTCTCTTCTTTCACTCCCACCTTCCCCTCCCTCACGGTTGGCTCGTGGTGCATAACAACTGAGGCAGTTACTGCTCCTTTTCTTTTCCCCTCTAGAACAACTGCTCTGCACCTATGGGAATATCCTTGCGCTTTCGACAGGTGGTCGGAACTTTCCAGAGAGATGCACTACGGCACCTCTTTCTTCCTTTCTTCTTTCACTTTCTCCTCTATATCTCCCCTTACGGCGCAGTTCGGGTGTCCACCGAGGTATGTGAGAAAGTTACTGCGTCATTTCCTTTCCTGAAAAAACATTTTTTTATTTCTTTAGTTGAACCCACTTTTTATTTATTTAAGCATCCTCCTCATTTCTCATATGATAACATTTATGCCATGAGGCAATAAACATCGCTTGAAAAAAAAACATTTTCGTCAAGACGGAAGCGCGCGCGAAAGGGATCACGGGACAGCTCAAGGAAGAGGAAATTGGAGAGCCTGTGAGCACTTTTTGATCTGCTGTCGTGGCATTCCACCGAAGCAGTCTGCCCTACGACATCCGTCCAGGAAGACGCCACTCTGTTTGGACCATGTCGCAGGCTAGTGCCCCGTACCAGCCTTCTTCAGAATGCACAGGAGGGGACTCCTCGAAAGGCCGGCAACAATCTGGATAACTTTTGATAATTACGTGCAGCGATATCTACCTGCAGCAGCTTTCCGAGACATCTGCCCCGGCCCTGGATGTACACGTCATCGTACAAGGTGAGGACTACAGTGCCCTTCTTACAACGCGAATACATCCAATGTTCTGGGACAACGAGGCCGGGTAGGTAGATTCGTGACTCTTTAGGGTATGTCCCAGGAGGTCTCTGGCAGAATAGTTAGCCCGGTAACTGGCATTCAGGCCATCATCGGATACTCTGCCGCATTTTCTCGTTTTCCTCGGCGTTCAAAGCGTTCGCTATGCATTGAATATAGATCCGGCACTCGACGCGCGTCGCAACTATAGCTTTTTCGACGCGCTTTGTGCGTTCAAAGACTTCTAGTCACATTACGAGACGGGAAGCCAGTCATTGCGTGTTCGACTTCCTCTGTCACACGCGCGTCGGCGCGAAGTATTCTTTCGAGAGTCCGCGACTGTCTCAACGCAACGGCTTTTTTGCTTCAATGTGCTGAAGGCGCCGGCGACTGAAATTCGAACACGCTGTCCATTGCAGCCTCATGGACCAGCATCCGTGTCTAGGCCTAGGACTGAAAACAATTTACACACGTGTCTTGAAAAAAAATTACAAAAATTCTCTGCGGTTCAACTACTGCTAAACCTGGTTAGAGGGCGAAAGCTGGGGTGTATTGGGCAAGCAGACGCGGCTTGGCGCCTGTAACATTGAGCGCGTTCCGCACACAATAGGCAGCGCACCCACCCTACCACAGTGGCATGTGGCAGCGGCTTGGCGTCTGTAACGTTGAGAGCGTTCCGCACGCTGCATAGGTACCCGCCAAGGTGACAAGGTTGTTAAGGCGCTCGTGTACTGATCCAGAGTACCGGGGTTCGAAACTGTCCGCGGCGGCCTTGTTTCGATGGAGGTGGTGGTAGTGGTTTTTGTTATTAAAATAATAGTAAAAAGGAAGGAAAAGATTTTTGCTAGCCCCGGCATCTGCCATCGATACTGAAGCACCTGAGCTGGGGCAGCGGAAATAAAGGATAGCAGGCAGGATGGAGAAATGAAAGGAAAGAGATGAGGGGACAGGAAGAGAGGATAGGGGGACAAGTAATATGTACAAACTATTTACACAATAAGAAATGTCTCCAAGTTGTGCGCGTGATTAGTTCATTTTAGACGATTTAAAACACACGTGCACAGCACTGCGTTGGCTACAAGGAGTGGGGCGTCCAGTTATTAATCGTTCAAGGTACAACTCGCGGAGCGTTCGGTCACTGCGTGTAACGACCTGACGGAAAACAGACGGGACGTCAAGCCCGTGTGCTCGAGGAATGCACAGAGGCTCACCAAAGTTCGCTCACGCGTGCGCGCACTGCCCTCCGGCCGCAATAGCGTCTCGATAGTGTTTCGATAAACGTGAAACGGAACTGAGGGCACCTAATCTGGTTACGTGGAGGAATGTGAAAGCATGTGTTTTTGACGTAGGGAAAAGTTTTTGACAGAAGGAAAGAGCGCAGTAGCTCTCAAATCTCGACATCTCGCTGGACACCTCAATTCCGCAAAAGCATGTTTTTTGAAGAAAATTTATTAAAAAAATTAAAAATTGGTTCTCGGGGAAAGGGCGTAGTATATGTGGAATCTCGGCGGAGACCTGAACCGAGCCGTAAAGCAAGAGATAAAGGCGGGACTAAGAGAAGAAAGGAAGAAAGAGGTGCCGTAGAGGAGGGCTCAGGAATAATTTTGACCACCTGGGCATCTTTAACGTGCACTGACATCGCACAGGCGCCTTCGCGTTTCGCTAGAATCGAAACGCGGCCGCGCGGTTGGCTTCGAACCCGGGAACGCTTTTGTCGAAAGGGTGCAGTAGCTCTCAGAATTCGACATCTCGGTGGACACTTGAACCCCGCACAATCGTGATCTCTGGCTCTGGGAAGGACAAATTTAACGACACGCGAACAGCGGCTTTACCCAGCGTAATGATGCTTTTGCTTCGAAATGCATAAATATGGATGTTTTGGCAGTATAAGAGGACTGTAAATTCGCTTTTCGGACTCTTGTCCCTGCAAGACCCCTTTTGACGGCAGACATCGCGGTGGTGCGGTGGCATGATTGGCTGTTCGAGTTGCCTCAAACACACTAAGCCTTTCTTTACTTTTTCTGGAAGAAGAAATTCGCATCCATGGGAATGAAGCAATGAAATGCGCGCAGCGCCTCGTTCGGAAATTGGCGACGCCAAAGTGTGTACTATTTTACCATCGTTGAAGAGTTTAGTTGGTTAGAGCGCTCGGCTACTGATCTGGAGTACACGGGTTCGAACCCGACTGCGGCTGCCGCGTTTAGATGGAGGGGAAACTCAGGCGTCCGTGTGCTGTGGAATGTCAGTGCACATTAAAGATGTTCAGGCTGTCGAAACTATTCGGGAGCCCTCCACTGCGGTACCTCTTTCTTCGTCTCTTCTCTTATTCCCTCCTATATCTCTTACCTTACGGGGTGGTTTTGGTGTCCGCCGATATGTGAGGCAGATTTTCCGCCATTTCCTTTCCCCAAAACCAATTTCCAATTGAGGAAAAGAAATGACGCAGTCACTTTTTCACATATCTCAGTGGGCTACCGAACCAGACAACACAGCCATCACTTCTGATTAGTGATTCGAACCATTTGGCACTGACCAACATGGGCATGTGATATATGCGGACATCTTGTAAGTAGGTGTCTGGTACCTGCCCCCTGTACCAAGGTAGACTGGCTGACCAGCCAGAACCTCAATGTTGCTTGTGGCATTCGTGAGAAATTCCTGCCTTTTTAAGCAGTATACGCTTTCCTTTTTACAAGTAGAAGAAATTTCGCCGTACGCTCTAAGCTTACCAATTTCCGACGCACCCGCAGGTGTTCCGAAGGGACGCAGTTCCTTCGTTGTCATGGAAACAACCGACGAATGCTGCATTTTTCCTGCGCCATCCTGATCCCTACACGCATTCTTTGTGGCCCATGACGGTGAACATGTTCAGGCTGACGAGGATACGCAGTCAAGCTGGACTAGAGCGAATATCAATAGGTAAATACCTGAATCTTTCTTCATAAAACTATGAGCGTTTGCGTACTCTATCCTTTACTTTAGAAACAAGGCATTCGTTGTTGGCGTAAGGTATCCGAAAATAGCCATGTCGATCATTTGACGTAATGAGGACGCGCTTCTATTGCACCTAAGGGAAGGCATCGAAATTCATGAAAACCGGTGATAACCACCATCGCCATCAACTTAGCCATCTCTATAACCATAAACATCACCATAACCATAACCATCACCATAGCTATCCCCCCAACTATCACCGTCAAGGAAAGCGCGAGATTGGAATCGCAGACACGATGACAAAAAAGAACCGATCGAGAGCGGCTTCAGCAAGATGTGTTAACACTTTATAACCTTTTTGTGTTTTCCTGTTTGAGTAACTGCCCGTCTCGCAGTGGCTCAGTATTTATGTTCCTCGGCTGCTGACCTGAAAGACGGCTTCAATTCCAGCCACGGCTGACACATTTGAATTAGGGCGAAATTCTAGAGGCCCGTGTACGATGTCAGCTCCCGTTAAACAACCGCCGTCCTGTAGCCGCACATTCCAAGGACTCAGACCATAGAATCAACTTCGAAGAAACCCGCATCCTTGGAACCAAAAAAAAAATTACCACTAAAGGCTCCTTCTGGAATCCTGGCACATCCGAACCACCCCGGAAAAATCAACCGCACAAAAGAAAACCTGCTCCCAGTATTTGCCCAGATACTTCTCTCTTCAACTCAACGATAAAAAGTCGCCATTGACCGTCTCCCGACAGTGCTACAACGTGACTAACAGCCTTAACCCCACTTCCTCCACCTCCCCCACGCCTTTCGCATCACAGCATTCGTTACTTTGACCCCCTCCTCACCTCCATTCTTAAAGACGCTAGGTACTGCCCTCAGTCACTCCTGATGAAGGAGTCGAGTCGACTTCGAATCATTGGGTTAGCTTTATATTTTTGTTTGGAGATGTGCAGTTTATTATAAGTAATGACGAAGTAAGGTAGCACAATGTCTAACACGCACCTCTCTTTTGGGAATAACTTAATGTCCCATAATTTATTTTGCGGATACATGCCTATCCATGGCGGACAGTAGTGAATCATTTGCACCCAAGACCCAATTCCCAGTTTCCAGATCGTTAAAAAACCCCATGTGGTGGAAACTTCCGGAGCCCATTACTACGGAGTTTTTCATAGCCTGAGTCATTTTGGGACGTTAAACCCCCTTAAAGCATAAATCGTAAAGCCAAATTCCTGCAAGCGTCGACGCCAGGTGACGATTGCGGTTTGCACTAAAAAATTCTCGTGCGTTAATTTTCTCATTCACATGGCTAATAGCAGAAAAACAACGTTTTGGACATAACATCGACTTCATTTTCCGACTTGATTTTCAGTGAATTTTCCATATATTATCTATACGGAAACGTCTGCTGTGTCCCGTGAATGTTAATTTTCGTAATAATGTATTTTTTTTATTATGCTTTATACTCCTATCTCTTTCTCCTGCTCATGGGTTCTTGGTGAGTTTGTTGGTGAATATTTTCAGAATAATTTCTGCTGCTAGTAAGATTTCACACCTCTATTTTTTTAACCAGTCACCTGTTTCTGCAGCAGCAAAAAGACCAGAAGGCTAGCGTAATTGATGGACCATATATGCTTGTCGCTGTATCACAACTCATATGATAGTGGATGGTTTTCGGGTCTTCGTTTCATTTGTCTCATAAGCGATCGCTTTTTCATATACGAGTCTTGTAACACCACTGTGGATTTTTGCCTCTAGCACTCGGCTGCTAACCCTGAGCTCAATGATCCGAATATCTTCCATGGCAGATGCGTTTTTTAAGGCGAATTTGGGCCTAAATATTGCTCGAAATAATTCCAGAGCTGTCCAGTATGACGCCTCTCATACAGGAAGTGCAGCTTTGCGACGTTATTCCGCACGTATATCATCTTTTTTCTTGTCATCTTCCTGCCCTTCCCTTCGTCCTAATTTTTCTCTCTTTTCTATTTAGTCTGGTCAAGTAGGTTGCCGCCGGCCTCAGCTGCTTCTTGGAGGCCCTGATAAGCGGCTTGCGGAAATGCGCAATGGCCAGTGTACCTTCCTTGGACGCCGTGCAGATGCCTTGCAGGCATCCCTACCGTCCACAGGACGTCGAAGGAAGTTTAAATGCCCGTGGGGTGCAGCCCGTGTTACGTAATACGGTGCCCATTCCGGCGCGCGCCATTCCGTAGACAACCGGAGAGCACCTTATTTGCACTCCTCCGTTTGGAAGGTTCATCATTTCCACATGCTGCGTTTCTACATACTTAATGCCGCCCTACCCCTATCCTTTTTACTATCGCTTCCCCCTTGCCTTCCCTCTCCCTGTATTCTTCCTGTCCTTTTATTCCCGCTGGCCAGCAGCTCAGGTCCTCAGGGTTTCGATGGCAGATGCCGCGGCTAGCAACATCTATTGTTTCCGTTTTTATATTTAATTTTATTTTTCATAATATATAGCCACTAAATATAACAACTGGATGGCATCCGCAGGGTTACGCCGCGTTATGATTTGAATTGGAATTAAGCGCCGTGCTGTGCCCCTAACTGAGTGCCGTAGCGCACGCGCACGCCCAACTTCGCCACGTCCAGTGAACGAGCCGACCACGCCGGAGGCTCCCATCGAAAAGTGGATAGCTTGACAATCGTTGATAACAGTCGAGACACTGTGCATGCCAACGCGCATTTGTGGCTGTGCCGTGATGGGCTGAGCCTTCTGAAACTCTCGTTTACGATGCAGGCATCAACATCACAGCGCTGTTCCCGTGGTCGATGGCCATGGCGTCGTCTAGAATACCTACAACGCGTGTGGGCTTCCCGGTGGCACCGAGCCGTGTAGTTTTTGTCACACTACGCTGAACAGGTGAGTTCTTTCTGACGTCCAGCACTTTTCTTCTTCCCGTCCTTCACACGGAGCATTAGTGATTTGTTTAGCTTGCGTACCACGATTGTCTGCAATTGTGTGTGTAGGTCTGACGCCCAGTAAATCATTTCCGCGGGGCGCTATTTGCGTTCTCACCCTCCCCTTTATTGTATAAATGCGATATATCGAATATGCATGTCGCGGAGAGAGTGAGTGAACACAGAGCATGCTTTTTTGTTTTTGTAACTTCGAAAGAGCCCAGGTTGCACCGAACATTAGAATAGTGTTATACAAATGTCATGTATGTTGCAGTATTGATACATGTTCCATTGCAATGTTACATTAGCGGTAAAAATTAACACATAACGTCGTGTGGTATACAAAACGCTATTTTGCTTTCTAAACAAACAATGTTTTAATATAGACTTCGAAACGTTGTTATAATTTTAGAGGCATAACTATAGAACAATATATCAAATATATTTCCAGCACTGATTTCTAGAACTTTTTCCGCTGTTTTAACTGTAAGGGTGTTTTTCAACTAGAAGTACTTTGCCGCCTCAGCTCTTAGATAGTATTCGCCAAAGATTACATGCACAGTCCTATTATTTTGTCACAAAACTGTGGTTATTACCCATTCGCCACTATCATTCATAAGACATCCCTCAGAAATTGGTATAATAGCTTCACTCAATGATATCCATTCGGAGTTGAGTGAATGTGAGTTGCATGTCGGGCTGGGCATAGTGCAACTGTGTCGCCCTTATTGCTGGTTCTTGCAAAGCTTTGTAACAAACCTTCGTGGCCATTCCCATTCACTAATAAACTAGGACAACACGGTGGTTTTCGGTCGTGATATCACGAATGAGAATGACCTGTTTTATATTTTTTTCTCGCCAATAAATTTGACTTTTCATGTAATTCTCTTTTTCACAGTAATACAACATTGTCACAGCAATAAAGAATAAGAAAGAAAAAGTAGCATACAAATTGCGTACAGCTTACCCTACAAAGCACCTGTCGTCACAGGTTATTTCAAGTTAGGAACAATTATGAATATTTTAATTGCCTTAATAAGTTACTGAATTGGGATTGCCTAATAACTAGTAGCCATTTACAGACGTGTTCAGAGTGTCGCGTTGCGAAGACTATGCCTCCTGTCTTAACCGGGGATACAAAAATACATGACGACCGGTGAGCCACCTAGCGGTTCGCTATCACGCTGAGCTTAGCGAATGGGAATCTAGAACGTTGCATGAAGCCGCTTGAGCCGAACAGATTGCGACACGTATGTAGCGTAGTATGTATACAGCTGGTGGCTTGTTTGGTGCTCTCGACCGCGGCTTTTTTACAGGCATGTAGGCGGGCGGCCGTGATAGACACTGTGACCTCGTCTGTAGGGACACAAGAGAATAATCGATTTTTCCTGCGTCGAAGGAGTACAGCGTTCTTATGAGAAAACGCTCTTTAAACAGAAAAACGAGGCTGCGTTTCGACGGAGGCGAAACAATAAGGCGCCCGTGTGCTGTGCACGTTAAAGATCCCCAGGTGGCCGAAATTATTCAGGAGCCCTCCACTACAGCACCTCTTCGTTTCTTTCTTCACTCTTTCCTTTATTTCTTCCCTTACGGCACGGTTCAGTTGTCCGTGGATATGTGACAGATACTGCGCCATTTCCTGTCCCAAAAAACCAAGTTTTATTTTCGAGTTCTTCCTGCGACTGGCTGCTTTCACATGTGAACTGCATAATATCGGTTATTTGGTTATTTTGGGTGATCAGTGAAACGTGGCTTGGAAGTTTTAATTTATCACGGAGTTCTGCCGCTTGCCGGCGCTAGCAGTTAAAATCGAGCTGGGGGGATATATTTTTTGGTTCTAAATTCCAATTTCTAGCGGAAGCAGTTGTCTCCGGTGTCGTTGGCGTCGGCCGTAAGCGAAAAAGCGCTCCTCCTCCCCGTGAGCGATAAAAATCCCTCCTCCTCTTCCTCGCAATGTACGCCACTGCCCCAACAGCTAGCGCGCGACGGCAGCGCGAGGAAAGGAACCGACCCCTGTCACATATTTCGGTCGACAACGCGGACCGCTCCGCATGGGAATGAAAATGAAATGAAAATCGCTTATAATGAAAGGAAGTGAGGACTGTGTCACATATCTCTGTGGATATCCGAACCGCGCTGTAAGAAAATGAAAATGAAATGAGAATTGATTTTATGGAAAGGACGCGAATCTTCTGACGTATGTCTCGTTCGGGCGCAGTAGAGCCGTGCGGACACGCAGGGATCACGCGGTGAGCGGCGAACAACGCAGCACACATCCAAAGCGCGTTCACCACGAAGCTTGCTTCTTGCTGCCCGTTCGTTCGGCGCGGAAGCTATGCTGGCGTTTGCGGCACCGGGTTTGTCGAGAACGATGTGCCGTCGAACTACAACTGCAATTTGAGTCCCACGCGTTTCGGCGAGGCACTTGGCAGCGCTTCTACGTGGTTTTCCGCTACCCGGGTCCGTTTCACCGTGCGTAACAGAGCGATTTGTCCGAGTATAAAGGCGTCGCGCCTAACGGGCGATTGCGGTCCATGGACTAATAACAATAATAATTGGTTTTAGGGAAGGAAATGGCGCAGCATCTGTCTCATATATTGTTGGACACCTGGACCGCGCCATAAGGGAATATTTTAAGGAGGGAGTGAAAAGAGGTGCCGTAGTGGAGAGCTCCGGAACATGCACTGACATCGCACAGCACACGGGCGCCTTAGCGTCTTTCCTCCATAAAAACGCAGCCGCGAAAAGGACTCCCTGACAGCGCCGCGACACGCTGTCGCGTTCCACTTTCAAACGCGAAGCTTAAGCATCCTCCAGTTTTTTTTTTAAACAAGGCACTATGAAGCAATATTACAGCTACTGAAATTCTTCATCAAACTTCACATATTCTATTGTAACAGTTGTTTCACTGAAAAGGCCTGTGCTCCCCGTTCTCGAGGTGCTTACGTTGTGGGCATCAAGTGAGATCCCCTCCATTGAAGCAACCCTTGCATCATACAAGTACGCGGCAGCGTGTGGATGATCTTGTTTTTTCTTGCTTGCAGAACCGTGGCTCAGGGGTCTTTTGCTGACCATGTCGACGGCAGAGCCGAACCTGCTGCCCGGGCTGCGGCAGTTGCTCGTACAGAGGCGCTCACCGAGCTGGCCAGTGTCTGAGCTAATGGCCGCCTGCCGACCACTGGTACACGACGAGGAGCTGGCCGCTTACTTCGCGCCGGGCGCCGAAGACCTGTTCCGCCACTTTGTGCGCGAGAGGCCATCGTACTTCTGCTATTACGCCGAGCAGGACACTGTGACCGTGGCCGAGGACTCCCCAATCGCAGCCGTGGATCATTGGCTGGCCAGGTACCTGGCACTGCATACCCAGGCGGCTGATGGAGGCCTGGATATATGGAGCGAAGCGCTTCACAACTGTCTGTCTGCAGTCCCCGGTATGTCCGACCACTTGATGAACTTGTGTGACGGCAACTTGGAAATATTCTTCAGGTCGCACCCGAGAGACTTCACGGTCGATAAGAGCGGTACTGTTGCACGGATGACGCTCAGCTTCCAGAGAAGGAACCACGCGGTATACCTGAGAGAATGCAACCTAGTTCTTTCCTTTGTTGATCTTCTTCAAAAAATCGGGGCGACTAAAGACAACCCGTGTGATGTCCACACTCTGACAATGTACCTCCCATTCATGGGGGAGGAGAGGAATGCGCTAGACGTGGGCTACCGCGACCACTTGAGCAGGTTATTTCTGCTTTACCCTTGGGATTTTATAACTGCAGCAGCCGACAGTGGATACGTATCTCTCAGGTACTGTGATCCCCACTACGGTGAAGCCTTATTTCTGAAACACCAGGTTCAGGCTCACTGCGGAAGTACTTCCGTACTCTCACCCAGGGTATCCCTACCGGAGCTCACTCTCATAGCAAAGTGCTCGTCATCACCGGTGGCTCCATGTCTCACCGGTGGCAGATCCGTGGTAGCCACAGTGAGCCATATTGTCCAGCGACACCCCGCCATCTTCTGCGTCGACTA
The DNA here is from genome assembly GCF_052857255.1 of Amblyomma americanum. NCBI lineage: Eukaryota > Metazoa > Arthropoda > Arachnida > Ixodida > Ixodidae > Amblyomma > Amblyomma americanum. Next base: position 125,326,679 of record NC_135504.1, read on the forward strand.
GCAAGCTGGTGAGGTATGCTTGAGAAAGAGCATCCACCTTGGCCGGAAGGTCGATGGAGTACAAACACTGAACTCTTGGCAGTGCTCTACTTCACCGACGTTCTGAAGCACATAGATGCCACATCACCGTCGCGGGCAATACGCTTAAACTGTGTTGTCCACGCGGCTAGAACAGCGCCACCGAACTGTAGGGACTACTTGGAATGTGTATACCCCGCACCTCCACCAGATGTGTAAAAGTTGTTACACTGAAAAGGAACTGCAGCGGCTGAACGAGGGCACCAGAGAAACGGACCTACACTTCAGCGTCGTCTACTTCTAGAGGCTGCGATCTCTTTCTTCTTCTACTTCCAACCCTCGTGTCACTATTATAACCAAACGTGAGAAAAATATAGGCACATTTAAAATGATTCAGCATGATATTTTCCACGCTTCATTTGTGGCACATTTGTGGAAACAAAGTGCGTTGTGAATTTCATAATCTTGCTATGTGAAGACAACTTTATAGCTGCAAGGAATGACTTCTCTAATTGTGAACCGCCAATTGTGGAGAAAACTACGGTGCTTGAATGATTTTTTGTCACCGCTTGAGTTGTATCGTTTACACTGTTTCAGAGGCCATGGTAGGCAGGAAAACCATTTATCTAGCCATGGCCTTTACTTCATAGCTATGATACGTATGGCCCAAAGTCACACACGCGTAGCTCTGTTCCACGATCACATCACCTCCCCACACATTTTTGCACACGTTGCATTAGATGTTTTCATGCGGCGTGCGCGCTAGGGGGGGAAGGGGTAGGGAGGGTGCGTGACCTCACCCTTTAGCGGTCTGCCCCTCGCATAGTGCAATCTTTGACGTCATTGGACGCGAGACCTGGGAACCGTTGCGAAACGTTGCGAAACGCCCCTCAGACGCAGCACGTCGCTGGGTGTTGAGAGCCCGAAGACGTGCTTCAGTTCCAGCGTACGTAGTATAAGCATGAGACGCAGCCCGCAAACACACTGCCCGAAAAGCTCCGCAGATCTGTGCTCACATATTCGTTAGACCGAGGGGTCGAATTTCAATAGAGGCGAATTTCTGGAGGCCCGTGTACTGTAGGATGTAAGTGCATGCTAAAGACCCTATGTGGTCGAAATGTCCGGAGCCCTCCACTACGGCGTCTCTCGTAGCCTGAGTCGCGTTGTGATGTTAGGCCCCCCTATACCAACCTTACAAATTGGGACAACGCTTGCGCCTACCGGCGAAACGCAAGAGACTTCGAGATACGAATATTGCCTTTTCGAAATGCCACTAGCACAGACCAATGTTTCAGAAATGGAGAATTCCTGTAAGACTCACTGCCAGTGAAAGACGCAGATCCTTCAGTTCATTTTTTAGTGTTTCAGGAAATCACTGACGAGTTCTCATTACATTTGCTCTGTTTTCTTCATTTAAACCTTTTAAGCGAAAGGACTTCATAATTCCTCGTGTGTGACGATGCCCAATACAAATCCATTTACATGTAATAATTCACATAATTTAAGCAAGTTCATAATATATGCGATATATATACGATATTACTAACTATGCAGTGGTAAGAAAATTCCTAACAAGGGTGCATTTTGAAGGAAAATAAATCATTGTGTTTCATATGTTCTAAATTTGGAACATTGCCAGTAAAGGTTAACAAGTTGTTAAGAATAAAACAAACAGAACTTTAACAAACACAAAGAGGTAGTAATATTCTTCTCTGCATACTGAACGGCCGTGACGGGGAAGTTCAACCAATCTTCAAAACTCAGTGTTCTGTCCTAAATGTATTTGTTTTAATATTGTATTGTATGGAGAGCCAAGTGGTCAGTCAAACCCGTGATGGCACCTCATGGTGTGTAGGCGTGTCTGTTCCTGCGTTTTTCCACACCCTAAGCATCGCTAGGCGATATTTGTACTCATTCGGCCCTGGATGTAGCGGGAGCCCTAGAGACCACATGTTTCACTGCCAATCATGAAATACGACCAAAGGTAATTCGCTTCCAAGGATCAGGTTACAGCTTTTAAGCATGAACGTCCAGAAAATTAACTATTAATATTAATACAGCGCTTTTGCACTGCTTTTAGCATGTGTTCTGCACTCAAAATTTCGCTAACCAAATGTCTAACGTGAGAGAAACTCGTGGACAAAAATGGCTTTTTCTTCAAATTTACGGTGATCTATTATTCGTTCAGAGAGTTTTTTTACTAAACAGACATCAATGCATTAAAAATGTTTGCTTCTCAGAAATACAGCTCGTAATTGGAGTCGTCATACTAAAGGCGATCATATAAACGGGCAGACGCTATTACCGTTTCCTGTCGAACCTAGCTAGCTAAAAGGAGCGAAAGAAGCGATTTCTTCAATAAAAAGTAGTAAAGTCTTCCTGAGTGTCCCTTGCATATTCACGTTGTTGGCGGCAATTTCGAGGCAGCCTCCTATAAATAAAAACACAGGGGCAGCATAGCGCGTGCGGTATGCTCAATGAGAAGCATCGAAAAAAAAAAGTTTAACAGTTCATTTGGCTTAAAATTACAAACCAAGGAGGTATCATCATGTTTCGCGTTGCTCCGAATAACTTTTATCAGACTATGCTTCACAAAGAAAGACATAGCTGTGAAACTAATGACGAACTTCGCCTTCATTTTTGTATAAGCGCTAAATTAGCAAGAAAACTGCGTGATTTATAGGACGCAGGTTTTCCACACTCAACTCTCCATCACTGTGCGCGAAGAAGCAGATAGCTTGCGCAGTTCAGCCTAATAAGTTTCAATTTGCGTTTGCCACGTCATATGATCATGGACTCCACCGCTAGTTTTTCTTCTAAAACATTAAAGTTCCCATCTGTTTATATGCACAAGGAGCGATTGGCTGAGCACTATACAGGACACGCCACGACAAACTTTCTGTGTGCAGACAGTCGGGCCAGGCTGGAATCGGCCAGAATTACCCGCTTGAGGAAGTCGCTGATGAGGCCAGCGCGCGATCGACAGTCGTCATCCACCGAGTGAATTTTCTCGTCGTACGTCATCATCGATGGAGCAGGTGAGGCAGGAGCGCTGACGTCACTCGAAGACACGTAAGGCATGCACTGCTTTTCAAAAACGTCCCACTCACGTCAGGAGAGAAATGACTTTTATGTAAGCGTCGCCGAATGTTAACCACTCCTTATAAAGATGAGTTATTTTATGAATGCGGAAAGTTTCTTGAGAACGGTTTGTTCAATATTTTTCCCACAGACACAATCAGAGTTGGCATAGTAATGTGCGGATTTTAGATCTTTGTGTGGCACAGCAGCCCCCTTATGTTCGAGAATCGGTGACCCCATTATTATGACTCACCTCCGGGATAGATACGAGTGGTGCATATGACTGCGTGTTGCTTTAACAATTTCTGGCCTATGAAAAATTCGCTTTTGGTAAAAGTAAAATGGCGCAGTATCTTTTGCGCATATCGGCGGAAACCCTAACCGCGCCGTAAATGAAGATATAAAGGATGGACTGAGAGAAGAAAGGAAGAAATAAGCGTGGTAGTGGAGGGCTCGGGAATGATTTCTACCAACTGGGGATATTTACCGCGCACTGACATCGCACAGCACAAGGGCGCCTTAGCGTATCACCTATATCGAAGCAGGCACCGTGGTTGATTTAGAACCAGTGTACTCCGAATTAGTAGCCGAGCGCCCTAACCACTGATCCACAATGGCGGATTTGGAGCCTGTGCTGATAAATTTCTGGGGCACCTCAGTGGAGACCATGCCTCACGCGCCTCATGAAGACCAACCAGCCAGCCCGGCCACGATCTTTGCGGGATCCTTATTTAAGAGCTCACCATGAGGTGTTCTATATTGTGTACGTCGAGTGCTGTCAATGCTTCCATAACAAGGCGTGTGTCACTTTCTGATTGGTTTACGGGGACGTGAATCGCTTGCTTGTAGAAGCGGTAGCTGTGGGCTGGGCTCTATAACGTACGCTGAGGTACATTACTATAGCAATGTGTTAGCAAGAACCATACTATCTTTGCTGAGTGCTTAGCCTTGTAGGTGGCGTTTCATTTGAAGTAAAACATTCCATTATTTCAGTTCAACAAAGAAGCCAGAGGCACAAAAATATTTCACTAATTATTTTATGTTGATTGTTTCCTCAGCTAACAAACCTTGGCTCTGTTTTTTTTTTTCCTCCATGGAGTAGCATTTTCTGCCTTTTCCCCTTATGTCTGTTTTGAAGCCGTACTTTCCTATAAACAATATTTAACTGCGTTGTAATTTTATTCGTGCTTAAAAACAATTTTTATTTCAAGTATTCGATTTCACAACAAAAATGTTTCAATTCGATCTTCCTGGAGTTTTATTGCTGTTAGTGCTATTGCCGAAATTAATCGTGGCGTGTATATAATAAGTGAGGAGCTTTTGCCCACAAACAGAGGCTTATGGCGTGCAGGTGGGGAAAAACAGCGGTTTAATGAAAGTGCAGGTTCTTGGGCTGTGAAAGATGAGTGGTGCCCTAATGGCCCTTCCTTTTGGGAAAATTCACAGTGAATGAGGCTTTGCGGTCCTTTGGTGTGTTGTGCGTTTTTGGTGTTAGCCTATTAGGTGGGGTAGCGCTTTCCTGCCTTGGTAGCCTGTCTATGGGCTGTCATTAATAACAACTGTTCTATATGCTTATACATATTTTTGGAGCTATTTGGTTACGTTGATGTTATAAAATGGCTCGCAGTTTAACACTGCTAAGCACGAAATATAAGCAAGAAATAAGCTCGGCCGCATGGCGGAGCTAGGAGAATGTGAGCAGTGTGGATATTGTGCGAAATCCTAGTTTCTAGCGGGTGGATACCACCACCGCGTACCTGAAAAAAGCGCGATCGCGGAGTGCACTGATCGAATCTGGCAGACACACTCGTCTTCAGTTTTTCCATCATAAGTGCCAATATACACAGTTGATGTGCGCCAGCGGTCTATGCTCCAGTGCAGAGTTTTATCAGCAGTGTTGTCGACGCCGACGCGTGTTGATCTGTTGCTCAGTTTCTGCCAAACGTTGTCCACGAAAACACTTGTAGCGCACATACCTGTGCCGCTACCAACACATAGCTCAAAGCGCGAACATTAGGTTGATAATATTAGTTGATGAAGAGGGCGATGTTAAATGCACAGCTCAGTAGTTTATTGAAGTTTAACACGGGGCGTGTTCGGCTGCAGAGGTGCCTGGTTCTCTCGCGCAGTGACGAGCGAAGCGGACCTTTTCGTGCCAAAATGGGTTCAAATCCCAGTCCCCAATATTTGCGTTATTTATTCACTTCACTTGGCACAAACTACCAACATTGCAAGATTGCAAGATTTTGATCGTGGTTTACCAATAGAAATAGTGGTTTTCTCACTCTGGAATGATTTACCCGGGTATCTACCTCACTTTTATATGATGGTCTTGTTTTAGTTAAGAGGGTTGTTGTAAGTCCTCCTATTTTGTTGCTTTCCCTGTCCTTTTTCTTTTCCCTAAGGCCTTTTTTCTCGGTCGTTAGTTAATTTATGATATTCTTTTCTGTCATCCTGACCTCTCGAATTGCCGCTCCCTCCCTGAAGTGAGTGTTGAAGAGAGTAGGAAAGACGGGCTGATGTACAAGTTTGAGGCGGAGTAGTGGCTTTGAAGGCAGCGTTTTTGTTGTATTTCGTGCGAAGTTCAGTGGGCCTATACGTCAAAATCACCAGTGCCTACTGCAAAGGGTGAAAATAGTCAGGTGTGCTGACAAGACCCGTAATTTGGAGTTCGGCTACTCCTCACCCTGCAGGTTGGGAACTATTTCAATATAGCTTTATTTTTTTCTCATGAAACTCCGGCCGCCTACATAGTTAACCTATTGCCCGGGGGTCGGTGTCATAACTGCGGGAGCGACATCTTTGCAGATACTGATCCAAGGGCACCTTATATTTACACTTAAGCAAGCAATTAAAGGTGCACTCTTTCTTTGGCAGGACGTGAACGTGCACGAACTTAGGATTCAATTGTGATTGAAGTACTGTAGTTGCGGTGCGGGTGCTCTTTCAACTCTGACTGTCTTTTGGCATGCAGCGCTTGTTAGCCGGGTCTCGTCGCAGACGTTGTGATGGCTTCACGCTGGAGGCTACACCCGGTTATCCGCACGGCAGGCCAGCTCTACGAGCGAGTGGTCGGGTGAGTAGATCTAAGCAAGCAGCAGCCCTGTATTAGTCAGGGACGGGATGAGAAAGAAATTTGTGTATATGCGATTAAGTGGCTGATGCAGATATCTCCGAAATGTGAGTATTGCCAGGCTGTGTTGGCAGCGTCTACACTACGTGTCGGTTCTGGCTCCTTTTTTGGCGACCCCATTTTGCTTTATCGGTACTGGTCAATGCAAGCGTGCTGTTGTTCTCTTTGAACGATATTTTCAGGGCATTGGGTCTATTTCCACAGATTAGCTGGGTTTGACTCCTGCTTGTTTTTATGAAGCGCTAAAAGCTTACTATATCTAGTACAATGCATTGTAGCTTCAATCTAGGCTTCTGCCTTTGGATGGGTACATTCTCGGTGCGTTTCCAGGAACGGTTCCGTGGCATTTGCTGTGAACAAGAGGGTGAAGTAATTTTTGTGTTTTGAGCCTAAACAAATGTCTTGCTCCTAATGCCCCTTTGACCCATATACCGAAACTCAAGGCGTTGTGAAGATCGGACATTTGACATGTATGACCCTTCATCATTAAACTAATAAACTTATAAAGCTGTGGCGTGGACCACTGGAAGTAGTCTTTGTCAAAAGTGTACATCCCAGGGCGGTCTGCTTCCGAGCACTACAGAGCAGCTCCTCTTGCATACTCCGGCGCCTGTATCTCAAAAGGGTGGGATGAACTTAATTCCTTTGCTCTCTTAAGTTTAGCAGCGTCAAATGTGCTAAAGACCTCCACTGCATGGGTTGGAGTCAAGCCACTTGGGCGGTATATATTCTTCACAAAGACTGTACGCGGTGACTTGTTCATCGCGTGGTTGAAAAATAACGCGTCACTTGTTGACGTGGTTGTGGAGTTACCACAAGTGGTGCATGGCGCTCGCATTCGCAGTTGCATTGTAAGGGCCACACAAATGGTTAGTGCAGATACGTTAGATGTTCAGGCTCGCGTAGCAGGCAATTATCAGCTTACTGAGCAAATGAAATGGCTTCCACCCCAACCACTGGGTGGAAAATGCAGACACATATATCACTAGTTCCTCCGTTAAATGCAAAACCACACAGGCGCAACAGTCCCGAAGCCGTAGCTAATACAGATTCTTGGACACATTTCGAAAGCTGCTACACCACTGGCATAGCATATGGTGGTGGGTTCTTTGTAACTCGAGCACTCACTTCGGATGGAACAGAAATTATGTTGCCCTACTCGGCGGACGGTTTGGCAGCGCGTCAGAAAGAGATCGCGGCTGAGAAGGCTGCAGCGCCAGCCACTATGCAGAGCTGTTATACCCAGAGTGAACACAAGTCACTGGACTCTCTGGAGCCAACTTTTTACGTAAAATGATGTTTGGAGTGCTATTTGGGAATGACTAGCCGATTCGTTCGCCATCGCTTTTCCATCACCTTTAATTATGATTTGCTCTGTTAATGTTAAATCAAAATATCTGTTTGCTGCTCTGCTCATTAGCCATGTTGAAGGAAGTGATGATTTTCATGCATGTCGCTTCTTGCACCAACCGGCATGGTCAGCAACAAACATCATGTAACTTGACAGTGATGGATTAATTTTCTTCGCTGGTGCAAAATCAAATACGTATTACTGTGTCGCAGCGAATGCTCTCTACCGACCAATAAATTCAGTGGACAGTGCCCAATATTGAAAATAACCACGCTGGTTTGTACGGGGACTGTTGCATACCGTTGAAATTGGATGCACTTTTGAAATTTTATAGGATTATGTAGGTACATTGTATAAGTGTACATTTCTCTGTGCTTCTCTTTGTTCCCTTCAGTGCTTACATGTTTTCTTCCTATGCATTTTGAATAAATGTCGGAAGTGTTTCGAGAATTGGACATTTATGGATTCACTAGATATCCTCAGGATAATTAGAATAACCCAACCAGTTTCCTGTGGACAAATCGTGTGCAACGTTTAAGCGTGCAAAAATGGTGCTATTCGTGACGTTATTAATGCTTCGTCATGCAAATGATTCTATGCTTGGCCATTGCAGGGTGCCTCTGGCGCTTCGGATGTGCTACCTGCTGCTGCCCTGAACTTGGCGGGCTGCTCTATTGCTTCACCAATGCTCGGCATGGGGTGAGTGAGGGAGGAGACATCTGCCAATGAAGTTCAAGTTCTAAGTGCGTTAGCTCTTACTGTTTGCATTTCAAGATGGCGCCCGGAAATCTCGGGTCACCAAAATGTGGCCCCCTTGCTATACACAGCTTCCAACACTTCTTGACATCTTGGAAACAGTTGTAAAATGCTTCTTCTTCCAGGGCTGTGAGCTCCTTTGTCGTGGTGTCTTGAATGGCCTCCACGCTCCCCATCCAGAGAGCTTTTAGGGCTCTCATCACAAGACGAAACAGGAAATATTGCATGGGGACAGGTCAGGCGTGTATGGCGGATGGGAAAGTACAGTAATGCTGTGCTTGGCGACAAAGTCTGTCATGCTGAAAGCAGTGTGCGGCCTTGTGTAGTCGTGGAGAAGGCTCCATTGACCAGGTGCCCATTAGTCAGCGCGACAGCGTCGTAGTACATCACGCATGAGTTGGAGCACGCGTATATAAAACTCCTAATCCACCATCTGCCCTTGTGGGACGAACTCATGGCGTATTACCCATCTGGAATTGAGAAAACAATAACTATCAGCATATCGTCTTTGTTTTGGTCTTCTGTCGCCGCACCTTTCACGATGCCGGAGAGCTTGTGGACCGCCAATCGGCGCTCTGGCTCTTTGTTTGCGGATCGTATTGAAAACACCATGTTTCGTCCTCAGCACTGATGCTATCGATGAATGCAGCATCCTTCTCAGCCTCCGAGAGCAAATCAGCGCTTACTGATCGATGCCCGGTTCTCCTTCTGGTCTTGTGTGAGGGAGCGCAACACAAGTCTGGGGTTTAGCTTTCGTTTCCAGATGTTCTCACGCAAAATTTGGTGGCATGTTGTCTTACTAATGTCGATGGCTTCTGATAGCATGCGAAGTGTAATAGTGCGGTCTTGCTGAACGATTTCCTCATCCGGAGCTCATTGTTTTCATTCTGTGAGGTTGAAGGGCGGCCCTACCTTGTGTCGGCTTCAACCGACGTTCTCCTCAAAACGAACCTTTTGTGCCTGTAGAAAACTCACGTCCACGATAATGTATCGTTGCTCTAAGCATCACGAAGTAGCAAATACGTCTCTGTGGCTGTCTTGCCAAGCTTCACACAAAATTTTATGTTCACAGGCTCTTCAAGGTAGACATCCATCTCTCCACATTCAATCAGAGTAGAATGCGCAAACGGCTAGTGACAGCGTATTTTCGACATCTAGTGTCTTCTACCGGCTGCCATAGCAATTAACATAAATAGATCAGGTTAGCCCAAAAAGATGGTGCTACTCATGCCCACCAACATTTGTTTTGGGGCATCATTTCTAGAGAATAAAGTAAATCAAATAAATCAGTCCCGACATTTTACAGACAAAGGTTGTATGTACCGGCTGAGCGGGAGCAGAGACTTCGGGTCGCCCTTGGCGACAATTGTGGCATATTCCTTTGGCACAGAGTGTTCACAGTGCTAGCAAACGAGTTGACAAGACTTGGTGCACAAAGTTGTTAGTTGATTTGAGGCCTGGTATGTGTAAGCTATCCATACAAGCGATCTTTTGTCCAAGAAACCGCAATGGGGGCGAACTTCGGAGGGCCGTGGCGGGCGAACCACAGGTCGCAGAAGGGTACGGGTGGTACCAAATGAATTGTCGTTTTGTGGTGTACACGTTTTATTTTGAACTCGTTAGAAACATAGGTGAAAACAATTTAACTAATGCTCTTCATTTGATGGCGCATTCGCGGATCATTAGATTTTTTTTCGTTCAGAATACTACGTGAGAATCAGCTGAGGAGGCTGCGATTAAGTGCTCGCAAAGAGTGACCGTGTCACTCAGAAAAATAGTCACAATGGTTCCACCGGCTGCTTTAATGCCTGTTGAAAGAAGTGACGTTGAATATATTACTGGTCCAGAAAGCTAAACTTCTAAGTATTTTTTTCTGAAAGTAGTGAATACAGGATGCTGTCAAGCCTCTTTTCAGTATAGTATGTATGAATCACAGGAGGACAGGAGAAATAAAATCTCCATACGCTGTCCAATGTCCGCGATTAAGGGTCTGTGTTACCGCCGCAAAGTTGAGGAGACATTCGGCGCAGTATTCCCTGGGCCAAACAACTCCTCTAGCCATTTAAAATGTATCAGGAAAAGATAGAAAAAAAAAAACACTGCATCAGAAGAACCTTCAATGCATTTATTAGAGATTAAGAAAAAATTCACCTCTCAGTATCGTTTTTTATGAACGTCTTCGGGCTATGTCAGAAAGAACTAAGCACATACTACACGGATGCTACCGTCATTGTAAAAAAAATTGTACACGCCGAATTACTATACCTCAATGGCATCGGAAAGTGATATTTCTGCTCATGTGCTCGATCCGGGGTCCGCTAGTGCGGGTTTTGAGCCAAAAACTAACATAAAAGATGAAAGCAATTACTAGCGCTAGCAAGGATATAACTGCTTATGTGCTAGGCATATTATCTTCTTTAATACCTAATACTTGATCATCAGTGATGCTTATCTTATTATCATGGGTATCTAAAAAGACGTGGTGATTTTTAGACAGCGCGGTTAGTATTTAACGCCCCAGCAGTCAAGCGAGTTTACACGGTTACCAACACAAAGCAAGTCGTATTCGCTGTTGTCCTGTTAGAGCCGCAAGGATGATTAGCGAAAATATATCGGACGTGCAGGACCCTTTAGGAAGCTGTCTTTCTACTAAACATCGGACATGGCCGTAGCGCCAACCACTAGGTGCGTAATGTAGACATGTCCATAAACTGATTTCCTGCGAAAATAAAAGTGGGCACGTGTGACGATCACACAGGCATATCTTTAAAGCAGTCGTGGACAAATTGCGTCCTATTATGCCACTGCCATTACATATGGCGGCTGGTTCAGTCCAATAGAGCGCCCGCATTTGGATGGAGGGGGATTCGCTACTATGTGGCGCTAATCAACGCGAAGTGTTTCGAACGCACACTAGTGGAGACCTCAAGGATAAAAATTGTGAAACTCCACTGGCACTCTCTTACCCGAGAAAAGAAGCGCTTAGAATATCGCGAAATAAACAGGTCAGTTGTTCTCTTTCACTTCGGCTAAGATTGTAGGGCCCAGCTAGGTCCAGTTTGCATTCAAGTCAAAGGCAAAGACAAAGAAAGTGCTAAAGACATAGAAAGTTGGGCTTTCTTAGACATTGATTACTTAAGCTCACTCTCCACGTCACAAACCAAAACAGCACGTAACTTACAGCGACGGATGAAATTTCGTCCGTGGCGCAAAGTCAAATTATTTTTCCTTTAACTAACGCGAGTACTTTCTATTGCACAATGAAATCAGTGCAGTTCACCTAGCATTAAAAATTCCCACGGTGATTTATTGAAGCGAAAGCTTTACTCGGCTACGGCGACGAGGTCGTGTCCGCAAAACGTGTCCGCAGCAGTTGCGAGGAACTTAGAAGCGATAGCGCCAAAGGAATTCTTGTGATCAAAAGAGGATGATGTCTGGATGCTGTGCGAAAAAAAATTATGGCGAAAGGCTAATTAGTTAAATAATTAGAGCCAAAATGTCCAAAAACTGGGGGAGCGGGCAATGTGGGGCGCCAAGTTTGAAAAACCGGAAGCGTGGGCAGAGCCAACGCGTGGCGCTAATTTAGAAAACGAAGCGTGGTGCCAAGTTTGAAAACTCAAAATAGGTATATTTGATGGAACTTCATTAAGTAGGACAAATAATTGTAGTAGTAGGGAAATTGGATGAATTTACATCAGTGCTTAGTGGAGCAAATTTGAGGAGGTGAGATAAGTGAAGCAAAGAGAGGGAAAGAAAATCGAGGAGGAGTCAATGCTTTCGCATTCCGCCAATTCGCGTTACCGGGGGGACCTCAAACGTCTTTTATGCTTCACACGCATAAATGAATAAATGCTCCACCTTCGCAGGGTACCTCTTGCCTCCCGGATGTGGCAGCCCGCTTCCCGCTGACCCTGTCACCTTGTCTGGCCTGAGCTTGGCAGGCTGTTCAGTTCCTTCTTCTCCAGTCGGCCTGAGGTGAGTGAGAGGGTAGACATGTTCGGATTAAGTAAGTTTTTATTCAGGCTCACACATGGCAGGCAGTTCATCAGGACTCATTCATTGTTCGTTAGGAAGGGCCATTTAATCCAGAGAGAAAGTGTCATTATAGGATTCTACTGTCTGCCTTAATACCTTATTGAAACATATGACGATGACTACCTTGCTCGGGCGGGAAACTAAAAAACTAAAAACTGGAGTAATGTACTATGAGAGTAGAAGCACGGTGGGTTGTGAAGATTTCACTTTAGAACCAGTTGAGTCAGGTTACAAAATTACTATCGCCATGTGCTGCCAAAAGTTGGATATTATGGAACTGTGCTCCTGCCACAAAGTTGAGAGAATCAGTGCTGTATTTCTCAGGATTAAAAAAAATTCCGCTTCCTCACCATGTGTCAGGAATGAGTCGTAAAAGCAGTTAGCGAAAGAAACTTTCAGGTAAAGGAGTTACAGAACATTGGTTATAAAAAGTAGGGAAAAAACCACTTGTAATTCGTATTTATGTGCATCGTCTTTCAGGCTAATTCAGGAAGAATTATTCAGTTCCTGCATGGAGCTTGGTGTCAGTGAGAAAAATATATTTTCAATAGGCAGACCGAGACTGAAATTTAAGCCCATAAGTCCAGAGTTGCTGCAGCTAAAAACCACTTAGAGAGCACTCATTAGGCAAAGTAAAAAGAAGGCATCTGTAATTTTTTTTCTTATGTGCATCGTTTTTCAGACTAATTAAGGAACACTCAATCAGTTACTGCCTGGAGCTTTTAGTCAGTGCACAAACTATGTCTTCACGAGCATGTATTACATGAGATGTATTTTAGACTCATATGTTCAGAGAAGGTCCAATAGCGCCGCTATGTGGCGACCATGTATATGCCTATTTTGAATGTTTCAATGCTGCCTTTGTATGACTTAATGCCCCCCCCTTCAGTTCTGTTCTGCTCCGTTGAAAGTTATCTGAATGCGTTTTTCTTAACCACGATATGAAAGAACAAGAACCAGAAGTATGTACCAATACAATATATTTAATTATTTTCTATAGGAATTTATTCGAAAACATTAGTACATCAAAGTTCAGTGTGTGTATTGGTGTACAAAACTGCGTTCAAGGACACTGAAGAGCAATAAGTGGAGACGGCTGCTCAATATTGCTCTCAGTCCCGAACTGGTGTTTCGTTTACTTCCTTGTGTGTGTCTTTCGCGCTGCTTTATACTAATGTGATGTTCCAACTAGCGCAGCTTTACAGACTTTTTAGTGTGCGTGTGTTCAGCTAAACACTGGGAGATTATTAGTCTTCTGATGCGTGGCAAGCGTTTGAGAGGCGTGAAGTCAAAGGGACTTGAAAATTTAAACCCCCTCTTAATATAACTGGATTGCTTACTGCAGGCCCGAAGAAACACCGTGAGCATTTCAGCAAGAATCACCTTGGTGTCCGGTTGACAATGTCGCTGTAGTGCTTTTAGGCGTGCAAACGACAACTGGCCATTCGCAGCAATGCCCGCTTCAAAGGGCCATAATTTTTCTCAGTGCACAATCCGATTCCGCCTATGAACGAAGTGCTATGTAGGTGAGGTCAGTTCGAAACAAGTCTAGCTGAGGCCGAGGCTGCCTATTTGTCCTCTGTTTTTTTTTTCCTACTGCATCTGGATAGAATCAATTATCTATCGTGATAGCACAGCCGTGCAATCGTTGTACGCTGAACAGTTTTCACTTATGGAGACGTGCGGGCTGTAATTGTTGTCCAAGTTTCCATACCCTCAGGTCTACCCCAATGTTTGTTTATTGTGAGAATATTCTGGCAGCCGACATATTATGATTCGCGAGGCCCAAATGACCAGCATTGGAATTGTGGCGGATGTGGATGTTCTCATCTCCTCACATTTCCTTCCCGAATGGCCATTCATATAGGGGCGACTGAAAGAACGAGACAGACAATAAAATTTCATGCCTATTGCAGAGCTCAGAGAAGAATCCACTCGTTCAGTTAATAAATGATTACCATAACAAACAATGAGCTGCTGAGCTATACAAGCATCCAAGCTATAGCATACACCCTTGTGCTGATGCGCTAAGGGCCCCATGCACCTGCCATATAAATTCGATATAAATGAGGCCTATCAAGTCTCTTTAGTCTCCTCAAAGATGATGTGTTGAAACACTAACAGTGTCTTGCTTTTTTTGGCACATGACCGTTTAGCCTTAGGCGCCGTATATCCCAACATAACGCAGAAATGCATGGGACGAAGAATCGAACAAGTTGCAGATAATCCAACTCAACTTACCGTCTCAAATGACCGTATTGCAGGCGGCTGGTCCCAGCAGTGCTCGCTGCAGGAGTTGCGCCTTCGCAGCATGAACCAGCTGGACTGCCACGATGTGCTTCGTCCGGCAACCGAGTGCAGCACACTGGAGCAACCGCGGCAGATTCGGTCAGCTTCCCACAGAGGGTGAGTAGGCTGCAGGAGAGAGCATTAGTAAGCCTGTGTGTTAATGAACCAAGCAGGAAGAAAAAAAAACGGCATGGAAAACACAAGAAAGAAATTGTGGCTGTTTCATTTCAACACTAAACGTTAGGTCTAATCGGATGCTTCAGGTTGATTTACAGGCTGGTCAGAAAACGAAGTTATGTTTCTGCTAATGTTTCATGTATGTTACATCTATGTCGCTTACATGTTTCATTAGTGATCGGGAAAGGTTATTCTATTGTTTATATGTAATATTGTAATAACGTTAAAGAAAACGGACATTAACCACATCTAAATAACATGTGACCATAACAAAAATGCAATATTTTGTAATGTATCGGTGCTACCTAGGCTAGGGGGCGGATCGCTTTATGAGAAAAGCATCTGAAATGATCATCGGGCTCCGTTGATTGAGCCCGGGCCGATATGGCTATATTTTACATTAATAAATCAGTCAATGAGCGGAAAATTGTTTTGCTCATTGAAGGAAAATTTCTACAAAATATTTCGACCGATAGCCTACATTGGTACAATGCGATCCAATGCAAAACCAGACATTTGGGCAAGCGCAATAAGAAATGCCTGAACTAGGATTTCACCAATATACGGAGAGCGAAATTTCAGAGTAAAATAATCCGGTGTCTGGTCGGATATAAACAAAGCGTTCGGGCAACTGCGTCAGGAAATTGCAAACCAACACGCCTGTCGTGGTGGCGCTCGGCTCCTAGCTTGCCCGGAGGGCGGTGGGTTCTATCCCGGCCGCGGCAGTTGAATTTCGATGCAGGCGAAATCGTAGAAGCCCGTGTACTGTGCGATGTCAGTGCGCGTTAAAGAACCCCAGGTGGTCCAAATTTCGGGAGCCCTTCAATACGGCGTCCCTCATAGCCTGAGTCGCTTTGGTACGTTAAAGTACAAAAACCAAACACCCAAATATTATGCAAATAACTCTCACTTCAGTGCCGCTGCGCTATCCCGGATTGTGATAGGGCTGGCTATGTTAGGTCGAGACAACTTGTTTTTAAAATACTGGGCCTTCGATAGGTTGAAATTCTATTCGGAACCCTCCGAGTTCTTCTGGAGACAAGGAGTTCCCCTTTCTTGAAACGTGTCTTGCGTAATGGTGAAGCGCACTCAATTAAACTCAACTAAACTAAACTCAACTCAACCGCACTCAACTAAAGCCCCTCATTGTTGTCATCGATCACTGCAGCATCCGGTACCTATACCTTCCGCGCCCCCATTTCACAGTGCTCGTTCTGCCCGTGGCGAATGGCCTGTGGTCTAGATTTTTTTTTTAGGCGCGGTGGGAGAACTCTAGGTTTCTGGCCTCGCGGATAATGCATTAATGCAGAAGGTTTATAGTGAAGGTTTATCATTTTGGCTCGAATTGAAAAAGAATATATTTGTAATCCTTTTAAGCACAGCTACAATTAAGATATTTGCTGAGGTATATGAGAACTCGATTGGCAGAAAATCCGGCTTCTCGGGCGTCACTGCCAAAAACCGAAAAATCTCCGAAAAATCCCCAGAGCAGGCACCTAGGAAGTAGGTGGGCCGCATAGGTCACGTGACCTTGTGGCGTCCATCAAAACCTGCCCACACGGATTGTGAGCAAGCTGCCCAACGTGGCAGGTGCATTAATGATTGGTCGATCGGGAAGAGCAACCCGGGCCATACAAGGCTCTCTGCTAGGAGCACCTCTCATCGCAGGGCAATGACACATCGTGTAATCACTGTACCACTGCGCCAGGAGGCGTATGAGGACTCCCAGGGATCTGTGAATGTTATGCATAAAATGACCTTATGCATATATAAGAAATAAGCCATTATGCTATAGCGTTATGCCATTAAGATGGAACTTAAGTGAGCCCTCTAAATTTTCTGCCTCTTGCGTATTGTACTTTATTCACAGGAGCCTTTGTCAGGCCAGCTCGCGGAATGACAGGCAGTCGTGGCCAGCTACATTGGCTGAAGTGCGTCCGTCTTGTGGGTGCCAGCAGTTTGGCCGAAGGCCACAGTTGACCAACATGGGTGAGGACCACTTTTTATCCGAAAATATTTTTAAACATCATCACCAGGCATATTTATGCCTAGTTGTAGTGTCGCCATCGTCGGCTGTTCTCCTAAAAGCTACAGAGTGAGTAGACAATTTTCTCAAGTCGATCCTCAAAACAAATCATCGCGACCATTAATAACAACCGTTCTTTATGCTTTACATATTCTTCAGATGTATTTGGTTACGTTGATGTTAAAAATGGCTGGCGGTTTAGCACTGCTAAGCACGAAATATTGTGCGAAATCCCAATTTGTAGCAGGTGGACACCACCACCACGACCCTGAAAAAAGAGCGATCGAGGTGGGAAATGGCCCAATCTGGAAGTCAAACACATCTTCAGCTTCTCCATCGGCAGGGCCAATTTACCCAGTTGATGTACGCCAGCGGCCAATGCGCCAGTGCAGTGTTTTTTCAGCAGTGTTGTCAACGCCAACGCGTGTTAATCTGTTGCCCGGTTTCTGCCAAACGTTGTCCACGAAAACACTTAATGCGCACATCCCAGTTTCACTACCACCACATACCTCAAAGCACGTATATTAGTTTGATAGTAGTATTAGTTGATGAAGAAGACAATGTTATGTACACAGCCCAATAGTTTATCGCAGTTTAACATCAGGCGTGTTAAACGGCTGAGGTAGCCTAGTGTACTCGCGCAGTGGCCAGCGAAGGTGATCTTTTCGCTCTATCACGGGTTCGAATTCCATTCAAGGATATTTATTTTGTTTATTTATTTCACTCGCAAGCTGACAAAACATTGCAAACAGACTATAAATCGCATGATCTTGCTCGCAGTAGGAGTAGTGGTTTCGAACTAATAAATATTTTCAGTTTCTTTCCTTTGTGTGTACCTAATTTATTATATGATGATGATGTTTATGCTAAGGAGGATTGTTGTAAGCCCTCCTAGTTTTGCTTCCCCTTTCCTTTTCTTTTTTCCTAATGCCTTTTCTCTCTCTCGTTAGTTCCTTTATGATTTTTTTTCCTTTCATGCTAATCTCTCGAACTTCCGCTCCTTCCCTGCAGTGAGTGTTGAAGAGAGAAGCAACGAAGGGCTGGGTGGAGGTTTGAGGCAAAGGAGTAGATTTGAAGGCAACATTTTTGTTGTAGTTCGTGCAATGTTCAGTAGGCCCATACATCACAATCACCAGTGCGTGCTTCAGAGGGTGAAGGGTGAAGTTATTCAGGTGTGCTGACAAGACCCATAATCTGGAGTGGGGCGACTCTTCACCTAGTAGGTTGGGAACTGTGTCGATATAGCTCTTTTTGTCATGAAAGTCTGGCCGCGTACCTAGTTAAACTATTGCCCGGGGGTCGGAGTCATAACTTGGGGAACAGCATCCTCCGCAGGCTCTGATTCAATTGTACCATATATTTACACATAAACATGCAATTAAAAGTGTGCTCTTTCGTTGGCAGGACATGAATGTGCGCGAACATAGGATTCACTCTGATTGATGTACTGCTGTTGTGGTGCCGGTACTCTTTCAACTTTGCCTGTCTTTTCGCATGCAGCGCCTGTTAGCAGGGTCCCGTCGCAGACGTTCTGATGGCTTTACGCTGGAGGCTACACCAGCGTATCCGCACGGCACGCCAGCTCTAGGAGCGAGTCGTCGGGTGAGTAGTTCTAAGCAAGCAGCAGCAATCTATTAGTTTTAGGGAGTACAGAGAATGAAAGTCGTGTATGTGCGATTAAGTGGCTCCGAAGTGTGAGTGTTGCCAGCCTGTGTTGGCAGCATCTGCACTCCTTGTCGGCTCTGGCTCCTTTTTGGCGACAGACATTTGTTGTATCTGTACTGTTCTAGGTCAGCGTAGGGTTGTTCTCTTTGAACTATGCTTTCAGGGAATTGGGTAGAATGCAGTGAAATTATTCCGACAGTTTAGCTGTGTTTGCCTCCTGCTCGTTTTTTTGTGCAGCGCTAAAAGCTTACTGTTTTTGTATTGTCAGCGTAAACAAATGTCTTGCTCCTAATGCCGTTTTGCGCCATTTGTCGAAACTCCAGGTGTTGTGAAGATGGGACATCTGACATGCGTGACCCTTCTCCATTAAACTATTAAACGTTTAAACATCGGTCGTAGACCTCTGGAAGCAGTCTTTGTCAAAAGTGTACATCCCAGTGGAGGTCTGCTTCTGAGCAGTACAGCGCAGCTCCTCTTGCGTACTCAGGCGTCTTTATCTCAAAAAGGTGCAATGAACTTAATTCCTTAGCTCTCCAAAAATTGCATTGCTTTAACATAATACGGTTATAAAACTAATTTACTAAAAAATGTGACATTTATGTATTTACATGTGCAGTGAGGTTTGCAATTTAAATAACGCTTTTCGCCGATGAGGGCGCTAAAAAGTTCCTGCGAAGGTCGTTCCGCGACCGTGTAGCACGGACGAACTCCCTTGAAGTAGTGCTCCTTTGGCAGCATAAAGGAGCATTAGTTCAAAGTGCCTTTAGAGTACCTGTGTGACAGGGGTATGATTTGTTTAGCTTGCGTACAGCGATTGTCTGTAATTGTGTGTGTAGGTCTGACGCCCAGTAAACCATTTCCGCACGGCGCTATTTGCGTTCTCTCAGTCCCCTTTTTAAAGCGAAAGCTTTACAGGCTATGGCGAGAAAATCGTGTCTGCAAAACGTGTCCGCCGCAGTTGTGAAGAACTTAGAAGATGTAAAGCCAAATGAGTGGTTGTAATCGAAAGACGATGATGTGAGGTTGATGTCGAAAAAACAATTATGTCGATAGAGTGATCAGTTAATTAAATGAAGCCAAAAATGTAAAAAAAAATGGGCGGTGCCAAGGCAACTTGTGGCGCCAAATATGAAAATCCGGAAGTGTGAGCGGAGCCAACGCTGTCGCCAAATTTGAAAACGAAGCATGGCGCCAAGTTTTAAAACTCAAAATGGGCAATTCCTGGAACTTCATTAAGTAAGCAAAATAATTGTGGTAATTGGGAAACAATTAATTTAAACCTTTGCCATATCGAGTTAATGTAAGAAGGAACAAGTCAAGCAAAAACGGTCGACGAGTGAAGCAAAGAGGGGCAAAGAGAGACGAGGAGGCGTCAATGCTTTCGCATTCCTTCATTGCGGCTGCCCGCACTGACCTCAGACGTTTTTGTATACTTGTGCTATCGAAGACGCATATCGTTAAGAGAGCGAGCGAAGAGGTAGCACACGCTTTTTGGGCGATGTTGCATTTAGAACGCGTTCGCGCGAAGCAATGAAAAGTTTTTCTACGTATGAAGTTTAGAGGTCAAATCACGAGCCTAAGTGCAATTTTGCCAAGCAATATTCTGCGACCCATTCTGGGTAAGTGGAAATCTTTTTCAGGTTCAGCGGAAACTCAATCGAGCCTAGCAAAGTGGCTGAAAGCGGCTTAGTGAAGCGGCTGTAATGATCGCCGAAGCTACGTTGATTGAGCCCATCAATCAGTGGATGCTTTATTTGCAACTTACATTTGTTTTTTACGGTCCAATACAAAACGAGATATATTGCAAACGCAATAAGAAATATCTGAACTAAGATTTCTGCAAAATAAAACTAGGGAAATCACACAATAAAATAACCCGGTGTCCGATAGAATATAAAACAAAGCATTTGGGCAACCTCGTCAGGAAAGTGCAAATCAACATGTCTGCCGCGCTGGCACAGTGGTTATGGCGCTCCGCTCCTTACGCGAAAGGCGGGGGTTCGATCCCGGCCGCGGGGGCCGAATTTCAATGGAGGAGAAATACTATAGAGGCCCGTGTACTGGGCGCTGTCAATGCGCATCAAAGAACCCCAGGTGGACGAAATTTCCGGAGACCTTCACTACGGCGTACCATGTAGCCATTGCCGCTTTGAGGAGCTATATTCCAAAAACCATACATCCAATTATGCAAATACTCTTTCTTCAGTGGCGCCGTACAGTCCCGGATAATGATTGGGCTGGCTGTGTTTGGTCGAGACAACTCGTTTTTCAAATACTGGGCATTCTGATGGGTGGAAATTTGATTCGGAATTCTCCAAGCTGTTCTGCAGAGGAGTTCACGTTTCGTGAAATGCGTCCTGCGTAATGGTGAAGCGGTTTCCGTAACGACACTTACAGAAACCAGACTCAGCTAAAGCACCTGATTGTTGTCACCGATCACTGCCGCATCAGGTTACCTATACCTTCCGCGTTTCATTCCACAGTGCGCGTTCTGCCCGTGGTGAATGGCCTGAGGTCTAGCTGCTTCTCTAGTCGCAGTGTCCGAGTTCTCACTTCTTACCTGGCGGAGAATGCTTTAATACAGAAACTTTATGGTGCAGGCTTGTGATTTTCACTGCAAGTTAGGGAGGGCGTGTTTATCACTCTTTTAAGCATAGTTTTTATGTAGCTATAAAGATATTTGTTGAAGTATATCAACACGATAGCATTCGAAGCTCGAGTCGCAGAAAATCTGATGCGGGGTTGTCGCTGGCAGAAAAATCCCCAGATGAGCAACCTTGGAGGTAGGTGGGCCAGCTAGGTTACGTGACTTTGTGGCGTCCATCACAACCTGCCCCCATGAATTGTGGGCAAACTGTCCACCGAGGCAGGTGGCATTTAAATTAATGATTGGTATTGCGATAAACAGGGATCTACAAATGTAATGCGCAGGACGACCTTCTGCATATACAGTGTATATAGGAATTAACTCATTATGCTATACTGTTATAAGTTGCAGCTTAAGTGTCCCCTCTAATTTTCTCTGCCGTTTGCGCATTGCACTCTACACACAGGACCCGGTCGCGGGCCAGCTCGCCGAATGAATGGCAGTCGTGGCCAGCTACACTGGCTGAAGTGCGTCCGTCTCGTGGGTGCTGGCAGTCTGTCCAAAGGCCACAGTTGACCAGCAATTTATCCGAAAATATGTTTAAACATCATCACTGGGCATATTTATGCCTAGTTGTGGGGTCGCCGTCTTTGGCTTTTCCCGTAATAGCTGCAGAGTAGACAATATGCTCGAGTGGATCCCTAAAACAAACCTTCTTGACCATTCCCATTCTTTGATAAACTAGGACGCCACGATCCTTATCGTTCGTGATTTCACAAATTAAAATAACATGATTTATATTTTATTTCTCACCAATTATATTTTAACTTTTTATGTAATTGTCATTGCCACAGCAATGTAACATTCTCACAGCAATAAAGAATATGAAAGAAGAAATAGCATACATGTTCCGTACAGCTTACCCTACAAAGCGCCCGTCGTCACAGGTTATTTCAAGTTAGGAGCAATTATGAATATTTTAATTGTTTGAATTAGGTACTGAATATGGATTGCATAACAAACAGCAGCCATTTACAGGCATGCTCAGAGTGGCGCGTTGCGAAGACTGTGCTCCCTGCCTTGACCGGTGATACGGAAATACATGACGACCGGAGAGCCGCCCAGCGGTTCGCTATCAATGTGAGGTTAACGAACTACTATCTAGAACGTTGTATGAAACCGCTTGAGCAGAACAGATTGCGACACGTATGTAGCGCAGTAAAAGTCAAGTCAACGGGCCGCTGCCCCTAGCATATAGGTGGTGGCTTTTTTGCTGCTCTCGACCGCGGCTATTTTACAGGCATGTCTGTGGGCGGCCATGATGGACTGTGTGATCACACGTGTAGGGACACAGGAGAGTAACTGAATTTCCCTGCCTCGAACAATAACCACGTTCTTATCAGAAAAGGCCTGTTAAACAGAAATTAGAACTTATGAAGTTTTTCCTGCGACTGGCTGCGTTCCCATGTGAACTTCATTATAACGATTACTTGGTTAGTTTGGGTGATCACTGAAGTGTGCCTTGATAGTATTCACTTATCATAGAGTTCTGCCCCATGCCAACGGTCGGAGTTTGAATCGAGCAGGGTGGGATATATATTTCGGTTTTAAATTCCAATTTCTGACGAAAGCAGTTGTGTCCCGTTAATATGGACACTTTGATTCATGACTAAAACTGCACGTAAAGACAATCGTTCGTATTAACCTTTTAAAAAAGGTACTATAAAGCAATGCTACAGAAACTGATATTCCTAATAAAAATTCACATATTTTTCAAAATCAAACGTGAGAAAGTTGTAGGCACATTTAAAACAATTCAGCACAATTTTTTCCACGCTCCATTGGCGGTTCGCATAGCCAAAATGCTAATATAACGTAAAACAAAGTGCAGCTCGAATTTCATAATCTTCCTATGTGAAGACAGCTTTATAGCTGCCTGCAATGACTTCTTGAATTGTAGACCGCCAATTATAGGGAAACCACTGCGCCTGAATGATTTTTTTTTCACCGTTTCAGGTACGGACTTTACACTTCTTCAGAGGCCATGGTAGGCAGGGAAAGGATTTTTTTTGCCAATAGCATTTACTTGATAGCTATGATACCTATGGCCAGAAGTGACACACGCATTCCTCTGTTTCATAATCACGTGGCCGACCTGTACACTTGCCACACGCTGCATTAGTTGTCTTCAGGTGGGGTGCGTGCTAGGGGGGGTAGGGAGGGTGCGGGACTTCACCATCACGGGTTCGAATGCCAGACACGAATATATATTATATTTATTTATTTAACTCTCAAACCGACAAAACATCGCAAACTGACTAACAATATCAAGATCTTGCTCGTGGTTTTCCAATAGTAGTGGTTTCGAACTAATTAATGTTTTCAGTTTTAGTTTCCTGAGTGTCTGCCTCACTTATTACTTGATGGTATGTTTCTTTTAAATGGGGTTGTTGCAAACCCTCCTAGTTTTGCTTTACCTCCCCTTTTCCTTTTCCTTAATGCCTTTTCTCTCTCTCGTTAGTTCCTTAATGATCTTTTTTTGCTTTCATCCTCACCTCTCGAACTTCCGCTCCTTCCCTGCAGTGAGTGTTGAAGAGAGTAGCAAAGAAGGGCTGGGTAGAGGTCTGAGGCGGAGGAGTAGCTTTAATGCACCATTTTTGCTCGTGCAATGTTCATTAGGCCCATACATCACAGTCAGCAGAGCGTACAGCAAAGGGTGAAGGGTGAAGTTAGTCAGGTGTGCTCACAAGACCCGTAGTCTGGAGTGGGGCGACTTCTCACCCTGCAGGTTGGGAACTATGTCAATATAGCTCTATTTTTTTCTCATGAAATTCCGGCCGCCTACATAGTTAACCTATTGCCCGGGGGTCGGTGTCATAATTGCTGCGCAGCATCTTTGCAGAATCTGTTCCGTGGGCACCGTATATTTACACGTAAACAAGCTATGAAAGGTTATCTCTTTCTTTGGCAGGACGTGAGTTAACGCGCATTTAGGATTCAGTGTGATTGAAGTACTGCCGTTTTGGTGCGGGTGCTCTATGAACTCTGCCTGTCTTTTCGCATCTAGCGATTGTTAGCCGGGTCTCGTTGCAGACGTTGTGATGGATTTAGGCTATAGGCTGCACCCGCATATGCACGGCACGCCAGCTCTGCCAAGGAGTCGTCGGGTGAGTAGTTTTTAAGCAAGGAGCAGCCTTCTATCAGTTGCAAGGAGTTCAGAGAAAGAAAGTTTTGTATTGGCGATTAATTGGCTCCGAAATGTGAGAGTTGTCAGCTTGTGTTGGTGGCGTCGGCACTCCTTATCTGCTCTGGCTCCTTTTTGGTGACCGCCATTTGTTGTGTCTCTACTGCTCTAGGTCAGCGTGGCGTTGTTCTCTTTGAACTATGTTTTCAAGGCATTGGGTAGAATGCAGTAAAATTATTCCTACAGTTTAGCTGGGTTTGCCTCCTGCTCGTTTTTTGTGGAACGCTAAAAGCTTACTAGGTATATGTACAATGCATTGCAGCTTCAAGCTACGCTTCGGCATTTGGATGAGTACACTCTCGGCGCGTTTACCAGGAGGGTCCCATGGCACTTGCTGTGAACAAGAGGGAGAAGTTTTTTTTTTATATTCTCAGCCTAAACAAATGTCTTGCTCCTAATGCCGCTTTGTGCCATATGTGGAAACTCCAGGCGTTGTGAAGATGGGACATCTGACATGTGTGGCCCTTCACCATTAAACTATTAAACTTGTAAAGCTCTGGCGTGGATCTCTGGAAGTAGTCTTTGTCAAAAGTGTACATCCCAGGGAGGGTCTGCTTCTGAGCAATACAGCGCAGCTCCTCTTGCATACTCAGACGCCTTAATTTCAAAAACTTGGGATGAACTTAACTCCTTAGCTCTCCTAAGCTTAGCAGCATTAAATGTGCTAAAGACCTCGACTTCACGGCTTGGAGTCAAACCGCTTGGGCGCTATATATTTTTCCCAAAGACTGTACGTGGAGACTTGTGCATCGCGCGGTTGGAAACTAACGCGTCACTTGCCAAGGCGGTTGTGCAATTACCACAACTGGTGGAGGGCGCTCGCATTCGCAGTTCTGTTGTAAGCGCCACAAGAAATGTTAGCGCAGATACGTTAGACGTTCAGGCCTGCCTAGCAGGCAGTCAACCTACTGAGCAAATCAAATGGCCATCAACCCACCCACTGGGAGCGCAAAATGCGGACAGATAGATCAGTAGTTCCTCCGTTAAAGGGGAAAGCACGCACGCGCGAGAGTCCCGTAGCCGTATCTATTACAGATGCATGGACACGTTTCGAAAGCTGTTACGCCACTGGCGTAGCACATGGTGAACTGTTCATTGCAACGAAGCACCCGCTTTGGTTGGAGAAGAAATTATGTGGCCCCACTCGGCGTACGGTTTGGCAGCGTGTCTGAATTAAAGCAATCATAGCTGAGAGGGCTTCAGAACCAGATGCGGTGCAAAGCTGTTGTATGCGAAGTGTCTAAAACCCATGTCACTGGACTCTCTGGAGCCAACATTTAACGTGAAATGACATTTGCAATGCTATTTGGGAATGACTAGCAGATTCCTTCGCCTTCGCTTTTCCATCACCTTTATTTCAGAGCTTTCTGCAAAGTTTCTCTTGCTGAACATTGCCCTCTTCACATTAAAGCCAAGCTGAAATAGTTTTCTGAGAATTCGAGGTTGTTTAAGAGCTTCTAAATAAAACACGCAAAGTGTTTTGCACTAGCATTGAAAATGGTGACGCAATTGTCCATTCAAACCACGATGATAATCATGCTTCTCCTCACGACGTTCGGGAAGTGTGAGAGAACTTGTCGTGACGTCTTTTTTTGCCGAAATTTCAGGTGTCCGCGGCCTTCTACCACATCCTGCTGTGCATCTTCTGATGCCACCGAACAATGCTTCGTGAACTTCACCTTGGATGCCATTGGTTTTCTTCCATGCAACAACCGTTTCTTCGCTGGAAACTTAGCGCCATCGTATGTGCCGTCGAACGTGACCTCATTATCGGCTTCTCTTCCCGTCGCTTGCAGATAAACCTTGCAGATAAACCTCAACTCCAACGCCACTCTATTCGGCGATTACGCGGCGATTTCAAAAGTTGGGGCAAAACGATTTCGCAGGTTATTTCGCAGGAATTCGAAATCTAAAGTTTTTTAAGTTGCCCTTTAAATCATAATTTGCGTGAATTTGCTCTTCATATCAGCTATGGTTGTACTGTGTGACTTCAGTGGATGTTAAAGAACCCCAGCTGGTCGAAATTTCCGGAGCCCTCCGCTACGGCGTCCCTCATAGCCTGATTCGCTTTGGGACGTGACCCCCCCCCCCCCCCCCCACCCACACACACACCTATGCTGTAGGCAGTGATGAGTTTCATGCACGTCGCTTACTTGTGCCATTCATCGACGCCAGCAATAAACACCACGTAGCTCAAGGGGGATAGATGAATGCCCTTCGCCGGTGCAAAATCAAATAGCTGTTCCTGTGTCGCAGCGGCCGCTGTCTACCGACCAGTAAAATCACCAAATATTAAAAATAACCGCTCCCAATATTAAAAATAACCACTCTAATTTCTACCGGAAGTGCTGCTTGCCGTTGCAATTAAAAGCGCTTTCTAGATTTTGTAGAAATCTGTGCGCACATTGTAAGAATTGTACATTTCTTTTGTGCTTCTCTGCCATTCAGTGCTTACGTGTTTGGCGTCTTATGCATTTTGGCTAAATCTCGCAATTGTTTCGAGAACTGGAGATTCACGAATTCTCTAGATATCTTCAGGATATCATGGAAAAGCCCGACCAGTTTCCTGTGGACAACTCGTCTACAACATTTAAACAAGAACAAGTGGTGTTGTTCGTAACGTTATTTATGCTTCGTCATGCAAATCATTGTATGCTTCTTGGCCATTGCAGGGTGGCTCTGGCGTTTCGGATGTGGGACCTGCAGCGGGCTTTGTATGTCGACTTGCTAGCCCTGAACTTGGCGGACTGCTCTATTTCCTCATCTTTGCTCGGCATGGGGTGAGTGGGGGAGCGAGGGAGACATCTGCCACTGAAGTTCAAGTTTTAAGTGCGTTAGCTCTTACTGTTCTCCTTTCAAGATGGCGCCCGGAAATCTGGGGTCACCAAAATATGACCTCCGATCACGTGACCGCACGCGCGCAGTAGTCAGGCCGGCACAGCGGCCAGTTTACCCTATGTGCTTGCGTTCGCTATATATGTACTGGGTAGCGGCTCCCGAGACTTGGGGTCGCCATTGGTGACAAAATTGTGGCCCATTCCTTTGGCACAGTGGGTTTGCAGTGATGGCAAACGAATTGGTAATGTTCGGCACACATAGTTGTTAGCTGAGTTGGAGTGGTGTGTGTGAGCGATCCGTACCAACGACCTTTGTCTCTCGAAACCGTAGTGGGGGCAACCTTCGGAGGGCCGTGGTGGGCGAACCACAGGTCGCAGAGGTATGAAGCTGGTACCAAACGAATCGTCGTTTCATGGTGTACATGTCTGTGTCCCAACTTTCCGAAAACAGGTGAAAACAGTGCAGCTAACGCTCATTTTATTTCTCATTCGCGAATCATTTCATATTTTTCATTTAGTATGCTACGTGAGCGGCAGCTGAGAAGGGTGGGATTTAGTGTGCGTAAAGTGTGACCGCGTCATTAAGAAAGAATGGTCACGATGGTTCTACCGGCTGCCTTAATCTGTTGCAAGAAGTGACGTTGAATATGTTACTCGTGCAGAAAACAATTTTAAGTATTTTTTCTGCATGTACTCAATACAGCACGCTTCAAGCCTCTGTTAAGTGTAACATGAATCATAGGAGGACAGGAGAAATAAAATAGCCATATGCTGTCCATTGTCGCGCTTCCTTCAGCGCAGTATTCCCTGTGTAGTGTGGTAATCTTCATCGATATGACCACTGACATGCGTCGCGTGCTGCCGCTCTCAAGAACGAAGAAGTTGTTCGCTGCCTTGCTCTTTCGCCACGCCTGACGCTTCGCTGCGAGTCTCCCCTGAGCGGCTGGAATCATCTGGGTTCACCGAATAAACACACCCCTACAATTGGTGCAGGTGCTGCTGGGTACGTTCCCGTCCACCCTGGAACTAAGAAGCCGCACGTTACCCTCTGCTTCCAGCATGCCGGATGACACTGCCACGACATCGTCGCCCCTCCCAACCACCGTGCTGTGTTCTGGAGCTCTACGGCAGCGTGATCCGTGCTTCTTCAGTGGCACAGCCGACCAGGACGTCGACGATTGGTTGGCGGCATATGAGCGCGTCAGTAGCTACAACAGATGGGACGACGCTATCAAGCTAAGCAATGTAATCTTTTATCTGACTGACGTGGCGAACCTCTGGTTTCGCAACCATGAGGCAGACCTGCCATCTTGGTCTGCATTTAAAAAGAATTTTGCAGAAGTGTTCGGCCGCCCTGCAGTTCGCAAGCTCCGGGCAGAACAACGCTTGCGTGAGCGCACTCAGCAAGTCGATGAGTCGTTCACTAGTTATATAGAGGACATCGTGGACCTATGCAAGCGTGTCGATCCGCTAATGACTGAAGCGGATAAGATCGAGAACATCATGAAAGGCATCTCTGACGACGCGTGCCAAATGCTCTGGGTAAAAAATCCTGCCACGGTGAGTGACGTGATCAAGCTTTGCCAGAGCTACGACGTGCTTCGTAAGAAGCGCGCTTCTACCCGGCGGTCCGGTGTTAGAGACGACGCCATCTCTACACTTGCGCTGGGCGGTTCTACCCCATCAGAGGACAGCCCTTTACTTCAGCAAATCAAAGCCTTCGTTCGAGAAGAGGTCGCCCGCCAGCTATCGCTGGTCCCTCAGTTACAGGATAGTGGCCGCCTTGTTCCTGACATGGCTCCGTCTTTGGCCCCTACCATACGGCGTGCCGTTCAAGATCACATCGCTGACGTTCTTCCTCCCAGCTCCATGCTTCCGCCCAGCCCTGTGCTGCCGCCCAGCCCCGTGCCAGCGCAAGTAACGGCACCACTGACTTACGCCCAAGTTGCGGCCAGGCCGCTCATGCCATCAGCATCTCTTTCCTACCAGGCCGCTCCTTCCAACCTTCCTTCGCCTTTGCCTGGGTCTGCATTCCATGTCCCTATTCCAAGGGTACGCCAACGCCCTACGAACCCTTGGCGTACCGCGGACAACCGACCAATCTGCTACTCTTGCGGGCTGCCGGGCCATGTCGCACGCCTTTGCCGCCAACGCCTTCCACCTTCTCGACCTGAACTATGGAACTACTCCTACAATACAGACCAGCCCTCGCCGAGAAATCCGCCCAGTTCCGAATTTGTATCTCGTGACAATCAAACGTACACAGCTCGCCGATCACCTTCCCCTCGTCGCCGTTCCCCGTCCCCACTCCGACGTTCTACCGGCACCGTTGAGGGAAACTAACAGTCGCAGTTCCCGGGGCAAGAACTGCGCTTGGTTCGAACTCTTCAAGTCCTCGGTGTTCTCCCACTAACGTAATTCAAGTGTTTGTCGACGGCGTCGCAGTACTCGCTCTAGTCGACACGGGCGCTGCCGTATCAGTCATCAGTGAAGCTCTTTGCCGTCGTCTTCGTAAGGTGACCACCGCACTTTCCGACTTTTCGCTTCGCACCGCCTCATCACAGCGCATTCATCCCTCAGCGGCGTGCACGGCCCGTGTTCTCATCGAAGACGTCTTATACACCATCGAGTTTATTGTACTGTCTCGCTGCTCACACGACATCATCCTGGGCTACGATTTCCTTTCCACTCATCATGCCGTTATTGACTGCGCCCGCGCGGAAGTTTCCTTTTTACCTCTTTGTGATACCGTCTTGTGTGACGTCCCTACCCGGCCTGCAAAACTCCTCGTCGCCAGTGACACAGACATTCCTCCATTTTCTGCTGCCCTCGTTCCACTCTCCTGTGAAAGCGTTATTAGTTCGACTGTCTTCTTCACACCTTCCGACGCCGCTTCACGCCATCCCTGCCTCCTGCTTCCATTTGCGGTCCTCAAGATCGAAGATGGCCTTAGTGCAATGTACGTCTCAAATCCATTTTCGTGCCCGTCCGTCCTGCTACGCGGCGAGTGTCTCGGTCGTATTGAAGAACTTGATCCCGCGCTTGTAAATACTCTTCCTGCAACGCCTACTTCATTAGACGTTAATGTGCTCAGCTCTTGCGATACAGCGACCGCTTCGACACCACCCGATGTTCTTCAACAAGCTATTGACGCAGATCTCCCACCCGCACAACGCGATCAACTCGCTGCTCTTCTACAGAACTTCACTTCTGCCTTCGACCTTCCTCACACTGCTCTGGGTCGCACGTCTGTCGTTACGCACGCAATCGACACTGGTACAAACGCACCTTTACGACAGCGTCCTTATCGCGTGTCGGCCTCTGAGCGCCAAGTCATTGCTGACAACGTGGACGACATGCTTCGCCGGGGCGTCATACAGCCATCTAACAGTCCATGGGCTTCTCCGGTTGTTTTGGTCACCAAGAAAGATGGTTCCATCCGGTTTTGCGTCGATTACCGTAGGCTTAACAAAATCACGCGCAAAGATGTCTATCCTTTGCCGCGAATCGACGACGCCTTGGACTGTTTACAGGGAGCCGAGTATTTCTCCTCTTTGGATTTGCGCTCCGGCTACTGGCAGGTACCGATGGCTGATAATGACCGCTCGAAAACTGCCTTTATAACACCGGATGGATTATACGAGTTCAACGTTATGCCCTTTGGCCTCTGCAATGCCCCGGCTACTTTCGAGCGCCTGATGGACACTGTTCTTCGTGGACTCAAGTGGCAGACCTGTCTTTGTTATCTGGACGACATCGTAGTTTTTTCTGCCGACTTTTCTTCTCACCTTCTCCGCCTAAAGGATGTCCTCACGTGTCTCGCCGGCGCTGGGCTTCAGTTGAATTTGAAGAAGTGCCACTTTGCCGCTCGAAAACTCACAATTTTAGGCCACGTAGTTTCTAAGGACGGCATTCTTCCCGACCCCACCAAACTTCGCGCAGTTGCAGAGTTCCCGAAGCCAACCTCCCTGAAGCAGCTTCGGAGCTTTATCGGCCTCTGCTCCTACTTTCGACGTTTCATCTTGAACTTCGCCTCTATCATCGCTCCTCTGACCCAGCTCCTTGCCGGCAGCTCCGACCTTTCCGCCTGGACTCCAGCCTGCGATAAAGCCTTTGACACTTTACGCCGCCTTTTGGTTTCGCCGCCCATTCTACGCCACTTTGATCCGGCTGCGCCTACGGAGATCCACACTGATGCCAGCGGTATTGGGCTTGGTGCCGTCCTTACCCAACGTAAGCCTGGTTACAGCGAGTATGTTGTGGCATACGCCAGCCGAACATTGACAAAGGCAGAATCTAATTATTCAGTCACAGAAAGGGAATGTTTGGCCATTATTTGGGCTATCGGAAAATTTCGTCCTTATGTGTATGGTCGACCGTTTTACGTTGTGACCGATCACCACGCTTTGTGCTGGCTTGCCTCTCTGAAAGACCCATCCGGTCGCCTTGCTCGCTGGGCTCTTCGTCTCCAGGAGTTTGACATTCATGTCATTTATCGATCAGGGCTGAAGCATACGGACGCGGATGCTCTTTCCCGCTCGCCATTGCCTAGAGATAATTCGTCTGACCACGTCTGTGCCTACGATATGTCGACTCTTACAACTATCGACATGGCTACCGAGCAGCGGAATGACCCCTGGATCAATGCACTTTTGAATTTTCTCTCAAGTCCTACTCCCGGTCATTCCTCCAAAGCGCTCGTCCGCCAAGCACACCACTTCTCCATTCGTGACGGTCTTCTCTATCGCCGCAATTATTTGCTTGATGGACGGAAGTGGCTTCTAGTCATCCCGCGTCATCTCCGCGCCGACATTTGTGCTGCGTACCATGGTGACCCACAATGTGCTCACGGTGGCGTATTGAAAACCTACACACGCCTACGTCTGCGATTTTACTGGCGTGGAATGTACCGCTTCGTAAGACATTTCGTGCGCGCTTGCGAATCTTGTCAACGCCGAAAAACTCCTCAGAAGTCCTCTGTTTCGTTGCAGCCGTTACCCTGCCCTGCTCGTCCGTTTGACCGCGTTGGCATAGATCTCTATGGCCCTCTTCCGACTACTCCTGCTGGAAACCGGTGGATTATTGTGGCAGTAGACCATCTGACTCGCTACACTGAAACATCACCGTTACCCTCTGCCTCTGCAAGAGACGTTGCTTTGTTCATTCTCAACAACTTGATTCTTCGCCACGGGACTCCGAAGGAACTGCTCAGTGACCGCGGACGCGTTTTCTTGAGCGACGCTCTCGAGGCCCTACTGAAAGAATGTCGCATCATTCATCGCACCGCTACTTCTTACCACCCTCAGACGAATGGCCTGACAGAACGCTTCAACCGTACTCTGAGTGACATGCTGGCCATGTACGTCAACGACGCTCATTCCAACTGGGACCACGTTCTTCCCTTCGTAACCTACGCGTACAACACTGCGATACAGACCACCACTGGATTCTCTCCCTTTTTTCTTCTTTACGGGCGCGAGCCAACCTGCACAATGGACGCGCTTTTTCCCTACCGCCCTGATGTTTCTCAATCGACGCCACTCTCGGACGCCGCCCAGTATGCAGAAGAATGCCGTCAGCTCGCTCGTTCGCTCACAAAGGAAAATCAATGGCAACAAAAACACCATCGTGACACTGGTGAGGCGCCTTCATATACGCCCAACTCCCTGGTGTGGCTCTGGGTTCCTGCCACAACCGCCGGCCTGTCAAAGAAGCTTCTTGCTCGGTATCACGGTCCATACCGAGTGCTTCAAAAAACATCTCCTGTGAACTACGTAGTTGAGCCCGTTACGCCATCTGCGGACTTGCGTCGCCGTGGACGCGAAATAGTTCATGTGGACCGAATCAAGCCCTACTACGATCCGTCTGTCCTTTCGGCACCATGAGTCGCCAGGATGGCTCCTTCTCTGCCCGGGGGGGAAACTGTAGTGTGGTAATCTTCATCGATATGACCACTGACATGCGTCGCGTGCTGCCGCTCTCAAGAACGAAGAAGTTGTTCGCTGCCTTGCTCTTTCGCCACGCCTGACGCTTCGCTGCGAGTCTCCCCTGAGCGGCTGGAATCATCTGGGTTCACCGAATAAACACACCCCTACACCTGCAATAAGAAACTCCTCTAGCCTTTTTAAAATGTATCAGGAATATTTAGAACAAAAATTGCATCTGAAGAACCTGCAAGGTTCTTCAAGATTAAGAACAAAATCGCCTTTCAGTATCGTTTCATTTTGAACATCTTCAAGCTAAAACAAGAACTAAGCAAGTAGGGCATGGATGCTGACGTCATTGTAAAAAAAACAGATTTTCACGCGGAAGTACTACCTCAAAGGCATGGGAATGTGAAATTTCTGCTGATGTGTCCGGTGCGCAGTCCACTAGTATGGCCTTTGAGTGTAAAACTAATGAAAAAGGTGAAAGAAATTAGTAGGGCTAGCAAGGATATAATTGCTGTGTGCTTGGTTTATTATCTTCTTTATTGCCGAGCACTTCATCCTCAGAGATGCTTACCTTGGTGGCATGGGTATCTAGAAAGATTTGGTGATCTTTAGATAGCGCGGCTAGTATTTAACGCGCCAGCTGTCAAGCTAGTTGGCACGGTTACCCCCTCAAAGAAACTCGCATTCACAGTTGTCCTGTCACAGCCGCAAAGATGATTAGCCATAATATATTTAACGCCCAGGACTATTTTGTGGGCAGTTATCCTACTAAACCGGCGACATGGTCGTTACCCCACCCACTCGGTGCTCAATGTGGACGCGTACATAAACTGATTTCTTGCGAAAGGAAAAGCGCGCGTGTGGAATGATCGCGCAGGCATATGTTACAGAACACTCGTGGACAAATTCTGAGTCTTATTATCCCGTTGCCATAACACGCGATGGCTAGTCCAATGCAGTTGAGTGCACGCGTGTTTGGGAGGACGTGGGTTCGCTACTATCTCGCGCTAATCAAAGCAAAGTTATTGAAGCGCACACCAAGGTGAACCCCTGCAGGAATAAAAATTGTGAAACACCACTGGCGCTAACCTCTTACCCGAAAAAAGAAGTGCTTAGAATGATATCGGGGAATAAACAGGCCAGTTCTTCACTTCGGCCAAGATTGTAGGGCCCAGCTAGGTTCAGTTTGCATTCGTCAAAGACAAAGACAGAAAATGGCAAGCACAACGAAAGCAGGGCTTTTTTCCACATTGCTTACTTGAGCAAACTCTCCACGTCACAAACCAAACATCACGTAACTTAAAGCGATGGATGAAATTTCGTCCGTGGTGCAAAATCAAATTTTTCCTTTAACTGACGCTAGTCCTATCTACTACTCAATGAAATCAGTGGAGTGCACCTAGCATTAAAAATAACCGCCGTGAATTATTAAAGCGAAAGCTTTACTAGGCTATGTCGATGAGGTCGTGTCCACAAAACGTGTCCGCAGCAGTTGTGAGGAACTTAGAAGAGATAGTGCCAAACGAATGGTTGTAATCGAGAGAGAATGGCGTCCGGATGCTGCTAGAATATTTTTGGCGATAGAGTGACTAGTCAAATAGTTAGAGTCAAAATGTCCAAACACTGGGTGGAGCGGGCAACGTGGGGTGCCAAGTTTGAAAAACCGGAAGCCGGGGCAGAGCCAGCGCATGGCGCGAATTTTGAAAACGAAGCATGGCGCCAAGTTTGAAAACTCGAAATGTGCATTGGATGAAACTTCATTAAGAAAGACAGATAATTGTGGTAATTGGGAAATTGGAAGAATTTACCTCAGCGTTTAATCGACTGAATTGGAGAAGCTGGCGACGAGTGAAGCAAACAGAGGCAAAGAAAAACGAGGAGTAGTCAATGCTTTCGCATTCCTCCAATTCGTGTTACCGCAGGGACCTCAAACGTCTTTTATGCTTCAACGATTAATAACTGGACGCCCCACTCCAGTTGTAACCAACACAGTGCTGTGCGCGTGTGTGATTTAATTCCTCTAAAATGAACTAATCAAGTGCACAACCTGGACACATTTATTATTGTGTAAATAGTTAGTACATATTACTTCTCCCCCTATTCTCTCTTCCTGTCCCCTCACCTCTTTCATTTCATTTCTCCATTCTGCCTGCTATACATTATTTCCACTGCCCCAGCTGAGGTGCTTCAGTATCGATGTCAGATGCCGGGGCTAGCAAAATTCGTTTCCTTCCTTTTTACTATTATTTTTAATAAAACCACTACCACCACCACGCATAAACGATTAAATGCTCCACTTTCGCAGGGTACCTCTGGCCTCCCGGATGTGGCATCCCGCTTTAGCTGAGTATGTCGCCTTGTGTGCACTGAGCTTGGCGGGCTCCTCTATCGCTTCATGTCGGGGGTCGGCACGAGGTGAGTGAGAGGGGAGACATCTTGGGAACAATTCAAAGTTTTTCATTCAGGCTCACACATGGCAGGCAGTTCAGGAGGACTCATTCATTGTTCGTGAGGAGAGATCATTTAATCCAGAGAGAAAGTGTCACTCGGAATCTTCTGGCTGCCTTAATACCTTATTGAAACAAGTGACGATGACTATCTTGCTCTGCCGGAAAACAAAAAACTGGAGTAATGTACTTTGAGAGTAGAGAGTACGGTGGGTTGTCAAGCCTTCCCATTAGATCCACTTGAGTCAGGTCACAAAATTACTATCGCCATGTGCTGCCAAAAGTTGGACGTTGCGGGGCTGTGCTCCCGCCACAAAATTGAGAGAAGCAGTCCTGTATTTCTCAGGATTAAAAAATACCGCTTCCTCACCATGTCTCAGGAATGCGTCGTAAAAGTAGTTAGTGAAAGATAACATTCAGCTAAAGGAGTTACAGAACACTGGTTATGCAAAGGAGAGACAAAGTTCACTTGTAATTCGTACTTATGTGCGCCGTCTTTCAGACTAATTCAGGAAGAATTACTCAGTTGCTGCATGGAGCTTGGCATCAGTGCTAAAAATATACTTTCAAGAGGTAGAGCGAGATGTAATTTAGGCCCGTATGTCCAGAGTTGGTGCGGCTAAAGACCACTTAGCACTCATTAGGCAAATTAAAAACAAGACATCTGTAATTTTTATTTATGTGCATTGTCTTTCAGACTAATTCAGGAAAACTGAATCAGTTACTGCATGCAGCTTTGCGTCAGCGCCAAAAATAGTTTTGCGAGGATGCATTACACGAAAGACAAGGAAAATTGTATTTTAGACTATTATGTCCAGAGTAGGTCCAATAGTGCTGTTATCTGGCAACAGTGTATATTGCAATAAGAACACAGCACACTACTAATACAGCACACACAGCACACCACAGCACACCACAGTAATGAGAGCACAACAGAGTACTAAGCACAGCGTCACGAACAACCAGCGGAACTGTCCAGGCACAAATCAGAGGCCGCGTTCCGTCCAGAGCTCGCTCGAGCGACCGAGTATTCGGCGCTCGAGCTTCGCAGTGTTCGGCGCTTCTCGTCGTCTTCTTCGTTGAGCGCCAGCCTCTGAAGATTCTAAAGCCCGTGTCCAGTCTTACAATTCCCCCCGGGCGAAAGGGCGCCATCCTAGCGGCCTTGGACGATGTGACGACGGCGGGGTCGTAGTAAGGTTTGAGGCGGGTCGTGTGGACAATTTCGCGGCCTCGGCGGCGATGATCAGGGGTTGGCGTAAGGGGTTCGATGAGGTGATTGACGGGGGATGTCTGCTGAAGAATACAGTAGGGTCCGTGGTACTTGCTAGCAAGTTTGGAGGAGAGGCCGGGACCTGAGGAGGGTACCCAGAGCCGGACCAAAGAGTCAGGAAGGTAAGCGGGAGGAAGTGCAGGGGATCACGGGTGCTTTTCTGCTGCTGCTGGCGTGAGAAGAGAAGGACTGGGCAAGATGTGGCCATTCTTCGGCATAAGTTGCGGCTTGAGAAAGAGCTGTAAATTCGGAAGCATCAGGGCGGTAAGGCAGAATGGTGCCCATTGTGCAAGAAGCCTCATGGCCGTACAGTAGAAATTACGGAGAGAATTCGGTGGTGGCTTGAGCAGCGGAGTTATAAGCGTATGTGACAAAAGGGAGAACGTGGCCCCAGTTACAATGGTCGGAGGCAACATACATGGCCACCTGTCGCCGAGGGTGCGATTAAAACGCTCAACCATGCCATTTGTCTGGGGATGGTAGGCGGAGCTGGTGCGGTGAACAACGTTGCTTTCCTGAAGGAGAGCTTCTACAACTTCTGAGAACAAGGCCGGACCTCTATCACTGAGCAGCTCTTTGGGCGCATGATGGCGAAGAATGAGGCGATGGAGAATGAAGGATGCAATGTCGTGGGCTGTAGCGGATGGCAAAGGCGATGTTTCAGCGCAACGTGTAAGGTGGTCGATGGCAACGATGAACCAGCAGTTCTCGGTTGATGTGCTGGGAAGAGGGCCGTAGAGGTCGATGCCAACACGCTCGGAGGGCTGTACTGGGCAGAGCAGCGGCTGCATAGGAGCGGCGTGTCGGCAAAGTGGATGTTTTCGTCGCTGGCATGCGGTGCAAGACTGAACGAACTGGCGGACGTAACGGGCCATCCCACGCCAGTAGTACCGCTGTCGTAGACGGGTGAAACTCCAAGAATTCGGCATGGGCACACTGGGAATCATCGTGGTAGGAAGAGCAAATAAAGGAGCGCAGATGTGTCGGAATGACGAGAAGCCACTTGCGACCATCCGGGAGATAGTTGCGGCGGTAAAGGAGCTCGTCTCTGATGGCGAAATGGTGGGACTGACGACGGAGAGCACGGGAAGGAGGTCGAGAGGATTGGCCAGATAGGAGATCAAAAAGGCAAAGAAACCACAGGTCTTTGCGTTGCTCGGAAGCCATATCAGCGAACTCAAACTTCAAAGAAGGCAGGGTGGACATGCAAGGCGCTGCCTCAGATGGTACAAGGGAACTTGAGAGGGCATCAGCATCGGCATGTTTGCGGCCGGAACGAAAGATAACGCGAATGTCGTACTCTTGGAGTCGAAGAGCCTATCGCGCCAGTCGACCAGAGGGATCTTTCAAATAGGACAGCCAGCAAAAGGCGTAGTGATCGGTGACAACATCAAAAGGGTGCCCATACAGGTAGGGGCGAAACTTCACGATCGCCCAAAGTATGGCTAAACACTCCTTCTCGGTGACAGAATAGTTGGCTTCAGCTTTTGTGAGGGTCCGGCGAGCGTAAGCGACAACGTATTCGTCAAAGCCTTGCTTGCGTTGAGCGAGTACTGCATAGAAGCCGACGCCGCTGGCACCGGTGTGGATGGAGTTCCATCGGAGAAAGAGGGTCGAAGTGACGCAGAATTGGTGGAGCGGTCAGGAGGAGACGGAGTGTCGTAAACGCTTCATCACAGGCTGGCGACCAGGCCGAAAGGTCGTGGGTGGAAAGGAGCTTGTTTAGGGGGTCGACGATAGTGGCAAAATTGCGGACAAAACGGCGGAAGTAGGAGCAGAGGCCGACGAAGCTGCGGAGGTCTTTTACAGAAGTGGGCTTTGGAAATTCGGCCACAGCTCGCAAATTGGCCGGGTCCGGGAGAACGCCATCCTTCGATACGACATGACCGAGAATGGTGAGCTGCCGAGCTCCGAAGCGGCACTTTTTCAAATTAAGTTGAAGGCCAGCGTCGGCCACGCAGCGAAGAACAGTCTCGAGGCGCTGGAGGTGAGACGGAAAGTCCGGGGAAAAGACTACAATGTAGTCTAGATAACAAAGACATGTGTGCCATTTGAGCCCTCGGAGTATGTTGTCCACCATGCGCTCGAATGTGGCGGGTGCATTGCAGAGGCCGAAGGGCATGACATTAAATTCATAGAACCCGTCGGGTGTGACGAATGCAGTTTTTGGGCGATCGGCCTCCGCCATCGACACCTGCCAGTAACAGGAACGCAAGTCCAATGAAGAAAAGAACTCAGAGCCCTGCAGGCAGTCAAGGGCATCGTCGATACGGGGGAGAGGGTAGACGTCCTTGCGTGTAATCTTATTCAGACGATGGTAGTCCACGCAGAAACGGATGGAACCGCCTTTTTTCATGACCAGAACCACTGGCGATGCCCACGGGTTGTGCGACGGTTGTATCACGTGACGCTGGAGCATGTCGGTCAAGTGGGCGTCAATGATACTGCGCTCAGCGGCTGACACGCGGTACGGACGATGGCGCAAAGGGGCATGGGTTCCAGTGTCAATACAGTGGGTAACGGTGGTGGTGCGGCCCAAGGAAGGTTGCTGGTAGTCAAACGAAGCTTGAAAAAGCTGCAGAACGGCTACAAGCTGGTCTCGTTGGGTAGACGTCAGGGCGGCGTCGACGGAACGGTGAAAAATATCTACAGACGAGTGATTCGCGATGGGAACAGGCGTAATGGCGCTGACGTGAAGGCCGGCCGCGCTATCGACAAGGGGGTATGCGGAGGCGGGATCGAGAACGGGAACGCTACCAAGCGATTGGGTGCACGGAGTCAAGTGGTAGGGCAGGAGAACGGGTTGGCCACATAAATAGCGCTGGAGCCACGAACAATTGTCAGCACAGCATGAGGCAGCAAAACAGACTTCTGGTCAGCGCATCGTAAAGAGGGGATAGAAGTCACTGTTGCATCCGAGAGTGCAGCACAAGAAAGAGGCACCAGCACTGCAGAAGAGAAAGGTGGAACGTCTGTGTCCTCTGAGACGACCACAGTAGCGGCAGCAGCACCGGTTACGTCCAATGGGGCGTCACTGTGGGGCGACAAGTCAAGCTTAGCACGGGCGCAGTCAATAATGGCGTGATGTGAGAAGAGCAAGTCCCACTCAAGGATAACGTCGTGAGAGGAGCGGGCGAGGACGATGAACTCGATCGTGTAGGGAACGTTCCCGATGAGCAGGCGGGCGGTGCAGGCGGCTAGCAGTAGAATGTCCTGAGTGGTGGCCGTTCAGAGAGAAACGAGAGGAAGGGGAGTCGTCACCTTTTTGAGTCTGCCACACAGGGGCTGACTGAGAACCGAAACGGCTGCACCAGTGTCGAAAAGTGCTTCGACGGCGACTCCAACGAAAACGATAAAAATATTGGCAGGCGCAGAAACAGGTCTTGAGTGAGCCGCTGGTGACGCAGTTCTTGCCTCCGGAACTGCGGTGGTTAGTTTTCCGCGCGCGTGGATGGCGGGTTGGCGACGGAGCATTGGAGAACGGGAACGACGGCCAGGACACGGCGAGCGGTGGGAGCGGGGATGGTAACTAGGAGAAGAAGAATCTGGAGGCGGCAAGTGTGACGCAGGTGAGGAAGACGGCGAAAGGTCGTACGTCGGCTCACGCCTATAATCGTAGGGACGGTGGTCACGACTGAGACACAAACGAGCCACGTGACCAGCGACGCCATAGGCATAGCAAATAGGGCGGTTGTCTTGTGTGCGCCAGGGGTTGAGTGGCTGTGGCTGTGATCGGGGGCGGGCAACCGGACGGTAAGGTGGGGTTGCAGGTCGCTGGGGTTCTAACTGCCGGGTAGGTGGCCTGTAGACAGGGGCAGCTGGTGTGGGCCACGACTGCACTACTGCATAGGCGTACGTCAGAGGAGCCGCGATCAGGGGTGACTGAGAAGGAGGTGGCAGGACTTCAGCCACCTGCTCCTCGATAACACGCTGAAGGTCGGGAGTGAGCTACAGCGCAGGCGTAGGCGGGCAGGTAGACAAAAATAGCTGGCGTGCGGCTTCCTCACGTACAAACTGCTGGATGCTCTGGAGGAGCAACTGTTGGTCCAGAGTACCATCCCCTGGGAGAGCCAAGCTGCAAAGTGCGGCCTCCTGAAAGCCTGCACGCCAGGTAGAAAGGCGCTGTTTGCGCAGCTCATCAAAGCTTTGGCAGTAGCCGATGACACTGGAGACAGTCTGGGGATCTTTAGCGACGAGCATCTGGAAGGCATCGTCCTCAATGCCTTTCATAATGTGTCCGGTCTTGTCGGCCTAGCTCATAGAAGGGTTGACACGCTTGCCCAGGTCGACGACATCTTCTATACAACTGGTGAAGTTTTCACCGGTTTGCTGGGCCTGACTTCGCAAGCGTTGCTCGGCGCGAAGCTTTCGCACTGCGGGACGGCCAAAGACTTCTGTCAGGCTGGTTTTTAGAGCTGCCCAGCTTGAGATGTCAGCCTCGTGGTTTCGAAACCAGAGATTGGCTACGTCGCTCAGATAAAAGATAGCGTTGGTGAGCTTGACGCTATCGTCCCACTTGTTGTATGCGCTTATGCGTTCATAGGAGGCCAACCAATCCTCCACATCCGTGTCATCTGTGCCGTTGAAGATGGTTGGGTCACGCTGCCGCGCGGCGCCGGAACAAAAGACAGTCGATGGAAACGGTGAACCGGTTTGGGTGACGGTCTCAGGCATTGCAGAGGTGGTAGTCAATGCGCGGGTGCGAAGCTCCTGGCCGTTGGATCGTTGGCACCTCCACCACTTGTAATACGAATACAGCACACTACTAATACAGCACAGCACAGTAGTAAGAGCACAGCACAGCAATAAGCACAGCGTCACGAACAACCAGCGGAACCGTCCAGGCACAGATCAGAGACAACGTTCCGTCTAGAGCACGCACGAGCGACAGAGCGTTCAGCGCTCGAGCTTCGGAGTGTTCGGCGCTCGAGCTTTGCAGTGTTCGGCGCTTCTCGTCGTCTTCTTCATTGAGCGCCAGCCTCTGAAGATTCTAAAGCCCGTGTCCAGTCTTACAATATGCCCATTTTGAGTTTTTCAATGCTACCTTTGTATAAGTTAATACCTCCCGGTTCTGTTCTGCTCCATTGAAAGTTATCTGAACGCGCTTGTCATAACCACAATATATAAGAACGATAACCGGAAGTATTTACCAATACAATATATTTAGTTATTTTCTATCGGAATTTATTCGAAAACATTAGTACATCAAAGTTCAATGCGTGTTTTGGTGTGCAAAACTGCGTGAATGACACTGACAAGTAAGAAGTTGAGACGGCTGCTCAATGTCGCTCTCGGTCCCAGACTGGCGTTTCGTCCACTTCCTCGTCTGTGTCTTTCGCGCCCTTTTATACTAATGTGATGTTCCATCTATCTCACCTTTACCGACTTTTTTAGTGTATGTGTGTTCTGCTAACACTGGGAGATTATTTCAGTCTTCAATTGGGTGGGAAGCGTTTGAGAGGCAGCAAGTAAAAGGGACTTGAGAATTTAAACCACCTCATAATATAACTGGATTGCTTACCGCAGGCCCGAAGAAACACCGCGAGCATTTCAGCAAGAATCACCTTGGTGTCCGCTTGACAATGTCGCTGTAATGCTTTTATGCTTGCAAAACACAACTGGCCATTCGCCGAATTGATAGCTTCAAAGGGCCGTAATTTCTCTCAGTGCACAATCCGACTGCGCCTATGAACGAAGTGCTATGTAGGTGAGGTCAGTTCGAAACAAGTATAGCTGAGGCCAAAGCTATCTGCATTTGTCACCTGTTTTTTTTCGTAGTGCATCTGGATAGAAATAATTATCTAACCTGATAGCACAGCCGTGCAATCATTGTACCCTACACAGCTTGCACTTATGGAGACGTGCGTGCTGTAATTATTATCCAAGTTTCCGCACCCTTAGGTCTAACCCAACATGTGTTTATTGTGAAAACATTCTTCCAACCGACATATTATGATTCGGGAGTGCCGAATGGCCAGGATAGGAATAGTTCGGGGTATGTGAATGTTTTCTCCTCCTCACATGTCCTTCCCGAATGCCCGTTTGCCTAAAGGCGGTTAAAAGAATGAGAGCGACAATAAAATTTCATTTTGATTCCAGAGTTGCTGACGTTGAATCTTGCGATAAGAATATTCCACTCGTTCCGTTAATGAGTACTATAACGAACAATGAGCTGCTGAGCTTTACAAGCATCCATGCTATAGCAAACACCCTTGAGCTGACGCGCGAAGGGCGCCATGCCCCTGGCATATTAATACGATATACATGGTGTCTATCAGGTCGCTTAAGGCTCCTAAAAGATGATGTGTTGAAAAACTAAGTGGCAAGCTTTAGTTGGCACGTGACAACCGGTTTGCTTTAGGCGCCGTAAATCCCAACACAACGTAGCAGTTCATGGGGCGAAGAATTGATCCAGTTGCTGATCATCCAACACAACATACCGTCTAAAATGTATATATTGCAGGCGCCTGGTCCCAGCAGTGCTCGCTGCAGGAGTAGCGCCTTCACAGCATGAACCAGCTGGACCGCCACGATGTGCTTCGTCCGGCAGCCGAGTGCAGCACACGGAGCAATCGCGGCGATTCGGAGTCTCCCAGAGAGGGTGAGTAGGCTGCAGAGGAGAGCATTAGTAAACCTGTTGGTTAATGAACCAAGCAGGAACGAGAAAAAAAGCAGTGCGAAAAACACCAGAAAAAAATGTGGCTGTTCCATCTCGGCCGGCACTAAAAGTTAGGTCTAATTGCATAGGTTACGTTGATCTAGAGGCTGGTCAGACCCGGAGCTGTTATGTTTCTGCTAATGTTTTATGTTGCCTGTATGTTACCTAAATGTATCGTTAGGTTAGT
Organism: Amblyomma americanum; assembly: GCF_052857255.1. Taxonomy (NCBI): domain Eukaryota; kingdom Metazoa; phylum Arthropoda; class Arachnida; order Ixodida; family Ixodidae; genus Amblyomma; species Amblyomma americanum. The sequence goes on from NC_135504.1 coordinate 125,370,373, forward strand.
TTGACGTTTATATTCAACATTGTAAAAACGTTAAAAAACGGCCATTAAGCACTTCTAAATCACATTTCACCTTAACAAAAATGTAACATTTCGTTATGTCTCGGTGCTACCTGGGCTAGCGGGCGGATTAGAAAAGCTTCTGAAATGATGGATGGGCACCGTTGATTGAGCCCATATTTAGCATTAATAAATCAATCAATCAGTGGAAAATTTCGGTGCTCGTTCAAAGAAAATTTGTACAAAATATTTCGAGAATTGCCTACATTGGTGGCGTGCGGTACAGTACAAAACGAGACATTTGGGCAGCCGCAATAAGAAATGCCTGAACTAAGATTTCAGCAAAATAGAAAGAGCGAAATACAGAATAAAATAATCAGTTGTCCGGTTGAATATAATCAAACCGTTCGGGCAGCCGTGTCAGGAATGTGCAAGCCAATACGCCCGCCGCGGTGACGCTCGGCTCCTAGCTGGCCCGGAGGACGGGGGTTCTATCCATTCGCTGCGGTTGAATTTCGGTGCAGGCTAAATTGTAGAGGACGTGTGCTGTGCGATGTCAGTGCACGTTAAAGACCCCCACGTGGTCGAATTTTCTGGAGCCCTTCAATAAAGTGTCCCTCACAGCCTAAGTCGTTTTGGTACGTTAAACTACATAAGCCAAACACCCAATTATTATGCAAATAACCCTCACTTCAGTGGCGCCACACGGCCCCGGATAATGATTGGGCTCGCTATGTTTGCTTAAGACAACCTGCTTTTCAAATACTTTGCCTTCTGATAGGTTGAAATTCTATTCAGAAACCTCCAAGCTCTTCTGCAGAGAAGGAGTTCCCGTTTCTTGAAACGTGTCTTGCGTAATGGTGAACCGGTTTCCGTGGCGACACTTACAGAAACCACACTCAGATAAATCCCCTGATTCTTGTCACCGATCACTGCCGCATCCGTTACCTCTACCTCCCGCGTTCCATTTCACAGCGCTCGTTCTGCCCGTGTCGAAAGGCCTGTGCTCTAAAATTTTTTTTAGGCGCGGTGTGAGAACTCTGTATTCTGACCTCGCAGATAATGCTTTAATACAGAAGGTTTATAGTGGAGGCTTATCAATTTGGCTGCAATTGAAAGAGGATATATTTGTAATCATTTTAAGCACTGCTACAAGATATTTGGTGAAGTATATGAGAAATTGAGTGGCAGAAAATCTGGCGTCTTGGGCATCACTGACAAAGACCGAAAAATCCGCGAAAAATCGCAAGAGGAGGTACCTAGGAGGTTGGTGGGACAGTTAGGTCACGTGACCTCGTGGCATCCATCACAGCCTGAGCAGACGGATTGTGAGCTAGCTGCCCACCGTGGCAGGTGGCAGGTGCATTAATGATTGGTCGATCGGGAAGGGCAACCCGGGCCGTACAAGGTTCTCCGCTAGGAGCACCTCTCACCGCAGGGCAGTGACACATCGCTTATACACTGCACCACTGCGCCAGGAGCCGTACGAGGACCCCCATAGATCTATGATTGTTATGCAGAGAATGACCTTCTGCATATATAAGAACTAAGACCTTATGCTGTAGCGTTATGCCATTAAGGAGGAGTTTAAGTGACCCCTCTAAAATTTCTGCCGTTTGCGTATTGTACTTTATTCACAGGAGCCTGTCTCAGGCCAGCTTGCTGAATGATGGGCAGTCGTGGCCAGCTACACTGGCTGAAGTGCGTCCGTCTCGTGGGTGCCGGCAGTTTGGCCGCAAGCTACAGTTGACAAGCATGGGTGAGGACCACTTTTTATCCGAAATTATGTTTAAACATCATCACTAGGCATATTTATGCCTAGTTGTATTGTAGCCACCATCGGCTGTTCTCTTAAAAGCTACAGAGTGAATAGACAATTTTCTCAAGTCGATCCCCAAAACAAATCTTCGCGACCAATATTAACAACTGTTCTTTATGCTTTACATATTCTTCAGATGTATTTGGTTACGTTGGTGTTAAAAATGACTGGCGGCTTAACGCTGCTAAGCACGATATATTGTTCGAAATCCAAGTTCCTTGCAGGTGGACACCACCACCACGTACCTGAAAAGAGTGCGATCGAGGTGTGCACTGGCCCATTCTGGCAGCCATACGCGCCTTCAGATTTTACCCAGTTGATGTAGACCAGCGGACAATGCGCCAGTGCAGTGTTTTTTCAACAGTGTTGTCAACGCCAACACGCAATGCTCTTGTGGCTCTGTTTCTGCCAAAACTTTGTCCACGAATCGCATGCAGTGCACACCCTCGTTTCACTACCACCACATACCTCAAAGCGCGTATATTAGTTTGATAGTAGTATTAGTTGAAGAAGGCGATGTTAAATGCGCAGCTCAATAGTGTGTTGCAGTTTAACACTTCGCGTGTTAAACGGCAGAGGTAGCCTAGTGTACTCGCGCATTGGCCAGCGACGGTGATCTTCTCGTACCTTCATGGGTTCTACTCCCAGTCATGAATATTTATTTTATTTATTTAACTTGCAAACCGACTAAAAATCGCAAGATCTTGCTCGCGGTAGGAGTAGTGATTTTATACTAATAAATGTTTTCAGTTTCTTTCCTGAGTGTCTACCTCACTTATTATATGATGGTAACGTTTCTGCTAAGGGGTATTGTTGTAAGCCCTCATAGTTCTGCTTTGCCTTTCCTTTTTCTTTTCCCTAATGTCTTTTCTCTTTCTCGTTATTTACTTTATGATCTTTTTCCTCTTATCCTCCTCTCTCGAACTTCCTCTCCTTCCCTACACTGAGTGTTGAGGTAGGAAAGAAGGGCTTGGTAGAGGTTTGAGGCGGAGGAGTAGCTTTGAAGGCATCATTTTTGTTGTAGTTCGTGCAATGTTCACTAGACCCATACATCACAATCACCAGTGCATACTCCAAAGGGTAAAGGGTGAAGTAAGTCAGGCGTGCTGACAACATCGGTAATCAAGAGTGCGGCGACTCCTCACCCTTTAGGTTGGGAACTATGTCGATATAGCTCTATTTTTGGTCACGAAACTTTTGGCCGCATACCTTGTTAACCTATTGGCCAGAAGTGGGTGCCATAACTGCGGCGCAGCATCTTTGCGGGCTCTGACCCATGGGCACCCTATATTTACACGAAAACAAGCAATCAAAGGTTATCTCTTTCTTCAGCAGGATGTGAGTAAACACGAATTTAGGATTCAGTGTGATTGAAGTATTGCTGTTGAGGTGTCAGTACTCTTTCAACTCTGCTGTCTTTTCGCATGCAGCTCCAGTTAGCCGGGGAGTTTCTTCGCGGACGATGAGATGGCTTTACGCTGGAGGCTGCACCACCGTATCCGCACGGCACGCCAGCTCTGTCAACCATTCATCGGGTGACTACTTCTGAGCAAGCAGCAGCCCTCTATTAGTTTTGGGGAGTACAGAGAATGAAAGTTCTGTATTTGCGATTAAGTGCCTCCAAAATGTGAGTGTTGCCAGCCTGTGCTGGCAGCATTTGCACTCCTTGTCTGCTCTGGCTCCTTTTTGGCGACCGCCATTTGTTGTATCTGTACTGTTCTAGGTCAGCGTAGTGTTGATCTCTTTGAACTATGTTTTCAAGGCATTGGGTAGAATGCAGTAAAGTTATTCCTACAGTTTAGCTGGGTTTGCCTCCTGCTCGTTTTTTTTTTGTAAGCGCTTAAAGCTTACAAGGTCTATTTACAATGCATTGCAGCTTCAAGATAGGCTTTGGCATTTGGATGGGTACATTCTTAATGCGTTTCCAGGAAGGGTTCCACGGCATTTGCTCCAAAGGAGAGGGCAAAGTGGTTTTCTATTTTCAGCCTGAACAAACATCTTGCTCCAAATGCCATTTTGCGTCATATGTCGAACCTACAGGCGTTGTGAAGATGGGACATCTCACATGCGTGTCCCTTCTTCATTAAACTGTTAAACTTTTAAACATCGGTCGTGGACGTCTGGAAGTTGTCTTTGTCAAAAGTGTACATCCCAGGGGGTTCTGCTTCTGAGCAATACAGCGCGGCTACTCTTGCATATTCAGGCGTCTTTATCCCAAAAGGTGAAGTGAACTTAATTCCTTACCTCTCCAATGCTTAGGAGCGTCAAATGCGCTAAAAAGCACCGCTACATGGCTTGGAATCAAAACACTTGGGCAGTATATATTTTTGGCAAAGTCTGTACGTGGAGACTTGTGCATCCCGCGGTTGCACACAAACACGTCACTTATCGAGGCGGTTGTGCATTTACCAGCAATAGTCCACGGCGCCCCCATTCGCAGTTGTGTTAAGCACCGCATGTATGGTTAGCGCAGATTCGTCAGACGCTCAGGCCTCCGTAGCAGGCAATCAGCTCATTGATTAATATTAATGGCCGTCACACCACCCACTGGGTGCAAATCCCGGACTGACAAATCAACTATTTCCTTCGGTTAACGGAAAAGAACCAACGTGCGACCATCCCGTAACCGCATTTAAGCAAAAAATTTGTGGACACATCTCGATAGTAGTTACGCCAACGGTGTAGCACATGGTGATGGGTTCAAATTAACCAAGCACCTGCTTTGGATGGAGTACAAATTATGTGGCACTACTCGGTGGACGGCTTGGCATCGCGTCAGAAAGAAATCGTGGCTGAGAGGGCTTCAGCACCAATCGCTATGCAGAGCTGTTATAGGCGAAGTGTCTTAAAGGCGTCAATGGACTCCCTGGAATCAACTTTTTACGTGACATGTCGTTTGGAATGCTATTTGGGAATGACTAGCTGATTCGTTCGCCTTCGCTCTCTCATCACTTTCATTTCTGAGCTTTCGACAGTTTCTCTTGCGAAACTTGGTCCTATTAACGTTAAAGCCAAGTTAAAATAGTTTTCCGAGAAATCGAGGTTCGAAATTTCGAATCTACGGAGCTTGTAGAAAAAGCAAGCAAAGTACTTTTGCACTAGCATTTAAAATGGTGACGCAATCGTCGATTAAATCCGCGACGATGTTCAGGCTTCTCCTCACGGCGTCAGAGAAGTGTTAGGAATCTCGTCGTGACGTCATTTTTGCCGAAATTTCAGATGTCCGCTGCCTTGTACTACATGCTGTTGTGCAACTTGCGATGCTACCAATCAATGCTGCGTGAGCTTAACCTTGGATTTGGGTTTTTTTTTTTATGCAACTACCGTTTCTTCGCTGGAAACATAGCACTGTCGTACGTGATGTCATTACCGGACTCTCTGCCAGTGGCTGTGCATTGCAGATAAACCTCAATTCCAACAGCGATCTATTCGGCGGTTACGCTGCGATTTCAAAATGTGGGGCAAACGATTTCGCAGCTTATTTCTCAGGACATTCAGCCCTTTTATATTCATTGTATTGAAAAGCGCCTTCAGTTTCCCTTTAAATAATAATCTGCGTGACGCTGCTCTGCATATGAGTTATTCTTGCACTCTGCGACTTCAGTGAACATTAAAGAACCGCAGCTGGTCGAAATTTCTGGAGCACTCCACTACGTAGCCTGAGTCGGTTTGGAACGTATCTCCCCCCCCCCCCGCACACACACACACACACGCCCATGCTGAAGGCAGTGAGGTGTTTCATGCACGTCGCTTATTTGTGCCATCCGTCGACGTTTTCAGTTAACACCACGTAACTCAACAGCGATGGATGAATTTCTATCCCCGGTGCAAACTCAAATAGCAGTTCCTGTGTTGCCACGGCTGCTCTCTACCGACAAGTAAAATCAGTGAACAGCACACAGTATTATAAATAACCACGCGAATTTCAATGGGAAGTTCTGCTTACAGTTGAAATTAAAAGCGCTTTCTAGATTTTATAGGATTCTGTGCACACATGGTACAAATCTACACTTCTTGTGTCCTGCTCTATGTGCCATTCATCTCTTACATGTACTGCATCTTATGCATTTTGGCTTATCTCAGAATTCTTTCAAAAACCGGATATTCATGGAATAACTGGATATCCTCATGATAATTACAAAAAAAAAACCTGCGGCCTTTGTACGTCACCTTGCCAGCCCTGAACTTGGCAGGCTACTCTACTGCGTCATCTTTACTCGGTATTGGGTCAGTGAGAGAATAGATCAGTAGCGTGGCTTTTTGGGCTTGTTGGTACATAGTTCCAATACACTGTGTAGCGCAGCAAAAGACGAGGACACAAGAGACGAGAGACGAACACCACGAGCGCTAACTTCCAAGAGAATAGACATCTGCAACTGAAGTTTAACGTGTTTCATCCAGTATCCTACATATGAGAGGCAGCTGAAAAGGGTGTGTTCATTGTTCCTAAGGATTCAACACTGCACTCAGAAGGAATGGTCGCGATGGTTCCACCGGCTGCTTTAGTACCTGTTGAAACAATTGACGTTGAATATGTTGCTCGTGCCGAAAACTAAAATTGGAAGTGTTCTATTTCGGAAGTAGTGAACACGGGTGGCTACGAAGCCTCTCTTACGTGTAACATGTATCAGAGGAGTACAAGAGAAATACAATTGCCACATGCAGTTCAATGTCGGCCCTTACGGGTCTGTGTTGCCGCCGCAAATTTGAATGGAGATTCAGGTCAGTATTCTCTAGGATAAGAAACTCTTCTAGACTAAAATATATCAGGAATATTTAAGGTAAGAAGTTAGTTAAACAAAATTGCGCCTATAGAACCTGCAGAGAATTTTTTCAGAGATTAAAAAGAAGTCACCTTTCAGTACTAATTCTTATGAACTTCTTCGGGCTGCGTCAGGAACAACGGATCACATACTGCATGAATGCTGACGTCATTTCCAAAGAGATTTTCAAGCGAAAGTACTAAAAAATTTCTCAACAAAAGAGATTTTCACATGGAAGTGTTAGACCTTCCGTGGTGGCTCAGTGGTTAGGGCGATCGGCTAATGATCTGGAGTTCCCGGGTTCGAACCGGACCGTGGAGGCCACGTTCCCATGGAGACGAAACGCTAAGGCGCCAGTGTGCAGTATAATAATAATAATAATTATTATTTTTGGGGAGGAAAGGAATTGGCGCAGTATCTGTCTCATATATCGTTGGACACCTGAACCGTGCTCTAAGGAAGGGATAAAGGAGGGAGTGTAAGAAGAAAGGAAGAAGTGCCGTAGTGGAGGGCTCCCGAATATTTTCGACCACCTGGGGATCTTTAACGTGCACTGACATCGCACAGCACACGGGCGCCTTAGCATTTTTCCTCCATAAAAACGCATCCGCCGCGGTCGGGTTCGAAACTGGGAACTCCGGATCAGTAGTCGAGTGCCCTAACCACTGAGCCACCGCGGCGGGTGCAGTATGATGTCAGTGCATGGTAAAAGTCCCAGGTGGTTGGAATTATACCCTTCCACTACGGCACCGTTTTATTCCATTCTTCTCTCACTCACTCCTTAATCTCTTCCCTTCTGGCGCAGTTCATGTGTCCACCCCTATTGAGACAACCGCTGCACCATTTCCTTTCCCCACAGAAGTACTAAAAGTAATGGGAAACGGAAATTTCTGCTTATATGTACAGTGGGGTGTCCACACTTGAGGCCTTTGAGTTGAAATTATTCCCGAGCTCTCCACTAGGGCACCTCTTCCTTCCTTTATTCTTTCACTCTCTCCATTAACCTTTCCTTTGCAGCGCTGCTGTTCAGGTTTGCGTGGATATGTGAGACAAATACTGCGCCTTTTCTTTTCCCCAAAAACCATTTTGCAATTTTCCAAGCGGCGGTGCCGGGCTAGGTGCGCCTCTGTTTGGCAAGTCATGAGGGTCCGACCCGCATCAAGATAGGTCTTGGGAGACATGCAGTAATGGAGCTTTTGCTCTAAAATCATGCTTTCGCACAATGTTTCGTGTTGGAAACAATAAACCGGGAGCCATTTTTTCTTTAACCCAGGCCATATGAATCTGATCACAACAGGTAGTGGCTTTCTTTGTAAGGAATCGCCGCGATAACACTATCAGATATCGGTGGATGTCTTAACCGGGCCGTGTAGGAATGAGGGAAGGCAAGAAGATTGGCCTGAAATAAGAAAGAGAGAAGAAAGTGCCGTAGAGGAGTGCAGCGATATAATTTCGGCCACCTAGGGATCTCTAGCGCGCATCGACATGTGTTTTTATGCAGTGCCTAATATCATTGAATGAAATGGGTGTGGTTTGCATTGATGGAGACGGGTGCACAGGCCTTTAAGTTTCTCAATTGAAAGCATTACCGCAAAGCCGCTGTGCGTAGAAGCGAGGTTAAAAAGGACAGATTAGAGCAACTGACATCGCAGACAAGACAGGAAAAATGAAAACGGATATTTTTCAAGAAAGAAAATAAAGCTGTAACTGTCTAAAATCTCAGTGGACAATTGAACCCTAGAATCCAGCCGTCACTTCTCTATTAATGGTTCCGACCATTAGGTAATGACCTAAGTAAACATGTACGTGTTATAAAGTGGTGGTGAAAACTTAATCTGAAAGGAGTAAAATTTGGGACACGCAGGTCCTTGGGGCCCCCGCATGGCCCCACTGCACTCAAATCTTCATGTCTCGGAGGCTAATGACGCTTTCAGCTTGGCCTGCGACGATGACTTGCTTGGCCGGGTCCTCGGAGTGGGGTAGAGTCTCCAAAGCCTCCTAATTGCTCATCATCAGCATCATAATCATCAACCTCGGGCTAAAGCGCTGGCAGCCTCGTTTCCGTGATTCCCGGAGTTAGCAGGCACCCATGTGACCTCCATGTGCTGGGGCAGGTGTGCAGCGAGAGAGTTCAGCATGCGAAATGGAGGGACGTGAACTATCCCGTGAGCAAAATTTAGTATCCCTGTTTTAGTTTGACAGTATATACCGGGCCTCGATGTCCTTGATGGCCAGGGAAACGGCGGCCTCTTCAGTCTCCTCCGAAGTGGCAGGTGGGGTATCGTGTGGGATACGCTACAACCGCGTCCTCGCCTGTGCATGCGATTGTGTGCTATATCTGAGGACACTGTGCGAGTTTGGGTCTGTACCTCTCCACTGCACAGTTTGATTGGCTGCACCAGCCAGAACCTCGCTGTTCTTCGTGGCATTTGTCAGAAACCTACACTAAGTACGGTTCCCGCCTTTTTTTTTTAGCTATCCTCCACTTTATACAGGGAAAAGAAATTTCGCCGTTTGTTCTAACAAGTTTTCGAATTTCTAACGCAGCCGCCGGTGTGCCGAAGGTGCGCAGTTTCTTCGTTGTCATGGAAACTACCGAAGAACGCACCTTTTTTCCCGGGCCGTCTAGCTGCCTACTTGCGCTCTGCATGGCCCAATACGGTGAACTTGTCCAGACTGACGGGGACTACGTAAAGCGAATATCAAGGGTAAATACCTGAACTTTTCTTCATATACCGAAGAGCGGGTACGTAGTATATCATTTACTTGGGAAACTTGCCGTTTGTTTGTGGTGCAAAGTATCCGGAAATGATCGTTGACGCCTGGCGAAATTAGGACGCGCTCCTATTCATGAAAACCAGGGATTACTGGCATCACCTCCGAGAAAGCATGAAATCGCCAACACGATAACAAAAAAGACAGCTTCTGAAGAGTGGCTGCATCAAGTTGTGTTAACACTTCCTAAGACATTTTTGTGCCTCCCTTTCTGAGTAAGTGATAAAGATAAAATGTTCGGAGTTATTCTGCTAATATATTGTCCTTCATTAGGCCAATGGTGATTGTTCGCTTTTAATTTGATGCTGGCTGCAATGTTAATAGTGGAGTACATCTTTACAAACAGCAACAATGCGCCCCTGAAGCCTACCAGAACTTTCCTCCGAGAATGAAAGCAACTTCCTCATTCACCTAGCTAAACTGCCAATGCGAGACATTTTGAAGGTGACGTTTAAAAGAAAAATATGCTGAAAACTGACAAAAAAATCAAGGAATGTTTTTGTTATATGATTTTTGATGACAAATGCGGGAATTTTAAATTTTTTTGTATCCACTTCACTAGAACCGCAGCGCATTCTGCGGTACCGCCGGAAAGGCGCAATTTGAGCACTATTTACGCAGTTCAGGCGTGTGCAGCACAGATGCACAGCCAATCATACGAAAAAGAGGGCGTTCCAAATTGGGTTTCACTGATACATGTTGCTTTTACTTCCTCTAAATGAACAGAAATTCAGCTTGAACTCTGCGTGAATTTTTCTGCAGACAGATTTTTAAGTCTTTTCCCATGCTTGCTGGATATGACATAGCTCATACCGCAAGCTAAAAAGCCGACGATATCAGGAATCAACTTGTCGAAAAACGCGCAGTGCGGGGGAGGGAGTGGAGAGCATTCCTCTTAGGGACTGTCCTACCGACAAGAGCAAAGCAAAAAATATGCAGTGTCAAGCTTCCCTCCCAGGAGTTTCCCCAATTGGTTCAATTTTATAGCGAGAGCTATTTTACGGAGTATGGCTCGAGCAGCGCTTCAGTCAAACCCGAATTCACATCTAGCCCAGGTCCCGAGCTAATTAAAGTGCGTCCTTTTTAGGTTCGAGCTTAAGAGAAACAGGTGGCTGAGATAACACAGCACTAATGAGAACAGGAAGTCTGATTTTTCGCGACAAAAATTATTTTGCCTGACCTTGCCCGTAAGACATCGCACTGCTTAGGGCAAGAAAAAAGCAAAACTGCTACCCGGATTTGGCTTTGGCGCCTGAAAGTCTTCACGCGGCCCACGCTAAAGGTGAATTCACATTTATTTCTGTTAGTGGCATTGCCGAAAAAAATATCTGTATATCGAAAACGAGCATAGCAGTCAGAAAGTCGTCACCGCAGAGGAGACCCTCTCACCTTGCCGTGCCTGTGCGGAGCCTTCCGGCATGCGTGCGCAGAGCAACGGCCATCTATGCACGAGTCCAAACTGCCGCTCTGGGCTTGGTAGCAGACATATAGAAATATGGGAGAAAATGTATGATTCGCGCGTGCCTCAAGGAATGGTTGTGGCGTACACTTACTTCTAACTGCAACCGTAAACGAGGTTATGGGCTTCATCCGGGCTATGAGCACCCGGACGTGGACAGCTCACTAGTGCTTATGGGTGGCATTAACAGCGAAGCAACGAATGAGCGCTTTGAAGAAGAGATGCGGGAGTTCAGGAACTAGCTCGCTTTGGACACAGCAGGTTGGACGACAGGCCAGGAAGACGTGTGCTGACTCACTGTTTAACCCTCACAGCGATGCACGATACTTGGAGCTGGCAGTGCGCAGTTCAGCTACCACAAGGCCGTAATTATGCGCAGCATGGAGCAATACATAAGAAAAAGAAGTTGCGAAATTTTGACCCACCGCTGTGGTTCAGTGTTAGGACGCGCGGCTATTTAGCCAAGTTCCCGGGTTAGAACCCTGGCGCGGCTGCCGCGTTTCGATGGAGGCGAAAACAAAATACGTCCGTGTTCCATGCGAGTCAGTGCGCGTTAAAGATCATCAGGTGCTCGAAATTACTCCGGAGCCCTGCACTATGGCACCCCTTTCTCTTTTTTTTCTCACATTCCCACCATCCTCCCTTTCTATAACGGCGCTGTTCGGGTGTCAGCTGAGGTGCGAAACAGATACCGCGCCCTTTCCTTTCCTCAGAACCAATTCTCAATGTTTTTCCTGCCTTTCAATGTACTTGCCAGTGCATAGTGCGCCAGTTTTGACTGTACCTGTTCTGGGCTGTGTAAAGAATAAGCCAATGCTGCGGGGTATTGTGCGCAGTAAACCGGCTGTCGCCGGTGATTTATGCGATGAGCAACAAAGCTTAGCACTGTGTCATTTTGAGTGATTAACTTTTTGTTTGAAGCAGATCCCGAACTTATTCAGGTGCCTCTTCCACAATTGAACACCGAGCAACTACTGGTAGACCCATTTTCGCTACTGGTGGACCCAGCTTCGCTACTGGTAGACCCTGCTTCGCTAGTGGTGAACCCAGTTTCGCTACTGATGGACCCAGCTTCCCTACTGGCGGACCCAGCTTCGCTACTGGTGGGTGTTCCATAGTTACGGATCAAGTGATGACGAAGTGAGGAAGTACAGTGTCTAACTGGCATGTCTATTCTGGAAAGAACTTAGCTTTCAGGTCGTTCAACTGGCAATGAAGTGTCCATAATTCATTTTGCAAACACATGCCTCCACCCTGGGCAGTATTGAATCATTTGCACCGAGGACCCAATTCCCAACTCCCAAGTTAAAGAACCCAGGCTGGTGAAATTTCCAGAGCCCTTCACTACGACGTTTCTCATAGCCTGACTGAATTTGGGGCGTGAAACCCACATAAACAATAAAGCAGGAAGTCGATTCCCAGCAAGCTTGAACGCCAGGTGATGCCTTCGCTTCGTAGTAAAAATGTATTGCACGTTTATTCTCACATTCTCAAATCTGATTCCATGCGGACTAGGTTGTGGACGACCAAATATGGGCTTCCTGTTCCAACTGAAATTGCTTACCGCTGTCACTGTCGTCACCCGACTTTAAGTCGTTTAGAGTGATAATCCTATACATCATTTTTAAAAGAGACTGTCTTCTATGTCCTGTGAATTAGTTACTTTTCTAAATATACATCTTTGTTTTGTTTTGCTTTTTACTCCTATCTCTCTCTTCTCCTCATTGGTTCTAGGTGAGTTTGCTGGTGAATCTATTGAAAACAATTTTTTCTGCTAGTAAAATTTCACACTGCTAATTTCATATTTTCTTTGGAAGGGATCTGTTTGGGCGGCAATAGAAAGACAAGAAGGCTAGCGATATTGATAGACCAGATTTTCTTGTCGCCGGATACCAAGTCTTATCAAAGTTGATTTTTCTATGGTCTTGTGTTTTGGGGTTACATAAACGTAGCTTTTTTCATACGACAGTCTTAAAAGACCCGCTTGTCCATCTGTCCACCCATCGCTGTGGATTTTTCCCTCTAGCACTCGCCTGCTAAGCCTCAACTCAATGCTTCGAATTGCTGCCACAGCAGAAGCGTTTCTTTAAGGCGAATTCGGGCCTAAATAATGCTCGAAATAAACCTGGGGCTGCCCATTACGACGCCACAATACCCGAAGTGCTGCTTTGGGACGTTATGCATTATGTATATAATATCTTTCCACCCCTTCTTCCTGCCCTTCCCTTCTCCCTAATTTTCCTGGCTTTTGCACTTAGCCTGGTCAAGTACTTAGCCCCCGGACTGAGCCCCTTCTTGGACGCCCTAATAAGCGGCTCGCGGTACATCCCAATGGGCACTGAACATTCCTTGGACGTCCTGAAGACGCCCTGAAGACATCCTGAACGTCCACAGGACGTCCAAGAGAGTTTCAGTGCCCATTGGATGCAGCCGATGTTACGCAACACTGTGCCGAGTCCGGAGCGCGCCATTCCGTGGATAACCGGCGAGTACCGCATCTGCGCTTCTGCAGTCGCCACATAATTTATTTGTACATACTGTATAATGCCGCCCTATTCGTATACTTTCTTATCCTCTCGCTCCTCTCTTCCCTTCCCTCTTCCTTTCCTTTTCTTCCCGCTAGTCGCAACTGGGGTGCTTCTGTTTTCGATGGCACATGCCGCTAATGGCAAAATCTTTTCCTTCTATTGTTATTTTATTAATAACAGCCACTACCAACAAAACCTGAATGGCAGACGCAGGACGGCGCCGCTTGAAGCCTTGATTTGGAATCGCAGTGCAGTGCCACCATCTGAGTGCCGTATACAGTATAGTGCACGCAAAGGCCGAAAGTCGTCACGTCCAATGAAGGAGGCGACCAGGCCGGAGACTCCCATCGAAAAGTGAATAGCTTGACAAGCGTTGATAATAATCGAGACACTGTTAATGGTTAATGCAAATTTGTGACTGGGCCATTATACGCCGCGCCTTTTGAAACTCTCCTTTCCGATGCAGGCATCAACATCACAGCACTGTTCCCGTGGTCGATGGCCATGGGATCGCCAAAAATACCTACAACGCGTGCGGGCTTACATGCGGCAGCGAGTCCTGCAGCAATCATCACACTACGTCCACCAGGTGAGTTCTTTCCTTTGTCCAGCTCTTTCCTTTTCCCGGTCCTACACACGAAGACTTAGTGGTCTGTTTAGCTTGCGTACAGCGATTGTCTGTAATTGTGTGTGTAGGTCTGACACCCCGTATACCATTTTCGCACGGCGCTATTTGTGTTCCCTCCATCCCCTTTTAAACCGAAAGGTTTACAGGCTAGGACGAGACGATCCTGCCTGCGAAACGTGTCCGCCGCAGTTGTGAAGAACTTAGAAAAGGCAACGCCAAACAAGTGGTTGTAATCTAAAGACGATGATGTGAGGTTGATGTCGGAAAAACAATTACGTCGATAGAGTTATACGTTAATTAAATAAAGGCAAGAATGTCCAAAAAGTGGGTGGTGCCAAGGCAACGTGTGGCGCCAAATTTTAAAATGCGAAAGTGTGAGTGGAGCCAACGCGTGCCGCCAAATTTGAAAACGATGCGTGGCGCCAAGTTTTAAAACTGAAAATGGGCAATTCCTTTAAATTCATTAAGTAAGACAAAATATTTTGGCAATTGGGAAACTGGATTAATTTAAATCAGTGCCTAATCAAGTAAATGTAAGAAGGGCAAATGAAGCAAAAACGGTTGATGAGTGAAGCAAAGAGAGGCGAAGAGGCGTCAATGCTTTCGCATTCCTTGACTGCGGCTGCCCGCACTGACCTCATACTTTATTGGATACTTGTGCTATCGAAGACACATATCGTGAAGAGAGCGAGTGAAGACACAGAGTGCGCTTTTTGGGCGATGTTGCATTTAGAACGCGTTCGCGCGTAGCAATGAAAAGTTTTTGTACGTATGAAGTTTAGAGGGTAAATCACGAGCCTAAGCGTAATTTTGCCGAGCTATATTCTGCGACCCATTCTGGGCAAGTGGAAATCTATTTCAGGTTGAGAGGAAGCTCGATCAAGCCTAGTAAAGCGCCCTAAAGCGGCTGAGTGAAGCCAGTGAAATGATCGCCGAAGCTACGTTGATTGAGGCCATTAATCAGTGGAAGCTTTATTTGCAACAAACAATGGTATTGTACGGTCCAATACAAAATGAGATATTTTGCAACCGCAATAATAAATGTCTGAACAAAGGTTTCTGCAAAATACAAATAGAGAAATCACACAATAAAATAACCCGGTGTCCGATCGAATATAAAACGAAGCATTTGGGCAACCGCGTCAGGAAAGTGCAAATCAACACATCTGCCGCGCTGGCACAGTGGTTATGGCGCTCCGCTCCTGACGCGATGGGCGGGGGTTTGATCCCGGCCACAGGGGCCGAACTTCAGTGAAGGCGAAATTCTAGAGGCCCATGTACTGGACGCTGTCAGTGTGCATTAAAGACACCAGGTGGTCGAAATTTCCGGAACCCTTCACTACGGCGTTCCTTATAGCCATTGCCGGTTTGAGGCGTTGGATTGCGTAGGCCAAACATCCCATTATGCAAATAACTCTCTCTTCAGTTGCGCCGCACTGTCCCGTATTATGATTGGGCTGGCTGTGTTTCGTCGAGACAACTCGTCTCTCAAACACTGGACCTTTATCATCCCATTATGCAAATAACTCTCTCTTCAGTTGCGCCGCACTGTCCCGGATTATGATTGGGCTTGCTGTGTTTCGTCGAGACGACTTGTTTCTCAAACACTGGACCTTTTGATGAAGGAAATTTGATTCGGAATTCTCTAAGCTGTTCTGCAGAGGATTTCACGTTTCCTGGAATGCGTCCTGCATATTAGTGAAGCGGTTTTCGTAACGACCGTTACAGAAACCAGACTCAGCTGAAGCACCTGATTGTTGTCTCCGATCACTGCCGCCTCCGTTACCTATATTTTCCGCGTTCCATTTCAAAGCGCGCGTTCTGCTGTGGCGAATGGCCTGATTACTAGCTGCTTCTCAAGGCGCGGTGTCCGAGTTCTCACTTCTTACCTGGCAGAAAATGCTTTATTACAGAAGGTTTATGGTGCAGGCTTGTGATTTTCACTGCAAGTTAAGGAGGGTGTGTTTATCACTCTTTTAAGCATAGTTTTATTGCAGCTATGAAGATATTTGTTGAAGTGTATGAACACGATAGTGTTGGAAGTTCGAGTCGCAGAAAATTTGACGCGCGGTCGTCGCTGGCCGAGAGAGAAAAATCTCCGAAAAATCCCCGAAAAATCCCCAGATGAGCAACCTTGGAGGTAGGTGGGCCAGCTAGGTCACGTGACTTTGTGGCGACCATCACAACCTGCCCACCCGGATTGTGAGCAAGCTGCCCACCGTGCCAGGTGGCAGGTACATTAATGTTTGCTTCGTCGGGAAGAGTAATCTGGGCTATAAAAGGCCTACTGCTGGGAGCACCTCTCATCGCAGGGCAGTGGTACATTGCTTAACCATTGCACCACTGCGCCAAAAAAGGTATTAGTACAAACAGGGATCTACGAATGTAAAGTGGAAAACGACCTTCTGCATATACAGTGTTTATTGGAATTAACTCATTATGCTATACTGTTATAAGGTGCAGCTTAAGTGTCCCCTCCAATTTTCTCTGCCATTTGCGCATTGCACTCTACCCACAGGAGCCGGCCGCGGGCCAGCTCGCTGAATGACGGGCAGTCGTGGCCAGGTACACTGGCTGAAGTGCGTCCGTCTCTTGGGTGCTGGCAGTCTGTCTGAAGGCCAGAGTTGAGCAGCAGGGGTGAGGACCACTTTTTATCCGAAAATATGTTTAAACATCATCACTAGACATATTTATGCCTAGTTGTGGTGTCGCCGTAGCTACAGAGTAGACAATATTCTCGAGTCGATCCCTAAAACAAACCTTCTTGACCATTCCCATTCTCTGATAAACTAGGACGACACAATCCTTATCGTTTGTGACTTCACGACTTAGAATAATATTATTTATAGTTTATTTCTCGCCAATATTTTTTACTTTTCATGTCATTGTCATTGTCACAACAATCAAAGATTCTCACAGCAATAAAGAATAAGACAGAAGATATAGCATACATGTTCCGTACAGCTTACCCTACAAAGCGCCTGTCATCACAGGTTATTTCAAGTTAGGAGCAAATATGAATATTTTAATTGCCTGAATAAGGTACTGAATAGGGATTGCCTAACAAACAGCAGCCATTTACAGGCGTGCTTACAGTGGCGCGTCGCGAAGGCTATGCGCCTTGCCTTAACCGGCTACACGGAAATACATGACGGCAGGCGAGCCGCTCACCGGTTCGCTATCACTGTGAGGTTAACGAACTGGTATATAGAAAGTTGCATGAAGCCGCTTGAGCAGAACAGATTGCAACACGTATGTAGCGCAGTATAAGTCAAGCCAACGGGCGGCAGCCCCAAGCCTATAGCTGGTGGCTTTTTTTGCTCCTCTCGACGGTGCCTATTTTACAGGCATGTAGGTGGGCGGCCATTATGGACAGGGTGATCACGCGTGTAGGGACACAGGAGAATAACTGAATTTCCCTGCATCGAATGATCACCGCGTTCTAAGGAGAAAAGGCCCGTTAAACAGAAATTAGAACTTTTGAAGTTTTTCCTGTGGCTGGCTGTTTTCACCTGTGAACTGCATACTATCGGTTATTTGGTTAGTTTGGGTGATCACTGAAACGTGGCTTTAAAGTTTTCACTTATCACGCAGTTCTGACCCTTGCCGTCGGTAGGAGTTTGAATCGAGCAGGCTGGGATATATATTTGTTTTAAAATTCAATTTTTAGCGAAGGCAGTTGTGACCAGTTAATAAGGATGCTCTGATTCATGACTACAACTGCACATAAAGCCAATCGTTCGTATTAACCTTTTAAACAAGGCACTCTAAAGCAATGCTAGAGAGACTGATATTCCTATTGAAACTTCACATATTCTTTCAAAATCAACCGCGAGAAAGTTATAGGCACATTTAAATCAAATCAGCATGATTTTCTCCACGCTCTGTTTGTCGAACATTGGCTGTTCCCATAGCCGAACTGCTAATATAGCTAGAAACAAAGTGCAGCGTGAATTTCATAATCTTGCTATGATAAGACAGCTTTATAGCTGCCTGCAATGACTTATTGAATTGTAAACCGCATATTATAGGGCATCCACTGTGCTTCACTGTTTTTTTTTCTCACCGCTTGAGATGTGGAATTTACACTTCTTCAGAGGAAGGGAAAGCATTTTTTTACCAACGGCTTTTACTTCGTAGATATGATACGTGCGGCCCGAAGTGACACACGCATATCTGTGTTTCATGATCACGTGGCCAACCTGTGCACTTGCCACACGCTGCGTTAGTTGTCTTCAGGCGGGGTGCGCGCTAGTAGGGGCAGGGAGGGTGCGGGACCTCACCATCATGGGTTCGAATGCCAGTCACGAATATTTACTTTATTTATTTATTTCACTCGCAAGCCGACAAAACATCGCAAACCGACTAGAAATCGCAAAATCTTGCTCGCGGTTTACCAATACGAATAGTTTTTTTCTCACTAATAAATGTTTCCAGTTTTAGTTTCCCAGGTATATGCCTCACTTTTATATGATGGTGTTGTTTTGTTAATGGGGGTTGTTTTAAGCCCACCTATTTCTGTTGCTTTTCCTTTCCTTTTTCTTCTCTCTAATGCCTTTTTTCTCTGTCGTTATTTCCTTTATGATCTTTTTTCCTCTCGTCCTCATCTCTCGAACTTCCGCTTCTTCCCTGCAGTGAGTGTTGAAGAGAGAAGGAAAGGAGGGCTGTGTAGAGGTTTGAGGCGGAGGTGGCGCTTGGAAGCCAACATTTTTGTTGTAGTTCGTGCTATGTTCACTAGGCCCATACATCACAATCACCAGTGCGTACTGCAAAGGGTGAAGGGTGAAATAAGTCAGGTGTGCTGACAAGACCCGTAATCTGGAGTGGGGCGACTCATCACCCTGCAGATTGGGAACTATGTCGATATAGCTCTATTTTTGGTCATGAAACTCTGGCCTGGTACCTATTTAACCTATTTCTCGGGGGACGGAGTCATAACTTTGGGGACAGCATCCTCCTCAGGCTCTGATCCAATTGTGCCGTATATTTACACATAAACAAGAAATTAAAGGTGCGCTATTTCTTTGGCAGGACGTGAATGAGCGCGAACATAGGATTCACTATGATTGAAGTACTGCTGTTGTGGTGCGTGTGCTCTATGAACTCTGCCTGTCTTTTCGCATGCAGCGCTTGTTAGCCGGGTCTCGTCGCAGACGTTGTGATGGCTTTAGGCTGGAGGCTGCACCCGCATATGCACGGCACACCAGCTCAGCCAACCAGTCGTCGGGTGAGTACTTCTAAGCAAGCAGCAGCCCTGTATTAGTTTCATGGAGTACAGAGAATGAATGGTTTGTATTTGCGATAGGCTCCGAAGTGTAATTGTTGCCAGCCTGTGTTGGCAGCATCTGCACTCCCTGTTGGCTCTGGCTTCTTTTTGGCGACTGCCATTTGTTGTATCCGTACTGTTCTAGGTCAGCGTAGTGTTGTTCTCTTTGAACTATGCTTTCTGGGCATCGGGTAGGAGCTATGTGCAGGTTAGGAGCTATGTCGATATAGCTCTATTTTTGGTCCTGAAACTCCGGCCTCATACGTAGTTAATCTATTGCCCGAGGGTCGGTATTATAACTGCAACGCAGCATCTTTGCAGACTGTTCCATGGGCACCGTATGTTTACACGTAAACAAGCAATTAAAGGTTTTCTCTTTGTTTGGCAGGACGTGAATGAGCGCGAATTTAGGATTCAGTGTGATTGAAGTACTGCTGTAGTGTTGTCGGTACTCTTTTCAAATCTGCTGTGTTTTTTCATGCAGCTCCTGTTAGCCGGGTTTCTCCGCAGACGTCGTGATGGCTTTACGCTGGAGGCTGCACCCGCGTATCCGCACGGCACGCCACCTCTGCCAAGGAGTCGTTGGGTGAGTAGTTCTTAGCAAGCAGCAGCAATCTATTAGTTTCAGGGAGTACAGAGAATGAAAGTTCTGTATTTGCGATTAAGTGGCTCATGCAAATGATGCAATTATCTCAGGAATGTTAGTGTTGCAGTCTGTTTTGGCTGCGTCTACTCTACTTGGGCGGTACATATTTTTCACAAAGACTGTACGTGGTTGAACAATAACGCGTCACTTGTCGACGTGGTTGTGGAGTTACCACAACTGGTGCTCGGCGCTCGCATTCGCAGTTGTGTTGTTAGCGCCACACGAATGGTTAGCGCTGATACATTAGATGTTCAGCCCTGTGTAGCAGGCAGTCAACTTACTGAGCAAATCAAATGGCCATCAACCCACCCACTTGGTGCTACATGCAGACACATAGATCAGTAGTTCCTCCGTTAAAGGGAAAAGCACGCACGCGTCAGTCCCGTAGCTGTGTCTAATACAGATTCATGGACACGTTACGAAAGCTGTTACGCCACTGGCGTAGCACATGATGGTTGGTTTATTGTAACTTAAGAACCTGCTTTGGATGGAGCAGAAATTTTGTGGCCCTACTCGGCGTACGGTTTGGCAGCGTGTCGGAAAGTAATCGTGGCTGAGTGGGCTTCAGCACCAGCGACAGTGCAAAGTTGTTATGGGTGAAATCTCTAAAACGCATGTCACTGGACTCTCTGGAGCCACCTTTTAACCTGAAATGATGTTTGGAATGCTTTTGGGGACTGAGTATAGCGGATTCGTTCGCCTTTGCTTTTGCATCACCTTTATTTCTGAGCTTTCGACAAAGTTTCTCTTGCTGAACTTTGCCCTCCTAACGTTAAATCCAAGCTGAAATAGTTTTCTGATAATTCGAGGTTGTTCAAGAATTCGAACCTACGGAGCTTCTAGAAAACGCATGGAAAGTATTTTTGCACTAGCATTTAAAATGGCGACACAATCGTCGATTAAATCCGCGACGATGTTCAGGGTTCTTTTCACGCTGGTGATTAAGTGTGAGGAAACTCGTCGTGATGTCATTTTTGCTGAAACTTCAGGTGTCCGCAGTCTTCTGCCACAAGCTGCTGTGCATCTTCCGATGCCGCCAAACAACGCTTCGTGAGCTTCACCTTGGATGGCGTTGGTTCTCTTCCATGCAACAACCGCTTCTTCGCTGGAAACATAGCGCCGTCGTACGTGACGTCATTATCGGACATGACTGGCCAGTCGCTGTACATTGCAGATAAACCTCAACTCCAACGCCGCTCTATTCGCCACGATTTCAAAAGGTGGGGCAAAACGGTTCCGCAGGTTATTTCGCAGGAAACTCAGCCCTTTTAAATTCGTCGCATTTTATAACGTCTTCAGTTGCCCTTTAAATAATAATTTGCGTCACTGTGCTCTGCATATAAGCTATGCTTGTACTGTGCGACTTCAGTGGAAGTTAAAGAACCCCAGCTGGTGAAAATTTACGGAACCCTTTACTACCGCATCCCTCATAGCCGGAGTCGCTATGGGACTTAACCCCCCCTCCCCCCCTCACACACACCCATGCTGAAGGCAGTGAGGAGTTTCATGCACGTCGCTTACTTGTGCATCCGTTGACGTCAGCAAACACCACGTAACTCAACAGGGATGGATGAATTTCCTTCTCCGGTGCCAAATCAAATAGCAGTTCCTGTGTCGCAACGGCTGCCCTCTACCGACCTGTAAAAGCAGTAGACAGAACCCAATATAAAAACAACCGCTCTAATTTCTACGAAAAGTGCTGCTTGGCGTTGAAGTTAAAAGTGCTTTCTAGATTTTATAGCAATCTGTGCGCACATTGTAACAAATGTACATTTCTTTTGTGCATCTCTGCTTGCAATTCGATCAGTGCTTACGTGTTTGGCGTCTTATGTGTTTTGGTTAAATCTCGCAATTGTTTTGAGAACTGGAGATTCAGGAATTCACTAGATATCATCAGGATATCTTGGAAAAGAACGACCAGTTTCCTCTGGACAACTCGTCTACAACATTTAAACGTGAACAAATGGTGTTGTTGGTAACGTTATTTATGCTTCGTCATGCAAATCATTGTATGCTTGGCCATTGCAGGGTGGCTCTGGCGTTTCGGATGTGGGACCTGAAGCAGGGCTTTATATGTCCCCTTGCCAGCCCTGAACTTGGCGGTCTGCTCTATCGCTACATCTTTGCTCGGCATGGGGTGAGTGAGGGAGAGAGGGAGACATCTGCCACTGAAGTTCAAGTTTTAAGTGCGTTAGCTATTACTCTTCTACTTTCAAGATGGCGCCCGGAAATCTCGGGTCACCAAAATATGACCTCCAATCACGTGACCGCACGCGCGCAGTAGTGAGCATGGCACAGCGGCCAGTTTATCCCAGGTGCTGCCGTTCCGCTATATATGTACTGGGTAGCGGCTGCCGAGATTTGGGGTCGTCATTTGTGACAAAATTGGGGCCCATTCCTTTGGCACAGTGGGTTCGCAGTGATGGCAAACGAATTGGTAATACTCAGAGCATATAGTTGTTAGTTGAGTTGAAGAGTGCTGTGTGTGAGGGGCGACCTTCGGAGGGGCGACCTTCGGAGGGTCGGGGTGGGCGAACCAGTAGTCGCAGAGGTATGCAGGTGGTACCAAAAGAATCGTCGTTTCGTGGTGTCCACGTTTGTGTTTGAATTTCTCGAAACCATAGGAAAGAACAGTTTAGCTAAAGCTCATTTGGTTTCGCATTTGCGAATCATTTGATTGTTTTTTTCATTCATTATGCTACGAGAGAGGCAGCAGAGAAGGGTGGGATTTTCTGTTCTTAAAGTGTGACCTCGTCACTCCGAAAGAATGGTCACGAAGGTTCCACCAGCTGCCGTAATGCCTGTTGCAAGAAGTGACGTTGAATATGATACTCGTCCAAAAAACTAAATTGAAGTATTTTTTCAGCATGTAATGAATACAGCTTGCTATCAAGCCTCTGTTAGGTGTAACATGAATCGGAGTAGGACAGGAGAAAGGAAATAGCCATATGCTGTCCACTGTCGGTGCTTACTTCAGCGCAGCATTCTCTGGGATAACAACTCCTCTAGTCTTTTTAAAATGCACCAGGAATATTTAGAAAAAACACTGCATCAGAAGAACCTGCAAGGCATTTATTAGAGATTAAGAACAAAATCACCGTTCATTATCGTTTCTTATGAATATCTTCGAGCTACATCAAGAACTAAGCACGTACGGCATGGAAGCTGGCGTCATTGTTTAAAAAAACTGATTTTCACGTGGAAGTACTACCTCAAAGGCATTGGAAAGTGAAATTTCTTCTCATGTGTCCAGTGCGCGGTCCACTAGTATGGCCTTTGAGCCTAAAACTAACGGAAAAGGTGAAAGCATTTAGTAGCGCTAGCACTGATATAACTGCTTAGTACTTGGTTTTTATCTTCTTTATTACCGAACAATTGATCCTCAGTGATGCTTATCTTGGTGGCATGGATATCTAGAAAAATTTTGTGATTTTTAGATTGCGCGGTTAGTATTTAACGCGCCAGCTGTCATGCTAGTTGGCACAGTTACCCCCTCAAAGAGACCCGCATTCACAGTTGTCCTGTCACAGCCGCCAAGATGATTAGCCATAATATATTTAACGTGCAGAACTGTTTTGTAGGCAGTTATCCTACTAAACAGCGGACATGGTCTTTACTCCAACCACTCGGTGCTCAAAGTGGACACGTACATAAACTGATTTCTTGCGAAAGGAAAAGCGCGCGTGTGGGATGATCGCGTAGGCATATGTTATAGAACACTGGTAGAAAAATTCTGAGTCCTATTTTGCCACGGTCATAACACGTGATGGCTAGTTCAATGCAGTCAAGCGCCCGCGTGTTTGGGAGGACGTGGGTTCGCTACTATCTCGCGCTAATCAAACCAAAATGTTTGAAGCGCAAACCAGTGGTGAACCCCTGCAAGAATAAAAATTGTGAAACACCACTGACGCTAACCTCTTAACCGAAAAAATAAGCACTTAGAATGACATCGGGGAATAAAGAGGCCAGTTCTCCTTCACTTTGGCCAAGATTGTAGGGCCCAGCTAGGTCCAGTTTGCATTCAAGTCAAAGACAAAGACAAAGAAAATGGCAAACACAACGAAAGCAGGGCTTTTTTCCACATTGCTTACTTGAGCCAACTCTCCGCATCACAAACTAAACAGCACGTAACTTAAAGCGATGGATGAAATTTCATCCGTGGTGCAAAATCAAATTATTTTTCCTTTAACTGACGCGAGTCCTAACTACTGCTCAATGAAACCAGTGGAGTGCACCAAGCATTAAAAATAACCGCGGTGAATTAATAAAGCGAAAGCTTTACTAGGCTATGTCGACGAGGTCGTGTCCGCAAAATGTGTCCGCAGCAGTTGTGAGGAACTTAGAAGAGATAGTGCCAAACGAATGGTTATAATTGAGAGAGGATGGCGTCCAGATGCTGCGTGAATATTAATGGCAATAGAGTGACTCGACAAATAATTCCAAATATCCAAATGTCCAAGAAGTGGGCGGAGCGGGCAACGTGGGGCGCCAAGTTTGAAAAACCGGAAGTGTGGGCGGAGCCAACGCGTGGCGCGAAATTTGAAAACGAAGCGTGGCGCCAAGTTTGAAAACTCAAAATGGGCATTTGGATGAAACTTCATTAAGAAAGACAAATAATTGTGGTAATTGGGAAATTGGGCAAATTTACCTCAGCGTTTATTCGACTGAATTTGAGGAGAAGAGAGGCGACGAGTGCAGCAGACAGAGGCAAAGAAAAACGAGGAGCAGTCAATGCTTTCGCATTCCTCCAATTCGGGTTACCGCAGGGACCTCAAACATCTTTTATGCTTCAAACGCATAAACGATTAAATGCTCCACCTTCGCAGGGTACATCTGGCCTCCCGGATGTGGCATCCCGCTTTGGCTGAGTATGTTGCCTTGTGTGCCCTGAGTTTGGCGGGCTCCTCTATCGCTTCATCTCGGAGGACGGCATGAGGTGAGTGAGAGAGGAGACATCTCTGGAATAAGCCAAAGTTTTTCATTCAGGCTTGCACATGGCAGGCAGCTCAGGAGGACTCATTCTTTGTTCGTGAGGAGGGATCATTTAATCCAGAGAGAACGTGTCACTCGGATTCAGCTGGTTGCCTGTATACCTTATTGAAACAAGTGACGATGACTATCTTGCTCTGCCGGAAAACAAAAAAAACTGGAGTAATGTACTTGGAGAGTAGAAGCATGTTGGGTTGTCAAGCCTTCTCGTTAAAACCACTTGAATCAGGTCACAATATTACTATCGCCATGTGCTGCCAAATGTAGGACGTTACGGGGCTGTGCTCCCTCCACAAAGTTGACAGAATCAGCGCTAAACTTCTCAGGATTCCAAAATACCGCTTCCCAACCATTTCTCAGGAATGCATAGCAAAAGCGGTTAGTGAAACATAACTTTCAGCTAAGCGACTTTGAGAACACCGGTTATGCAATGAAGGGACAAAAGCAACTTGTAATTTATATCTATGTGCATCGCTTTTCGGACTGTTTCAGGAAGAATTGATCAGTTACTGCATGAAGCAATGCGTCAGTGCCAAAAATACGTTTTCGCGAGGATGTATAACATGAAAGACAAGGAAAACTGTATTTTAGACTCTTATGTCCAGAGTAGGTCATATAGTGCTGCTATCTGGCAACAGTGTATATGGCCATTTTGAGTTTTACAATGCTACCTTTGCATGAGTTCATACCTCCAAGTTCTTTTCTGCTCCACTGAAAGTTATCTGAACGCGCTTGTCACAACCACTATATATAAGAACGATAACCAAAGGTATGTATCAATACAATATATTTAGTTATTTTCCATCGGCATTTATTCGAAAACATCAGTACATCAAAGTTCAATGCGTGTTTTTGTGTGCAAAACTGCGTGGTAGACACTGGCAAGCAAGAAGTTGAGATGGCCACTCAATATCGCTCTCGGTCCCGGACTGGCGTTTCGTCCGTTTCCTTGTCCGTGCATTTCGCGCTCCTTTATACTAATGTAATATTCCATCTACATCACCTTTACAGACTTTTTTAGTGTGTGTGTGTTCCTCTAACACTGGGAGATTATTACAGTATTCTATTGTGTGGCAAGTGTTTGAGAGGCCGGAAGTAAAAGGGACTTGACAATATAAACCCCCTCATAATATAACTGGATTGCTTACCGCGGGCACGCAGCAAGACCGTCAGCATTTCAGTGAGAATCACCTTGGTGTCTGCTTGAGAATGTCGCTGTAGTGCTTCTATGCTTGCAAAGCACAACTGGCCATTCACCGCATTGGTCGCTTCTAGGGTCGTAAATTTTCTCAGTGCACAATCCGAACGTGCCTATGAACGAAGTGCTATGTAGGTGAGTTCAGTTCGAAACAAGTCAAGCTGAGGCCGAAGAAATCTGAATTCGTCATTTGTTTTTTTGTAGTGCATCTGGATAGAAATAATTATCTATCCTGATAGCGTAGCCATGCAATCATTGTACCCTACACAGCTTGCACTTATGGAGACGTGCGTGCTGTAATTGTTGTCCAAGTTCCCGCACCCTTAGGTCTATCCTAATGTGTGTTTATTGTGAAAACATTCTTCCAACTGACTTATTATGATTCGGGAGTGCCAAATGGCCAGGATAGGAATTGTGCGGGGTATGTGAATGTTTTCCCCTCCTCACATGTCCTTCCCGACTGCCCATTTGCCTAAAGGCGGCTGTCAGAAGGAGAGCGACAATGAAATTTCATTTCGATTCCAAAGTTGCTGACATAGATTCTTGCGATATGAATAATCCACTCGTTCAGTTAATAAACAATTACCATAGCGAACAATGAGCTGCTGAGCTATGCAATCATCCATGCCATAGCAAACACCCTTGAGCTGATGCGCGAAGGGCGCCATGCCCCTGGCATATAAATGCGGTATAAATGATGTCTATCAGGTCGCATAAGGCTAGTAAAAGATGATGTGTTGAAAAACTAACAGTGTCAAGCTTTAGTTGGCACGTGACGACCGCTTTGCTTTAGGCGCCGTAAATCCCAACACACCACAGCAATGCACGGGACGAAGAATCGATCCAGTTGCGGATCATCCAACACAACATACAGTCTCAAATGACCATATTGCAGGCGCCTGGTCCCAGCAGTCCTCGCTGCAGGAGTAGCGCCTTCGCAGCATGAACCAGCTGGACCGCCACGATGTGCTTCGTCCGGCAGCCGAGTGCAGCACACGGAGCAACCGCGGCGGATTCGGACAGCCTCCCACAGAGGGTGAGTAGGCTGCAGAGGAGAGCATTAGTAAGCCCGTTGGTTAATGACTAAAGCAGGGACAAGAAAAAAAAGCGGTGCGAAAAACACCAGAAAAAAATGTGGCTATTCCATCTCAACACTAAAGGTTAAGTCTAATTACATACGTTACATTGATCTAGAGGCTGGTCAGAACTGCAGCTGTTATGTTTCTGGTAATGTTTCATTTATCTTACGTGTATGTTGCTTACATGTTTCATTAGGTTAGTCTCGCGTTTATATGTAGGATTGCAAAAACGTTAAAGAACGGACGTTAAGCACTTCGAAATAACATTTGACCTGAACAAAAATTTAACACGTAATGTCCCTGTGCTACCTGGGCTAGCGGGCGGATCGCTTTATGTGAAAAGCATCTGAAATGATCCCCGGGCTCCGTTGATTGAGCCCATATTTTACATTAATAAATCAATCAATCAGTGGAAAATTTCGTTGCTCATTCAAGGAAAATTTATACAAATATTTCGACCAATAGCCTACATTGGTAGTATGCGGTGCAATACAAAACGAGACATTTGGTCAACCGCAACAAGAAATGCCTGAACTAAGATTTCAGCAAAATAAACACACGAAAATACATAATAAAATAATCAGTTGTCCGGTCGAATATAAACAAAGCGTTCGGGCAACCGTGCCAGGAATGTGCAAACCAATACGCCCGCCGTGGTGACGCTCGGCTCCTAGCTGGCCCCGAGGACGGTGGTTCTATCCCTTCGCAGCGATTGAATTTCGGTGCAGGCGAAATTGTAGAGGCCATGTGCTGTGCGATGTCAGTGCACGTTAAAGACCCCCACGTGGTCGAATTTTCTGGAGCCCTTCAATACAGTGTCCTTCATAGCCAGAGTCGTTTTGGTACGTTAACCTACTTAAACCAAACACCCAATTATTATGCAAATAACTCTCATTTCAGTGGCACCACACTATCCCGGATAATGATTGGGCTCGCTATTTTTGCTCAAGACAACTTGCTTTTCAAATACTTTGCCTTCTGATAGGTTGAAATTCTATTCGGAAACCTCAAAACTCTTCTGCAGAGAAGGAGTTCCCGTTTCTTGAAACGTGTCTTGAGTAATGGTGAGCCGGTTTCCGTGGCGACACTTACAGAAACCACACTCAGATAAATCTCCTGATTCTTGTCACCGATCACTGCCGCATCCCTTACCTCTACCTCCCGCGTTCCATTTCACAGCGCTCGTTCTGCCCGTGGCGAATGGCCTCTGGTCTACAATTTTTTTAGGCGCGGTGTGAGAACTCTGGATTCTGACCTCTTGGATAATGCTTTAATACAGAAGGTTTATAGTGGATGCTTATCAATTTGGCTGCAATTGAAAGAGGATATATTTGTAATCATTTTAAGCACAGCTGCAAGATATTTGGTGAAGTATATGAGAACTCGAGTGGCAGAAAATCCGGCGTCTCAGGGTTCACTTTCAAAGACTGAGAAATCCCCAGAGGAGGTACCTAGGAGCTGGGTGGGCCAATTAGGTCACGTGACCTTGTGGCGTCCCTCACAGCCTGACCACACGGAATGTGAGCAAGCTTCCCACCGTGGCAGGTGGCAGGTGCATTCATGATTGGTCGATCGGGAAGAGACACCCGAGCCGTGCAAGGCTCTCTGCTAGGAGCACCTCTCATCGCAGGGCAGAGACACATCGCTTATCCACTGCACCACTGCGCCAGGAGGCATATGAGGACTCCCATGGATCTATGAATGTTGTGCAGAGATTGACCTTCTGCATATGTAAGAACTAAGACCTTATGCTGTGGCGTTAAGTCATTAAGTAGGAGCTTAAGTGACCCCTCTAAAATTTCTGCCGTTTGCGTATTGTACTTTATTCACAGGAGCCTTTGTCAAGCCAGCTCGCTGAATGACGTGCAGTCGTGGCCAGCTACACTGGCTGAAGTGCGTCCGTCTCGTGGGTGCCGGCAGTTTGGCCGAAAGCCACAGTTGACCAGCATGGGTGAGGACCACTTTTTATCTAAAAATAGGTTTAAACATCATCAGTGGGCATATTTATGCCTAGTTGTATTGTCGCCATCGTCTGCAGTTCTCTTAAAAGCTACAGAGTGAATAGACAATTTTCTCAAGTCGATCCCCAAAACAAAACTTCGCGACCATTATTAACAACTGTTCTTTATGCTTTACATATTCTACAGATGTATTTGGTTACGTTGGTGTTAAAAATGGCAGGCGGTTTAACCCTGCTAAGCACGAAATATTGTGCGAAATCCCAGTTTCTATCAGTTGGACACCACCACCAAGACCCTTAAAAAAGTGCGATCGAGGTGGGCACTGGTCCATTCTGGCAGTCATACGCGCCTTCAACTTTTGCCCAGTTAATGTACGCCAGCGGCCAATGCGCCAGTGCAGTGTTTTTTGAGCAGTGTTGTCAACACCAAGACGCATTGCTCTGTTGCACTGTTTCTGCCAAAACATTGTCCACGAAACGCATGCAGCGCACATTCTCGCTTCACTACCACCACATAGCTCAAACCACGTATATTAGTTTGATAGTAGTATTAGTTGAAGGTGATGTAAATGCACAGCTCAATAGTGTGTTCCAGTTATACACCGGGCGTGTTAAACGGCAGAGGTAGCATGGTGTACACGCGCAGTGGCCAGCGAAGGTGATCTTTTCGCACCATCACGGGTTCGAATCCCAGTAACGAATATTTATTTTATTTATTTCACACGCAGACCGAGAAAACATCGCAGACTGACTAAAATCGCAAGATCTTGCTCGCGGTAGGAGTAGTGGTTTTGCACTAATAAATGTTTTCAGTTTTAGTTTCCTTAGTGTCTACCTCACGTATTATATGATGATGATGTTTATGCTAAGGGAGATTGTTGTAAGCCCTCCTAGTTTTGCTTTGCCTTTTCTTTTCCTTTTCCCTAATGCCTTTTCTCTCTCTCGTTAGTTTTTTTATGATCTTTTTTCCTCTCATCCTCACCTCTCAAACTTCCGCTCCTTCCCTGCAGTGAGTGTTGAAGAGAGTAGCAAAGAAGGGCTGAGGTAGAGGTTTGAGGTGGAGGCGTAGATTTGAAGGCAACATTTTTGTTGTAGTACGTGACAATTTCAGCAAGCCCTTACATCACAATCACCAGTGTGTGCTGCAGAGGGTGAAGGGTGAAGTTATTCAGGTGTGCTGACAAGACCCGTAATCTGGAGTGGGGCGACTCCTCACCTGGCAGCTTGGGAACTATGTCGATATAGATTTTTAATTCGGTGCATTCTAGGGATAGTCACTTCCTAAAAATGACAACTTCCATTCGATCACGATATAGATTCGCAATGAAAGATTTTAGTTCAAAGCCACCTGGTTTGGGGGCGTAGTAGTGTGGCGCCCAAAGAGAGGAGGAAAGCGCGAGGAAGAGCACTCGTGGAGAGGAGACTATGCACGAATTAGGGAATGTGCTTTTTGGGTAACCCCCTTAGTGGCTGTTTAGCGCATTGTTTTTAGTGGCAAGTTCACAGGCATTCCTGTGAACACACTAGATTCAGCAGCACTATTACCACGCAGTGGTGCATTCGGAACGCTTCACGGAAGCGGGAGACGAGATCACGCAGACATGCCGCGGGGGGTTAAACGTATGATGATCGTGTTTGGGACGCTTCGCGCTAACGCACTTGCTGGCAAGATTTGTTTTTGTGCTCACAGTTTGTGCAGACGATAGAGGGCAACTTGTAACCCATTGTAAAAACAAGAAAAAGAGTTTTGAGGTACCTGTGCCTTTTCGCTCGGGAGTTTGGTGCGCTACTCTTGGACCAGTGAACAGCTTTCTCTTGCACTAGCTATTCCTTAAAAACGTTCTTGCGGCTTAAACAAAAAATAGAAAAATAAAACATAATAAAGAACATCTTCCCTGTCTGCGATGTGATAAGAAGACCCCACGCCCCTAAAGGGACGGACAAACTCTAGCAATTTTTGTAGCAAAAAAAAAACCTGATTCTGAGCTATTCCTATCTAGGGTGAAATCGTGATGATTGCCTGTCTTGTTTCCTTGAAAAAATATATAATGTTTGTTTTAACTGCAACGGAGGTTTACGAAATAACAGTAACCATTATAATTGTGCTGCTCTGCATTGTCACAAGTTTTTCTGAATCCGATTATTATTCGATGTACTGCCAACGTTTTTTCCCAAACAAATTACAAATAATTACTTTCCACTGGCGATTATAAGAAAAGTCATTACATCAAAGTTTATTGTTTGTACTCAGCCGATTACGGGAGAAATATAAATTCGTCTAATGTGGTCAGACGCTTGGGAGGCGGCAAAAAAATTGAGCCTCAGAAAGCTGTAAAACCATCCCATAATTCGCTTCCTTACCTCAGCCCGTTATGAGCACTCCGGAATCGCAGCCTTGCATCCACAGCATTACCGTGCGTAGACCCGCGGGAATCACCTTAGTGTCCACCCGACAAGTCGCTGTACTTTAAGGCATGCGAAGGACTATCGGCCATTCCAGCATTGTTCTCTACAAAGTGCCGTAAATATTCAGATTGCGCAACATTACGGCGCTTTAACTTGATACTGTATTAGTTAAACAGCTTCCCGGGTAATGAACCCTGCACGTGAATAAGACTACAGTATGAACCGACACACGGTATTGCCTTGTGCATTAGGGCATGTTTACTTCCTCTCCATACAACGGAGCTCAAAGATGTCCTTAGTCTAAATTATCTGCCCTCTTATTAGTACATCTTGCTCTTCACATGTGGTGCTTCAAAGACTATGAGGATAAGATAAATAACATGGCTTGCTATCTGCGTAAGTAGATACGGAGTATGTCGCACCTCGGTTATCCTCGCAATATGTCGCACCTCGGTTACTGACGCGAACTCGTACCTGGATGTTTTATCATGGGAGGTGCACCCCCGCGGAGGATCATGTCGCTTGTCGAGGCCGCCTTCGAGTCTGCTGCTTAATCATCTTATTTTGTTTCTAAACGCAAGTGGATATAATTGATCACCATTGATTCTACTTTCTCAGCCTTATAAAAATTTCCCGCTATAATCTTCCCCTTTTTGCAGCTAACCCTCAAAGACTTTTGCTCTTTATTGTCACCAGACTGAACCTGTACGCAAATTGCTATGTAGGTGGTGCAGGTTCGACAACTGTCCATCCGAAGCCGAGGCTTTCTTACTGTGTCAAATTTTTTCCTTGAAGTGTATGGACAACAACCGAATGTGCGCAAAATTACGATTCAATGTGACTGGCATACTGATCTTGAGGTGCCTTTACTTCTTCAACTCAGCCTTGCCTTTATCAGCGCAGCATCTGCTGGGCGGGTCTCGTCGCGTGCGCTCAGATAGCTTTACGCTGATGGCTCGAATAGCTAACTGAGACGGCAGCACACTCAGGCAAACTAATTATCGTGTGAGCAGGACCAAGCAAAAAGCAGCCCTCTGTTGGCTTGCAAGCTTCATCACGAATCAAATTTCTGTACTTCCGAATCGGTGGCTGAGCAGAATACGTAAGAAACGTCATGGTTACCTCTCTTTGTCGGCAGCGTCTACGCAAATTGTCGTCTATTACTCAATTTTGGCGACCCCAATTCACTGCGTCTCAATGCTCCTTGGTCAACCTGGTGCTATCATCTTTCAGCGGAACATTAACGGCAACCGATGAAGGCAGTGGAAATATTGCTACAGAATAGCTGGTTCTTCCTCCTGTTGGTTCAATGTGAAGTGCTACAAGCTCATTGCATTTCGTCCAATTCACTGAAGGCTCCAGCGAGGCTGCGACCTTTTGAAAGCCACATGCTGGAAACAATACAGACGAGTCTTCTTCTGCAATTACCTCAAAAAATAGGCGCGTGAATTTCCATATTTGCTTCGGCTGATACCTCAGTGCATCCCTTCCTCTAAATTCCCCTGTGCCCCAAATATGGAATCACTAAGCGCTGTGAAAACGAAATATCCGACATCCATGACGCTATTTCATTGTAATTATAAGACATACTACATGTCTGTTCAACAAACCGTCCCCTTATTCAGGTTATCTTCTTTATTACCGAACACTTTATCCTCAGGGATGCTTATCTTGGTGGCATGGACATCTTGAAAGACGTGGTGATTTTTAGATACCGCGGTTAGCATTTAACGCGCCAGCTATCAAGCGAGCTGGCGCAGTTACCACCACAAAGGAACTCGCATTCGCGGTTGCCCTGTCAGAGGATGTTTAGCGAAAATATATTGGACGTGCAGGATTCTTTAGCTGGCAGTCATCCTACTAAACATAGGACATGGCTGTTACCTCAACCACTCGGTGCTTAGTGTGGAGATGTACGTATACTAATTTCATACGAAAGTAAAAGCGCGCACATGCCAATATCGCACAGGCATAGCTTATAAGTCAGTCTTGGACAAACTGTGAGTCCTCTTACGCCACTGCCATAACACGTGATGGCTGGTCCAATGTATTAGAGCGCTCGCGTTTTGGTTGAGGGGGATTCACAAATATCTACCGCTAATCAACGCGAAGTGTTTCTAACTCACGCCCGTATAGACGCCAGAGATAAAAAATGCAAAACAACATAGGCGCTAACTTCTTACGTGAAAAACGTTAGAGATCACTGCGGCACCCACATTGGAGAAATGGAGAAGCAAAAAAGCGTTTTTACTACCTAATTGCGTGATTAAACCACATCGGCTATACTTTTTTTACTGGTTTAAGCTTTTTGACGCTGTATTCCACGTTTACAGTGCACACAAGTTCCAGTCCACGTCGTTCGGGTGTCAACAAAAGCGTTTTTTCGACTTACTTGGCTCTAATTATTTACCTAACTAATGCAACTTAACCATTTGGTCACTTGCACATCCTCTTTCGATGCTCTATCCGACGATACCACTCTTTTTCCGACATACCAAGTAGTTCCTCTGTTATAGGACCGAGATAATCTAGTCCATGCCGAAACCACCTATATAGCTACACAATGTTGACGCATTTAAAAAAACGCTTAGAATGATATCGCAGAAAAAAAAATTGGCCAGTTGTTCTCCTTCACTTCGACCAAAATTGTAGGGTTCAAATGGGTCCAGTTTGCATTTCAGTCACGGTTGCCGCCCTGCGTATCTGCTGTGGCGAAGGCAAAGAAAGTTAGGCTTTCTTACACACTGCTTACTTGAGCCAACTCTGCTCGTCAAGACCAAACAGCACATAACTTACAGCGATGGATGAAATTTCATTTGTTTTGCAAAATCAAATTATTTTTACTTTACCTGACTCCAGTCCTATCTACTTCTCAATGAAATTAGTGGGGATCACCTCGCATAAAAATAACCGGGATAATTTAGACAGGACCTGGTGTCAGCCGCTGCAATTAAGGGTTTTTTATAATTCCTATGCTTCTGTGTGCCCATTGCACAAATGTACTTTCCGTGTGAACATGTCGATGTCCCCCTCAATGCACACACGAAATATCTTTCCTGCCTTTATGCTTCCATCTCGGAACTGCTTCGGAATCTGAGTTCGGGAGATCACTACATGTGTCTGTCTTAATTCCAGGGGTGCAAAGGATAAACCCAATCTGTGACCGCTGGAGAATTTTGTCTCGAATGTTTCCACCTCTGCATGTGTCGCTGTGGTCAGCGTTGATCATGATTTACGCGCACAAATGATTAAATGCTTTACCTTCGCAGGGTACCTCCGGCCTCCCGGATGTGGCATCCCGCTCCGGGCTGAGTATGTCGCCTTGTCTGCTCTGAGCTTGGCGCGCTCCTCTGTTGCTTCATCTCGGACCGGCATGGGGTGAGTGAGATTGGAGTCATCTTCGGGAGAAGTTTGTTTTTATTCAGGCTTACACTTGGCAGGGAGTTGAGCAGGATGGATTCAGTTTTCTTGAGGAGTAACCATTTCATCCAGAGAGAAAGCGTTACTCGGATTCTACTGGCTGCCTTAGCACCTTATTGAAACAAGTGACGATGACTGCCTGCCGGAAAACTAAAAACTTGGAGTAATGCATTTTCGCAGTAGGGAGTGCGGCGAATTGTCAAGCCTTCTCTTAAGCACCACTTGAGTCAGGTCACAAAAATTACTATCGTCATGTGCTGTCAAAAGTAGGACTTTACGGCACTGTGCTCCCTCCAAAAAGTTCACAGAATCAGCGCTATACTTCTCAGTATTCCAAAATACCGCTTCCCAACCATTTCTCAGGAATAGGTAGTAAAAGCGGTTAGTAAAACCAAACTTTCAGCTAAGCGACTTTGAGAACACTGGTTATGCAAAGAATGGACAAAAGCAACTTGTAATTTGTATTTATGCGCATCGCCTTTTGGACTGTTTCAGAAAGAATTAATCAGTTACTGCATGAAGCTTTGCGTCAGTGCCAAAATACGTTTTAGCGAGGATGTATTACATGAAACACAAGCGAAATTGTATTTTACACTCATATGTCCAGAGTAGGTCCAATAGTGCTGCTGTCTGGCAACAGTGCGTATGCCCATTTTGAGTTCAATGCTACCTTTGTATGAGTTAATACCTACAAGTTCTGTTCTGCTCATAAGAACATTATCTTAATGTGCTTCTCTTAACCACGATATATAAAAACAATTACCAAATGTCTCTACCGAAAAAATATATATAATTAGTTTTTATCGACAGCTATTCAAAACCATCAGTACATGAAAGCTCAATGTGTGTATTGGTGCACAAATCTAAGTGCAGGACACAGGCAAGCAAGAAGTTGAGACGGCTGCTCATTATTGGTCTCGGTCTCGGACTGGCGTTTCGACTTCCTTGCCCGTCTTTCACGCTGCTTTAAACTAATGTAATGTTCCAACTAACTCAGCTTCACAGAAGTTGCAGTGTGTGTGTGTTCTCAGCTAAACATAGCATACACCATTGTGCTGACGCGCAATGGACACCATGCACCTGCTGTATAAATGCGATATAAATGGGGCTTCTCAGGTCGCTTAAGGCTTCTTAAAGATTATGTGTTGAAAAACTAACAGTGTCATGCTTTAGTTGGCACGTGGCAACCGTTTAGCCTTAGGCGCCGTAAATCCCAACACAACGCAGCAATGTGCGTGATGAAGAATTTCCCCAGTTGCGGATAATCCAACGTAACATACCGTCTCCAATGTCCATATTGCAGGCGGCTGGTCCCAGCTGTGGTCGCTGCACAAGTAGCGCCTCCGCAGCAGGCAGCAGTTTGACAACCCCTCGCCACGATGTGCTTAGTGTGGCAACCTAGAGCAGCCCACGAGCAACTGCGCGACCTTCGACCAGCGCCCCACCGAGGGTGAGTAGGCTGCAGAAGAGAGCATTTAGTAAGCCTGTTGGTTAATGAACAAACAAGGAAAAGGGAAAAAAACGCGCGAAAAACACAACAAAAAATTGTGGCTGTTCCATTTCCGAGGGTGAGTAGGCTGCAGAAGAGAGCATTTAGTAAGCCTGTTGGTTAATGAACAAACAAGGAAAAGGGAAAAAAACGCGCGAAAAACACAACAAAAAATTGTGGCTGTTCCATTTCTACACTAAAGGCTAGGTGTAATTGTGTGTGTTACGTTGATCTACAGGCTGGTCAGAAACTGAAGCTGTTAAGCCCCTGTTCTGGGTGCTCATGTGAAGAAGTCCGTTCGGACTTGGAGGTCACGGCAACAACGGTTCACAAGTTCATCTGCA
Source organism: Amblyomma americanum (assembly GCF_052857255.1). Taxonomy (NCBI): domain Eukaryota; kingdom Metazoa; phylum Arthropoda; class Arachnida; order Ixodida; family Ixodidae; genus Amblyomma; species Amblyomma americanum. The sequence continues at coordinate 125,407,139 of NC_135504.1, forward strand.
GCTGAGTCTGCCACACAGTTGCACACACATTTTAAGACCTCAGCAATATCAACAGTTCACATTGTTTAGCTTGTTTCACACAACAACGTGGAGATGGCGGCTACTTCACAGTTAGAAAAGGAAGGTCGGGCACTCATCGGAACTATGCCGGTGTTCTACATGTGCCGACCTATGGTGCCTTCTTGCTTGAAGCAGTCGTTAGAAGGATCAGGGTAATCAGAGGTAGTTCTCTGTCATGCAGATGCAGAACCCAAGTCTACATGGGGCTGCTAACGAGGCTTCTTATGGCGAAATCATCTTGGAACAGCCATACAGCGGGATCGTGCTTCGAGCTTGACATCTGTGACCGTACAACGGCATGCCATCCAATCGCCACCTTAAAAGCGTCACCTGTGAAGCACTGGATCACTGACCACATCTCGTGACTTCGGGACCTCCAGTGTTTGTTTGCTCGCCCTCACCGTTTGTCGGGAGAACGCCTCGCTATCTTTTCCTGTGAGTTCGAACCTCACCGCTATCGCAGCTGGTTCTTCCTCGCCTTAGCTCCGGCAGATTTGGCGACCCGGCTTCGAACACTCAACCCCATCCTCCTACATGGAATCCGCTGGCCCTGACTACCGGCGGCGACACGCCCCTGAACGCTCGGAACCTTGACCAGGGCCGGACGCTATCACTGCCACCGCCGCCGCTTCGTTGCTGTCTCCTCTCCCACAGCCCTCAATAAATGTGGCCGCGGTCGCCTTCCTGGGTGACCTCCACACGTACATAGTTTCGGCGACCCATTTCTGCTTCTTCTTCTTCTTCTTCACCCCAGGTACATGGCACATACCCACGCGGGGGGATTGGCCAAGGTGTAGTTGAATAAACAAAAAAGTTTTCGTGGAAGATGATGACAAAATTGTAGCAACAATCGTGAATTTTGAAAAATCAATGAATAAAAACAAGAGAACAATATTGACAGTTAGATAACAGACAGCATTTTGGTGAAAAAGAACAGCTCACAGAACTTTAAAAGAATCAGCACATCAACCTACCAGTTGCAATTATGTAATCGTGGAGAAACCCACTAATAGAACCCAATGCAAATCCCTTGTCGTTCGCACCAAACGATAATAATACTGGCAAAGATAAAGGGAGCCCTAAACTGGAAAGGGAGACCTCACGGTAAATCTTTCTCTGAAGTGCGAACTTTGGGCAGTAGAGGAGAAAATGGTCTAAAGATTCAACTTTCCCACATGCGTCACATAGGTTCGTCGGTGTCAACCCACACCTGCATAGATATAAATTCAAACTTGGAATCCTGCACCGCAACCGCATCATTGTTACCTCACACAGCCTGGATTTACACGAACGGACGTGGTATTTAGTAAGGGATCTCGTAACCTGGCTGATATATGTAGGAACCGCTGAAACCTGGAAATCGCCAGCAGGATGAAATTCGGGACGGGATGTGTCAGTGACCTGTCAAGAGCCGACCTTGCTAAGTAATCAGCCACCTCATTTGAATGAATACCTGCATGGCCAGGGACCCAGACAAAACAGACCACCTTCAAAGTGCATGGGACAAAAAATCGCAGGATATGGCTCAAAAAATCTTTTTCTGAAGTGTTAAGGGAGGCTAACATTGACAATCAGCGAGAATAATAACATGAGACACATGGCACGGAATTTTGTGAAGGGCCATTCCAAGACCCAAAAATTCCTCAAAGAATATAGGAATATAATCTGGGATGCGGACAGAATAGCTCCATGCCAAATCCTGCGAAAAGATGCCAACTGCAGCTTTTTGGCAGTTGACGGAGGCATCGGTAGCAAGCACCGTATGATGGGGTATTCCTTTATCTGATCCGAGAGAATACCGTTTAAAATGTTTGCTGGCATGTGTTTCGCATGAGATGGGAAGATGTGGTCGAAATGGAATTCCACTGCTGCCGGCGTGTCATCAACCCACTGCAAAGAACTGAGATCAACACCAATCGGTGTTAAAAGGTTCTGCGTTAACATAATTTGTGGCATTTGATACCGTGGCCAATGATGAGAGAAGAATAAGGCCGGCTGAGACTCACAAATAGGAGTACTGACATCAGTCACTGGGTCCATCGACCTGAGGAAAGTTCGCACCGTGAGTATTTGAAAATGGGAAGTTAGATCAGGGATACGGGCTTCGAGATAAAGCAGGGCGTTTGAAACTGATTTTGGGAGACCAATGCAGAGGCGGAGAGCACGCCTTTCCAGTAAGATTAACGGTTGAGTCTTGTAGCTTGCGCTATCAGAGCACAGAATGCAACCAAATTCCAAGTATAGGTCTTACGTAGGCTTTGTATAGTAACAATAACGTGTCGCGGCGCGTCTCAAACTTTTTATTGGCGATTCTTGTCAGCCGGCCTAGAGCGCGTTCTCCTTTAAACGCATTGTTCTTTATATGAAGGCTCCAATCTAATGCTGGGTGATAAGTAACACCCAGATATTTTACGGATTTCACTTGTGGAATCTGGAGAGAGCGATGGACTAATGAAATGTGCAAAGGCCTGTCTGGAGGAAATACCAAAACTCTGCATTTGTCTACATTCAGGGATAAATTAATACCCTGCAACCATACTCCAAGAGCATCCAAATATCTCTGCAGAATGTGGTAAAGGGAGTGGATATCCCTGGCCGAGGCGAAAAAAGCTATGTCATCTGCATACACAAAAACTGTCATATCAGGACGAATGGGGATGCCACTGACCAAATTATGAAAAAGCAGAGGGGATAGCACCGATCCTTGCGGCACATCTCTTGATTGATAATATGTATTTGAACATAGGGTTCCCTCGGCGCAGTAAAAGAATCTGTTTTTTAGAAATTCAGATATCCACGCATAAATGTAGGTTGGAGGAGGTAACTGAGCAAGTCTGTTATGCAAAATAGTATGCTCTACACTGTCATAGGCCTTTGCTACATCAAGAGTGACCAAAGCTGAAACTTCTCTTCTGCATAGCGAGAGCCGGACTCTGCTCTCTAGATCCACATGCGCGGACCATATAGAGCATCCACGACAAAAGCCAATCTGGGATGAGCGGAGACCGTTGATGTCATGAACATGTTTTGTGAGGCGACTGTGCACTATTCTTTCTATCTGAATAAATTTGACGTCAGTGCAATTGGCCGAATATTATCTAAGACGTATCCTTTTCCTACATATTTCAATAATAAAATAATTTTCGCCGTCTTGCAAATGCTTGGAATCCATGCATTTTCCAGAGAAGCATTGACGATATCTATGAGGGCGCTTGTAAACTCCTGGGCTAAAATTTTAATCATACCAACAGTGACACCATCTGGTCCAGGAGCTGCAGGATGCAACATGACCAGGACTGAGAGGAACTCTGATGCGTCAACCTCGGTATAATCCGAAGGGGGTGAAATTGTGCACAAAGGGACATTTCTCTGCGTCTGGAAGCGTAACGCCAATCCCTGAGCAATACACTCCAGGCTCTCCTGACCCTTTTGTGGTGATAACACTGTTGAACTAGTGAGAAGAGGGACGACAGAACTCTTGTTACGTTCCATGAATCTATACAGGGCTTTCCGATGACGAGGATTTGAAAGATATGTGTTTAAATTTTGGTTGTACTCCTCCTTGGCTTTTGCAAGTGTTCTTTTCAAAGATGCAGAGAAGAATTTGTAATTTAACCAAATAGCCGGACTCTGGTTGCAGGACAGCCTCTTCCAGGCCGCTTTTCTGCGACAATAGGCCTTCTCACATTCTTTTGTCCACCGAGGAGACGGCTGTTTAGTAGAGGCTGCTGCGGGCACAGCGAATATTGAGTGGTCTATTGCATTTTGCAAAAATGAAACCATCTGCTGAGCTCTGTCATCCCGGCTTGTATTAACTATAGAGGCAAGTGAGGCGGATATCAGATTTTTATAAATTTTGTGGTTGACAAATTTATGGGTTACACAACTAGCTTTAAGAGGAGATAACCGGATAGTGAAAGTTATAGGAAAGTGATCACTAGACGTACTCGAATCCTCTGTCGACCAATCAGTCACATCTAGCCTACCTGCTGATAATGTTAAGTCAATGGCTGAGCGAGCAACCCCTCGCATAAAGGTTATTTCTCTAGAATTGCAGCAGCGTACAGCATTTGCAGACAGCCACGACAAGAGAAGCTGGCCGCAGGAATCAGTACGACTTCCCCAGTCACTATGGTGAGAATTAAAATCTCCTGTGATGACTGCACTGTTTGTGCCAGTCACTAAGCTGTCTAAACAGTCTGTCCTGTGTACACCTAAAGGAAAATAGACATTAGCATTTGTAATGTCAGCACAATGCGGAAATGAAATTTTGATGGCTAAAAGCTCACAGTCAGGGAGAACAATTTTCTAAGAGATAGATGCCTGATGACATAAATTTTTAAATAGCATGGTTACCAAGCCACCTCCCCTGCTAACATTTCGATCTGACCGGAAAACTCGAAAGTTTCTCATTGAAAATTATTTATACGGTGATAACCACGTTTCTTGTAAAAGTACAATATCAGGCTTATGCTTGTGAATAAGTATGTCTAGATCTGGAAGAGAAGACAAGACGGAACGGCAATTCCATTGTAACACTTTGATACCTGCCATGATTATTGACCAATTGAAGAGGCCGAAACCGCCTCTTTGAGGATATCAACAAGTGGATGATTTTGGGTGGTCCCTTTTTAGCTTTCATCTGTGGAGAACTAGAATTAGATGGTGATGAGGGAGCACGGCGCTTCTGCGTAGGGCACATTTCGACGTCTGTTGTGCAGATGTCACTGCGACATTCACTGCTAGGAACAGAGATGTTAGGTGGGACCTGGGGAGCATCAGAAGGTGATGTAGAGCGGCTAGCACTAGCTGCAGAAGCCGAAACATATGCAGACGTTGCTGCCAGGACGGGTGTTGATGGTGACGCCGACTGAACTGCAACAAACTGAGCCAACGCCTCAGAGAAAGTGTTTAGCATACGCTCAACCACATTATTAAGAGCTTTTTCGACTGTGGTCACAATTGAGGCAGTCAAGTTGGACTCAATGTCCCCAACAGATGCGCGCACACGACTAGCATATGAATCTTTTTTCCTGTTAAGAACAGCGTAAGCATCGGCTCTTGAGCACCGCTTCTCATTGATAATGTCCAACAAGCTACGCTCTTCACTACGTTTTGCGCAGTTGGCATCATCAGCTGAGTGCCTGTTGCTGCAGAGGCAACAATGAGGCTGCTCTGAGGTGCAGTGATCAGCAGAATGACCTTTTCCACATAAACGGCAGCGGGTCTCCGACTTGCATGCTTTGCCACTATGCCCGAACCGCCAACAGTTGGTGCATTGAAGAAGGCGGGGTTCTAGAGGGTCCACACGGTATACAATCGGCCAGATTTTTAGTTCAGCAGGGCAGGAAGAGCCAGCAAAAGTTGTTATTACAGACTCAGTAGCAACACGCGAGCCGTTTACCTCTCTACTGCAGCGGTAGACTGAAAGCACCCCAACGCCTGCATCCTGAAATTCCTGTAGAATTTCCTGCGGGGATGATGCTGGGTCGACACCTCTTACGATACCCTTGACACATACAAGCTGTTCGGGAATGAATGCTTTCACCGGCAGCGAGCTGAAATTTTTGCACTTAAGCAAGTCTGCCACACAAGCGATGTCCGAGGACTTGCACTCAATTCATCGACGGCCAAATGGACGCACCTCAGAGATCTGCAGGTATTGGGCAGTCAATGATCTTGGCTCCTGTTGAATTAGTTTGGGGGTTTTCATTTTGATCACACCCTCACCGATTGTGAAGATAGCCACGCGAACCGCATCAATGCCATTTTTGTGAAAGGACTCAAGTGGCAGGCTTTGGGCTGGCAAGCTGGCAAACCAAGCTGCCGACCCTACACCTGGAGAGGTCAACTACATCTCTCAGCAAAACGCACTCTCAGGTTCACATGAACTGCGTCTTAAACTACGCCTTGGCCAAAACTCCTCAACGTAGAACGGGCTCACCAAGGATGAACAAGCCGGAACCACCAGAAGATGCAGAAAACAGCAGCGGCCAGCAAGAACACGTCAGCCCGTCCGTCTTCTTCCGTAGCGAAGCCCAACGTCAACGTCTTTACTTCTTCGTCTTCTTTGCGATTCTCAATGTTTTCTTCTTCTGCGCCCGACAATGCCCATGGGACCGGCCAAAGCACAATATCTGGTTGCGCATTTTACTGTGAAAGCACTATTCTCATAGATAAACCCCCACAAGATCTTGCCATATTTGGGATTTTGCTTTGGCTGTTGGCTTATGCCGAGTGCAATAAAATAAATCATCTATCGGCGACCGGTGTTCCTGCGGCGACGCGATGAAATCAACTTCGCTGGCTACTGCGCGAGAGAACTAGACTTTCGCCGCAGCCGAACACGCCGCTTGTTAAACTGCAACACACTCGCGCTGTGCATTGCACATCACATTCTTCTTCAAGTAACGCTTCTCAATCTTATACTAGCGCTTTGATCAATGTGGTGGTAGTGGCACATGCGCACTGCATGCGCTGGCGTGTACAACTCTGTGGCAGAAACACGGCAGTAGAGTATTACCTTGTTAAGTCGCAAGAGATAAGATGCAAAGCATGGACAATGAGACAAGCAGAAAAGAAGTTTGCGGGGATTCGATGAACCCAGCTAGCAATGAAGAGAGATAATTAAGGCAGGGAAAAGGTCATTGCTGTGCAGTGTGCGTTGTCAGGCTGATCATCATGAGAGCAATACGTATTGACGTTGACAGAATTGTTGCATTAATGCACAGGTGCATAGGCTGGCGGCTTCTAGCCCATCTCCCGCTTCCGAAAACGCAGTGTTCGAATTAACGACAACGCAGCTAGCTATAGAAAGGAAAATTGGTGTGACGTTAAGATATAGGAAGAGGGCAGAGTGGGTCAGGGTACAAACGCATGTTAATTATATATGATATTATAATGATATGATATGTATTTATATGATATGTAATGAGACGGGAAGATATTCGGTGGTCCTTAAGGGAAGGAAATGGATTCCAAGAGAAGGCAAGCGTAGCAGGTGGTGGCAGAAGGTTAGGTAGGACGAGGCGGGGAATGTGGCTGCAGCTGGCGCAGGGCAAGGTAGTTCGAATGAATGAAAGGCATTTGTCCTGCAATACATGTAGTCAAGCTTATGATGATGATGATGATGATGATGATGATGCGAAGTTCAGGGTGCTGGATCGTCTATTTTTCATTAACATTTCTTTTCGCCCATACAATGTGCAAAAGAGGCCGTCGTTGATTGAATTACGAACACCATTGTAGCTATTCTTAAAGCTAAAGAAGCTTCAGCGAAGTGCACAAGTTTTTCGCTCTTCCTGCAACACTGATTTAGACGGTGCGTTACATTTGTTCATACTTCATCGCGCACATCCCGCAAAGCTAACCGGCTAAACCTCCGTCCATTAAAAATGCACGCACCATCCGTGAGGTGACGTGAAAAGAGGAAGCGCTGCTTCTGTAGAATTTCTGCCTGGACTCCACCCATTTCGGGGCTCTTTAAAGAGCCTCATCTCTTTCATTCAATAAAGCCTTTTCACCACCACCACCCGGCGTGGCTGCGCCGCCACCGCCACGTGGTCACGTGATTGGTCGCGTGACCATCGATGTGGTACAGAGCAGCTGCTGCTGCCGGCGGCGCGGCACTCCGGCGAAACCAAGCTGCAACAGCTGTGCGCATGCGCCGTGTCAAGTGGGACGAAGATGGAGAAGGAATGCCCAGCGAGACGGAGCGGCGAAAGACTGACTTTGCAATTCGACCGTGCGAGTTCCACTCTGCCAGCTGCAGCTATCGCATCACTCCAGGTTTAACAAGAGCTATACCGCCGCCAATTTTCTTCCTCTCTGCGTACTCGTTAGAATATCAAAAAAGCGAGTGAACTGTAGCGGCTAGACTTTGATGAACCTGAGTTAGAGCGATCACAATGGACAATTAAATGACGCCAGAGAACATTGTCACCGATATAAGGCACACATCGAGACACGCACTCTATACCAACCTAATTTACGCTAGCATGCATTGCAGCTGAGGGAAAACGACCACGATGTATCTGGCGCGGATATAGAAAAGCATTGTTTTCGCGGGTGGCCGAAGAAAGCGTCAAAGCGACGTGGCGACGTGACCTACTTCGGTACCAGCCCCACTCCGGCGCGCAATTTCTGGAGTCTACGCGACTCGTGCGGAGTGCGTGGAAGTGTGCGTCAATCCGATGAGCACACTATAGGTGAGCGAATTAGCCACTCCCTGCGAGCAACTAAAATGGCATAAACGACGGAACGCTGGTGACAGCATGGAGATCCAGCTACTTATCCGCGTCTATCTTACCGAAGCTTGCGACTTATGCTCGTATGCGAGACAGATTATTTTACCCTGAAGAAAACATAACCCTTTCAGATCAAAGTCGTTTCAAAAAGATTTGCAAGACCCTCATGATATATATCCTTACTCGCAATTTCCTGTGTACGATATTAACTTTTTGCACAATACCTTGACGCTTAATTTATAAGTTTTACTACGCACTGAAAAGATCAGCGGTTGCAGTGGAGACCTCATCATTGATTTCGACGAACTGGAGAATTTCAGTGGCCATTAAGGTACCAGTTCAATGGTGTCCTTTAATTTCGCCATCATAAAATATGCGGCCACTAGAGAATGCTCATGCGTAGAATCCTCGAGCATGTGCTCAGGAGTCGAACGCCCGTCTGTGAACAATCACACGTGCACTAAAAGAAGAACGCAGCACGAAACCTGCTTTCCAGCGCGCTTTATCGGGTGAAGCGCATGCAGGGTCTGGCGGACGCATCTTCCAGCTTTGATGCTCGGCTTGCGTTTGGTACCCCTGTCACACGGGACCTCTTCAGGGCCTTTGCCGTAAAGTTGTCTTAATGTACTAAAGGAGGAAAACAGAAAAGGAGCAGCGGCGCTGCTTCACGGCAAATTCAAATGAGCTAGAACGCGGCCTCCGTGAATGCCAAAAGTCACCGCTGTGTGTGAAGCGGCGCTAGTAACATTATGAAATTAAAGCAGACTGTAGCACTTCAGCTGAGAGGATAAGAGTGTTTTTGTGTATGTTTGAAAATGTAGCTATCACTATAATAAACGAGCGTTCTGACGGAGAGAAACAGATATTTTGAAACAAAAGTTTATTTTTTTTTCATCGTTCCCGGTCCGACCACGGTAGGCGCACTTTTCAGTTCGTCTCAATAGAAGAGCTGGATGGGTGCACGGATTCGACAGGAAGCATGCTGCAGGACATGTGTGACAGGCATGATTTAGTTGTATGCAACTGCACCGAGAAATGTGAAGGGCTCATAACATGGGAGGCGAGGAGTCTGCACTCGACGATAGATTATGCACTAAGGTCACAGAGGATGTATAATAGATTAGGGGTAATGAGCATAGATGAAGATGGTTCCAGAAGTCTAGGTAGTGACCACAAGCGTATCAAGTTGAGCTTCGGAAGAAAAAGCAATGTAGGACTGAAGCAAGATGAACAATCAGGGGGAAATTTTTACTCAGAAAAGCAATTGGAAGCAGCAGCCAAAGAAATCGAGAAAGTAATTTTTGAGGATAGTGAAACAGAATGGACTTATACCAAATTAACTCGATTACGATTAGGAGATAGACACTTTGTGCATTGCGTGCGGAGAGGAGGAGGAAACGGCTGAACACTTGACACTTTTCTATAAAGGGCTTCGACCTACAGTGGAAGGCAGCGGGGCTGACTTACCCAAGGCATTGGGGTTTAGGGATAGTGAAGGGAGAGTGGATTTTAAGAGGTTAGAAGTAACCAAGCGAAGGTTATCTGATTGGTGGCTTAAAGCAAGACAGGAGTAAAATTTCACAAGACATGGCTGGCTTGAGCCACCGCCCGATGTAAAGGGTTCAGCCGTATCCATCCATCCATCCATCCATCCATCCATCCATCCATCCATCCATCCATCCATCCATCCATCCATCCATCCATCCATCCATCCATCCATCCATCCACCCGCCCGCCCGCCCGCCCGCCCATCCATACATCCATCCATCCATCCATCCATCCATCCATCCATCCATCCATCCATCCATCCATCCATCCATCCATCCATCCATCCATCCATCCATCCATCCATCCATCCATCCATCCATCCATCCATCCATCCATCCATCCATCCATCCATCCATCCATCCATCCATCCATCCATCCATCCATCCATCCATCCATCCATCCATCCATCCATCCATCCATCCTCCTCGTTGTGTGTGAGAAGCCTGCTTTGTTGCTTATATCCTCGCGCGTATTTCAAAGAAATTAGGTTGTGCCTGGTTAGCGTACGGCCGTAATCTTGAGCGACGAACCGCAAGACGTTAGAAAGAAGTGTGTAATTGCCATGAAGAGCAAACGAAGAAAAAACAGCAAAGCGAGAAGCGCAAGCACGTGTGTGTCGATGGTGCTGCTGAAATGCGTTCAAGTCCTTTCTTATCAATGTAGATGTCTTAAGTCATGCTCCTCTACGGTTAAGTGCACTGTAACGCAAAATTAACCATTAAATAAGATAAATTAGATATTTTTTTACGTTTTCAAAACTAAATATTGCGTCAATTTTTTATTCTTTGAGCTCGCTAGCTGGCGCTGCCGTCTGGGTTGCTCCTTTAAGCAACTTTAAGGCTTCTGACAGCCGCCTTTGCGGCTACGGACTTTTTTTCGCAAAGGTCTCGACGCTTTGCCGTGTATATGCGCGTCAGGCGCCTTTGGGGCAAAGGACCTTAATTCCTAAGGCCTTACACGTGCCCGTGTGACAGGGGTATGAAACTGCCGCAGCAGGGCTGCTTCATCCACTGTTTGCCAGGGGCACTTTTATTGTTTCATGCAGGTTTTGAAGCGAAAAGCTTCACTAGGCTCGTCAACACCGGGCTTCGCGTGAGCCACACTACAGATTTACCACAGCTGCGCAAAAGCGAAACCGAGTGACGTCACGCGGAGCGCAAGTGGTCTCTATGGCCGCAGCCGTCGTCGCCGCCGCGCGCCTACTCCGTCGTCTGACCGTGAAACCGAGTGACGTCACGCGGAGCGCAGGTGGTCGCATTGGCCCCAGCCGTCCTCGCCTCCGCGCGCTGACTCCGTCGTCTGACCGTGAAACCGAGTGACGTCACGCGGAGCGCAGGTGGCCGCTGCTGCCGCAGCCGTCGTCGCCGTGCGCTGCCTCCGTCGTCTGACCTTTCGCCATGCAAGGAGGAGGAGGAGAAGAACCAGAAGTGGTAGCGTGGGAGTTGGAGATTTTTATAGCCTTGTATAATGATTGCACAAGCTTTGTATACCTAAGACAACAAGTTTTGGAGAAGCTAGAAAAGTATACCCATATTGTAACCCAATGTATGAAACGTTAAGCTAAACCACGCGCATCGCCACGAAGTTTTTCGCTTCGAGATGTCCAGGCTTAACACTTTAGCTAAGATTCAGCTCAACTTTTTGTTGCTGGCGCACCAAGATTCGGTCGTTGAAGAATTAGCACGAGGCCAAGCGTGTGCGATGGGAGGCGAGCATTCTGAGAGATAGAGATAAAACATTTATTATTTCATTGAAGTGTTCTACGAGTCAGGTAGGCGGACTCCTCAGTTCAGGACTCCGGTGGCTTGGGCGGATAGCTGGACCAGTCTGATGATGCGACACTGGTCCTCCAGACCATTGCTTGTCAGGGCTGCCTCCCACTGCTCGTATGATGTCTGTAATGTTTTTAGGTGAGGTGGTTTTTGGGGGCAATTCCAGGAAATGGAAAACAGCGTAGGCTTATCGCCGCGCCATGGACAGAAGGGGCGGTATTTGGAAGGGTGAATGAAGCTGTACAAGTACAGGTTAGGGAAGGTATTCGTTTGTATTCGCCTCCAAAGTGTGGCTTCTTCTGTGGTGAGTTTAATATGGGGAGGGGGATATATTCTACGATCTAATCTAAGCATCTCCAGCCGTTCCCCATATTTTGATGGTAGAAGGGTGAGGTAAGGGCAAGGATCCGCTCGGTTTGTTAGCTCATGAGCTAGATCGTTTGCCGCCTCGTTGCCTTCAAGACCTGAATGGCCCGGGGTCCAAGTAGTGTTATGGGGGCGTTGAAGTGTAGGTGAGAGGCCCGACGGTATTAGTAGAGCCGCTGTCATTTCTGGAACTCTCCCTTTGATGTAATATTGAGAGGCTCGCTTCGAGTCAGTTATGTGAGCTGATTTGTCCGCCAGATCACAATGCCTTATAGCAAGGGTGATGGCGGAGGCTTCCGGCGCGGCAGGATCCTCAGCCCGGAGTGAAACACTCGTCAGTAGTTGAAAATTGTGGTCAAGGGCGACTGCAACAAAGATGCTCGGTTCAGTGTACGCCGCCACGTCTACATAGACTGCTTTGTGATCTGACGCTAGACGCCGGCGTAGATGAGTGACCCCAGCCTCCCCTCTGCCTTTGTGGATTTCTGGACGCATATGTTTTGGGAGCGGAGCCACCGAGATCTGTCTTCTTATGTTTGCAGGTAGGGAAGTGTGTCGCCAGAGCTCTTGTAGATCTCGTGGTGTACCATTGCGCTGAAGAATTGCTCTTCCGGTGGTGGTCTGTTGGAGTCGGGCTCTCTGCGATGCTAAGACCGCATCTCTGATCTCCTCAAAGGTGTTGTGGACTCCAAGCTTGATTAGATGTTCGGTCGAGGTGCTTGGAGCAAGGCCGAGAGTTGTTTTGTACGCACTGCGAATGACAGTGTCGGCCTGCAAAAGTTCTCCCTTTGTGAGATGATGATACGGAAGGCCGTATGCTGTTCTGCAGATAATCAAGGACTGTACAAGACGAACAGTGTCTTCCTCGCGCATGCCTTTCTTGTGGCGTGTTATACGACGAATCATACGTGTAATTTGGTGGGTGGTTGTTTTGAGAGTTTTTATGGCATGTCCAGCGCGCAGGTTACTTTGAATCCAAAGCCCAGGAATTATAATGACCGAGACATCTCGAATCGGTAGGCCTTCTACATAGAGATCTATTGGTCCAGAGGTTTTGTAATTTTGACCGAAAGTCATCGCATTCTTCGCATTCTTCATTCTTCGCATTCTGAAAGTCATCGCATTCTTCACGAAACAGAACTCGCGGGCCGCCAAAGTACAACTCTTTCGGCACGATGTGTGCTAACCATAAATGTCGGAATGTGTCATTAAAAACGGCCTTTACGCGCGCTAATAGCATAGCGCGACTTCGCAGTTGCAGGCAAATGGTAAACGTGAATACTTGAAAATCAGTTCAACGGACTGCAGGCGTTTCCGCTACTACAAAGCGCTGGGAATTAGTTCATCCACCACTTCATCCACCATGCACTCGCAACCCGCCGCGGTGGCTCAGTGGTTAGGGCGCTCGACTACTGATCTGGAGTTCCCGGGTTCGAACCGGGCCCCGGCGGCTGCGTTTTTATGGAGGAAAAACACTAAGGCGCCCGTGTGCTGCGCAATGTCAGTGCACGTTAAAGATCCCCAGGAGGTCGGAATTATTCCGGAGCCGGCCTCCACTACGGCACCTCCTTCTTCCTTTCTTCTTTCACTCCCTTCATTATCCCTTCCCTTACTGCGCGGTTCAGGTGTCCAACGATATTTGAGACAGATACTGCGCCATTTCCTTTCCCCAAAAACCAATTATCCACCACTCGCAAGCGCGGTTTGGGTGCGAAAGAATATTACTAATGTTTGCAGCCTTTCAAATCATATCTTGTATGTGCACCTCGGGAGCATTTAGAAAAGAGGCACGAAAAGAAATCAAATATACACGTATGGGAGTCGAACCCGCGCGGATGGAACAGATCAGGTTCAAAGGCCGCTGAGCGAGACCACAAGGCTAGCAGAACCGGGCTGGCGGTAAACTGCAGCACACTCTCGCGTTGTGGATTGCTGAGGGTCTTCTTCATCCACCTGCGGAGCGAAAGGTTGTGCCTTTAATTTTCTCAAAAGCAGTGCAAGGTTAAGACACTGTTGATTATGAGGAAAGAAAAGGCGCATAGCTGGCTCCCCTGGGTAAGTGGAAAACTCAATCACGCTTTAAGGTATACGGCGGTGGTGCCCACCTACAGAAAACCGTGCTTTCGTACAACACTTCGCACTTAACAATGTAAACCTCAAGTCAATTTTTACTTTGGCAACACCTCTGCTCTCTCTGTGAAAAGTAATGATGCTTCACGGCTCGCTTTATAGTGCAGTGATGACACCCCCGAAGTTCAAATTTTTTTTCTTATCACCTGAGCCGTCGTCCACAGGTTTCAATACCGTTTTATATTTATAGCGCTCGTAAATTTTGTACTCAACGATACACAAGCTACGCATATTGCCTGAAAAAAACTTGATCGGGGCTGTAGATACGAATGCGAACACCGGAAACAGAACATTCACTGCCGGAAACCGAGCAACCATGGTATTGTGAGAGGCGAGTTTTCAGTGAAAACTACAGGAATAGGTACTTCTCTGTTCATTATTGAGTCCAATGTATTGCTGAAAGCGCACGCCAAAGCTCAAGTTTCCTTACTAGGTATTTTACTCACATTTATCTTCTCCAGAATAGGTATGGGACTCGCGTTCATTGAGGCGTCCGGAGGTTTTGCTTTGAGCACGGCCGCCGATCGTCGTACGCTCTGTTTTCCTGGGCGCACGCGCAAATCAATTCCAATCTAGTTCCTAATGGATGTATTGTTCATTAGGACACCCTAGTTGGAAGCGGGCCCACGGGGCTTTCAGCTGGAAAGCCTCACCGCAGGGGAGTTTGCTATGCTTCGTAGGCGGTGGTGCAGGAGATGTATTTTTATGCTACCGCCACAGACCACATCTCCGATGTTGCATACAATTCACGTGCCCACGAGGCCGGAGCGCTTCTAGCAAAGAGAGAAAGGGTCTCCGTCTTCCCGCTCTTCTTAGTCCTTTTTGTGTTTCAGATTTCTTTTTTCTTTTCGTTTACTAAACGAAAAAAAATGTGATATTAATATTTCCGTGGCTCTTGAGGCTCGTATAGCTTTCGAAATATGGCAAATGCCGGCGGGAAATTTTATCATCCACTACGTTTAGTTTATCGAACTCAATGCGCTCAGTGCGAAGCGTCAGACGTGGTCCCAGCGCATAGTTGTTTGTGAAATGAAGCCTTTCTTTATTTCTGGTTTCTTCGGTTTTTCATAAGTTTGGGGTAATCAAGCCCATATTTATTACTCTCTGTTTCATTTTCCGGCTCACTACCTTTCAAGTGCATTCAGCAAAAAAAAAAAAACGGCACTTTATCGGTCAAGAGCGCAAAAAATGTTTCTCAGAAAAGAAAAACGCAGTAACTGTCTTGGTTCTCGGTGGGTACTTCAACCTGACCGTGAGAAAAGGCAGGAAGGATGGATTGAAACAAGAAAAGGATTAAAAGGTGACGCTGTGAAGGGCTCTTGAAAAAGTTCTTCCACCTGGAAACGTTTAACGCTCACTTATATTGCACTGCAAAACGACTACCTTTTGCGTTTCGCCTCCTGTGAAACTCGGCCACCACGAGAGCGTTGAGAAATAAGGGGACATTTAATGAGATTTTAGTAGGCATTTTCAAAACGCGCTAGAGGAGATAAGACCTGCTGCTCAGAAGCTAGCGCTTTCGCAATTCCTGCTATAATACGCTCGTTCGATGGTAAGTGGTTGCATTTCGATAGCGACTTAACTGCTCAAAATGGCGAGAGTTGACACTGTAAACATGCACGTCTGTGGCATTCGTTTGCACTGCATACTGCTTTGCGCCGAAATTATTTGGCGCAGGGGACTTTTTGAGAAGACTAGACTTGCGGAATACCGTCTTTATTTGTGGTTATAATCAGCTTCCTATACAACTGAAAGCTCACCTGACAGTAGAGCTCCTTTTTTATTATGTACCATTCCACAAAATAAATCCCCTGTTCTTCATGCAGATTCGTATTTACTGGTTTATTGTGCATGTACTGCATGTTATCATCTCGTGCAAGTACGTAAAAACAAAATTTTAAAATTTCCGAAATGCTACACTGTATATATCAACTTATTTTACGGGAAGGTGCGGGCAGTATTAATGCGGCTATTAGTTTAAAACAGGAATTGCAACAGAAGGATACAAAAAAATGGGCGTGATGTAAAATTTTTGCAACGTTCGAGCAAGCACAATATGGTGTGATTCGGGCTTTTGGCGGCGCAGACATAATTCCAGAGGGCGAGTCATGAATTTTGTTGCCGTAGGCAAAAGATGATACGCCGCCCTTTGCATAGTGTGTCGTACCTTCTTCCGTGAAGCCCCCAGCATATGTACACATTTCATGCACAGGTAAAGTTTCATGTTCGCCAGAATCATATGCTCTTCCATGAAACTTGGTGGCTCAAAATACAGTGTTGCATTGGTCACTTATTTAACGTCTATATCGTTTTCAGGAAAGTCCAAGGCATGATGCACGAAATATTACTTCCTACACCGTGTCTTAGGTAGTGTGCCAGCCAACCTTCACTACCTCGCTTCTCTTTTTAGGATAGGTCGCATTTGTTAGCACACTATTTTCCTTTAAAATAAAGAAGTTATTATTCATTACTACGCATCAAAGCGCTGTCAAGAAGCAAGAAACGAAGGGTGAAAGTATTTCACGGCAACTGTCTAGTTTAAAACAAATCCGGGTCCAGTAGCTTCTATTTTCACAAAAATTGCAAACTTTACAATTTTTTTTTGCAACTTTAGATCAAGACAGCTTTATTTATACTGAATAGTTAAACACACTAAATTTTCACACTATAAGTAAGCTTTGTTGCCTTCCTGTACTAGGAAACCGTGCAAAAAAGACTCGATGCGTAATATTTTTCAGCAAAAGCGGCTTTTGCAGCTAATTTTGACGCTAAGTAGTGGTGGCGACCGACCACTACAGAAGGTCAAGCTCTGAGGCTGCTTATAACTGAAAACCTAACAAAACAAGTGACTACCATGGCACGCTCGCGATCAACTTTTTATTCAGTCCAGGTCTTACCACTTGTCTTACCACTTGATGGTAGGGACATAAATGCAAGCTGCAATACATTCCCAAAGGTGCCGCTTTGCATGAAATGCAGCACCCCACTGCTGCTGCAAAAAAAGAACAGCAAGGAACAAGAAAGCAAGGAGTGGACGTTGAGAGCGTGCTTTCGCTTGTAGTTCATAAAGAACAAGTGGTTTTGCTGGCTTCGGCAGGAAGCTATGGCAGCACATGACAGGTCTGCAGGGTGCATCCGGCAAACCGACCGTAGATAGCATTACCAGAAAAACGGACTTCGTTTGCTTCCACTTCAAGCGGCAGGCGAAAAACTCAGCTCTTTAACTCATGGCTACTTGGGAGGGGGAGTAAGGTTTAAGGGAGCATGCCGGATGCACTGAAGCGAGGTATTTATTCTTTGAGTCCCTGGTAGCTGTTGTCGCAAAAAAAAAAAACTGCGGTTTGTTGTCGTCGTCAAAATGGTTTTTTCCACCGCCACCACCAGGTCCGCATTAGGCCCCGTATATAGAACTTGGTGCGCATTCAGAATTGGATATTTCCTGGTTGCATTTCATGGTGCTCAGTAGACCCGCCTGTTCTCTATTAGAACTATTCACTGGATAAAAAGTATAAGACGGAGGAAGATACAAGGACGATACGCCGAAGATTTCTGTGCACGTCGGCTCCCGTTTGCTGTCGACGCTGTTTAAGGCGTTGCACGCAAACCGCAAGGACGTGGCAAATTTTTGCCTCCTAAGTTTCTCTACAGCATTGGACCCGCAAAAATAAACATGTATGATATTTTGTAAGAATTGACATTGGGAAGGCGAAAGAGGCCAAGCAATAGCCGATGGAATGCGTGCGGAATTCATGACGTCCGCAGTGCTGCAGGCTCCTTTTCTTGTGTGGGCTCTGGTTTAACCACAGAATTATTACTGGTATATCCGGTTATATAAATATGATAGTCACTGTCTAAACAACCAGCACTTGCATATCTAAACGTACTTCTGCGCCGACTACAGAAACCGTTCTTTCGAAGCTGATGTTTCGCAGTTGCTCAGTTATCGTAAATGCAGCCTGCAATCGTAGAAATTCGGATGCAGAATATGCCTCTTTTTATCATGCATCATAAAGGCATTATCAATGCAATATTGTGTATTGTAATAAGGGAGTAATTACTCACTGGCATCCATTCAAGCGCAGCCGTACGGCAACAAAGGAAAGCTATAAAGCTTTCTCAGAAACTTCTCAGTAAAAGAAAAATTACTCCTGGTCCGTGGTACGTACGCGGGACCACCGCATCACCGAATTAGCCGCTCTACCAACTGAGGTAACCGGGATGGCTAGCATGTAATAGGGCAACAGCGAACTGAAATATTACTTGAAGTGGGAACATTGTTGGTCCAATGTTTAGAGGAATTTGCCTAGCTGAAGTAGAGTTCGTAATAACGGAGTACTTCCTCATTAGATAACACTAAACATTTGACGAAAATTCTCAGCACTTCGAGTTAATGATCAGTTCGCCCTCGCCCTACCATGCTCCAGCCGTTCCCGTTGATGATGATGATGATGGCCTTTTGATTAATGGCACGTACCCACGATGGGGGATTGGGCAGGGTACATTGTTGATACAAAAGCACACATGGGTAAGGAGTGGAGTAATTGGATAATTTTGTGAAGACGCAAATTTGGAGAAAAAAGGTGAAAAAAAGAAAATGAAAAAGCCGTGAATTCACATTTTAGCATAAGAATCGACCTGATTCAATTATGTAACCGTGAATAAAATCGCACACAGGTTTCAAGGCATATCTCTTGGCGCTTGCCCCAAAGGAGAGTAGGATCGGAATAGATAGAGGGAGCCCCAGTCGAGCGAGGGGGATCTCCAAGTATGTTCTACGGAGAGAAGCGAGCCGCCGGCAAAGTAGGAAAAAGTGATCTATTGACTCTATTTTGCCACAAGACTCACAAAGGTTGGTCAGCGATAACCCTGATCGGCACAAATAGAGATTTAGTCGCTGTATTCTGTGACGCAAGAGGATCACGGACACCTCACATTTCCTCGAACTGCCAGGTGTTGGAAATCCGCTACAGCAAGGAGAGACTCATGGCTCAAGTAGTGGAGGCGCTGGAACCGTTGGAAGCGTGCTGCCGTCAAGAAGACAGTATTCGATACGAGGGGGACAATAGGTCCCCCAAGGCCGGACTTAGCTAAAAAATCAGCCCTCTCATTAGAAACAAAGCCACAGTGCCCAGGGACCCAGTGAAATCGAACTTCTGTAATATGTGGTGGAAGAAACAATCGAAGGGAACGGCTCATAGGGGTATCCCTGGATTTTTCGAGTGCTGTCAAGACGGAAAGGCTGTCTGATAGTATAATTACCTGAGAGATATTGCAGGGAATCCTGATTATGGTCACCTCAATGACTAGAAACTCGGCGACAAAAATAGGGGTATAATCAGGGGCCCGAAATGAATAGCTCCAATCAAGAGCCATTGAGTAAATGCCAAGGAATGTCTTTTCATTTTGCTGGGAGGCGTCTGTAAAAACGGCAATATGATTAGAAAAATTATCCAGATACTCCTCAATAAGCCCTTTTAATACACTGGGAAGCAGAACTTTCGCATTCCTTGGGAGGGTGTCATCAAAGGAGATCACGGGGTCAGCACGGCAGGGGATAACTGGTACTACAAAATTTATTGATACGGAAATTTTTGACAACAGGGAATTAGTGAACACAACCTGAGGAAGCTTGTACCTAGGCCAAGAAGTACAAAAGAAAGCAGCCGCTCTACCAACTCAAGTAACCGGGATGGCTAGCATTAGAGTCACTAAATAAAGACTTTATTTAGTGACTCTAGCTAGCATGTCTTAGGGCAACAGCGAACTGAAATATTACTCGAAGTGGGAACATTCTTGGTCGAATGTTTTGAGGAATCCGCTTCGGTGGAGTAGAATTTGTAATACGGGGCAATTACTGATTGGATAACACTAAACATTTGATAAAAATTCTCAACACTTCGAGTTAATGATCAGTTCGCCCTCGCCCTGCCATGTTCCAGCAGTTCCCGTTATCTCAGTTGGTTCAGCAACTGCTCCGGTGAAGTGGTTGTGCTCGGCTCGAATCCCAGGCCAGGATGAATTTTTCTTTAACTATGATGTTTCAGTGAACGCTGTATAGGTATTCTTGAACGCCTATACAGCCTGGAACGCCTGGATGAACGCCAATAATTATTTGCTTCCTTATTACAAAGTCTACTCCACCTGGGGGGATTCCTATAAATATTAGACCAATACTATAGTTTGTTAAAAACATTAACAAAATCAACTTCCACTTCTGGCGCGTGTTGTTTCTACGTGTATGTCCTTTCTTTTATTATGTGCCTTCCATAATTTCGCGTAAACCGCCAAACTTGTTGCATCACATGCGTGGAGGAACACCTTGCGCTAGCCGGCATGCATACAAAGGGAGGAGCATGTTCAATCAGGACTGCAAAATTGATTCTTGTCCAGCGCATTGATATTGTTCCCAAGTCTTGAGTGATTGTCACGCTGAAAGCGGTGAGCACGCGGCTTCATCCCTTCGTTTGTAATGCGAGGTGCCAACATGTTTCTCTCAAATAATCGCTACTAAACGCAACTGCGCAATCGATGCTCGAGATTGTTGTACTCTGTCGTTATCTCGAAAGTTCTTGATTATATCAAAATGGACCCCTCTGAAGAACTGCGGTGACTTGGTCCTTCGGCGCCAGCCGGGCACATTTGTTGCTAACACTGCCATGTTATTTAGTGTTTTGCTAGCGAAGTCCTCCAAATTTGTTTCAGTTTTTTAATTGTTTTTTTTGGGGGGGGAAGGAAATGGCGCAGTATCTGTGTCATATATCGCTGGACACCTGAACCGCGCCGTAAGGGAAGGGATAAAGGAGGGAGTGAAAGAAGAAAGGAAGACAGAGGTGCCGTAGTGGAGGGCTCCGGAATAATTTCGACCACCTTGGGATCTTAAACGTGCACTGACATCGCTCAGCACACGAGCGCCTTAGCGTTTTGCCTCCATAAAACGCAGCCGCCGCGGTCGGATTTGAACCCGGGAACTCCGCATCAGTAGCCGAGCGCCCTAACCACTGAGCCGCCGCGGCGGGTTCCTGCAAATGTGTGTGTAGTGGTTATTTATTAAAATAATAGTAAAAAGGAAGGAAAAGATTTTTGCTAACCCCAGCATCTGCCATCGGTACTGAAGCACCTGAGATGAGGCAGCGGAAATGAAAGATAGCAGGCAGAATGGAAAAAATAAATGAAAGAGGTGAGGGGACAGGAAGAGAGGATAGAGGGAGAAGTAATATATACAAACTATTTACAAAATAAAGAAGTGTTTGTTTCTGTGGCACCTCAGTAAGCTCGTCTTCTGTGCCCTCCTTTGTCACTACCGCGTGACAATGTATATTATAGAGGTAGGAGTAACTTCTGCGTGAACCACCAAACTGTTGACACAATAGATATTAAAGGGGCCATATCCATGCATCATGTACAAGCAATTATATGTATGCTGCCGGTGTGAAAGTTATGAAGATTTGCTTGCCACAAGCGTGGGGCTGCTTACTGAAGTAAGCGCAATGTTTGCGAGCAGGGGCGGCAAAAGCCTGGCAGGTGAGGAGCGCAGAAGTGCCCGCTGTGCCCACATGCGCACACTTGAAACGTAAGACAACGAACATTACGTCATTGGTCCACTCGGAAGTACAACGCGGACTCACTGCCATGCACATACAAGAACATTCACACCCTTTCGTTGTGCCAGCACAACCAAGCCATCAAACACGACTCCCTAAAATCTACCCCTAGAAAAAAAAGACGCTGGTGATCGTGTCAGTAGACGGCGAAAGTGAAAATTGGTGTTTGGGGATGAATATATAGCCACCGCGGTGGCTCAGTGGTTAGAGCGTCCGACTACTGATCCGGAGTTCCCGGTTTCGAACCCGACCGCGGCGGCTGCGTTTTTATGGAGGAAAAACGCCAAGGCGCCCGTGTGCTGTGCGATGTCAGCGCACGTTAAAGATCCCCAGGTGGTCGAAATTATTCCGGAGCCCTCCACTACGGCACCTCTCTCTTCCTTTCTTCTTTCACTCCCTCCTTTATCCCTTTTCTTACGGCGCGGTTCAGGTGTCCAACGATATATGAGAGAGATACTGCGCCATTTCCTTTCCCCAAAAACCAATTATTATTATTATGAATGGATGGATGGAAAAAAAAATTATGAGAAAAAAAGGAAAGAAAAAATCTTCCAGGGTGGTCTCCTATTGGTCCAGGAGTCCACGGGATTGTGCCTCACATAAGGCCCGATCCACCTGCCATTTCTGGCCGGCGGGCTGAGCGGTCCGTAAAGCAGCCTCCCAGGAAGAGTGAGGATAATAATAATTAGTTTTTGACGAAATGAAATGGCGCAGCATCTGTATCACATATCGGCCGACACCTGATCCGCGCCGTAAGAGAAGAGATAAAGGGGGAATCGAAAAAAGAGAGGAAGAAAAGGGGCCTGGTGATATTTAACTTGCACTCCTTTAACTTGCAAAGCTTCTTCATAACCATTGCCCGAATACCTGGAGTGATTATAAATTTATTGCAGCCACCTTTAAACGCACAGTTTCTCGCGCGGAGGAAAAATATGACTCAGAACACTTCGATTATCTTTCAAAGGCGGGCAATCGACGTGCACTATTCGGTTTTCTATGGTCTAGGAAACAGCTCATGGCCTCTCATAATTTTCAGTCATTAGTTATGTCACCTGAAGTAGCTATTAAGGCGGTTGAATTAATTGCCACAGGCCTGCAAAAGCGGTTCTCGTCTTTGCTACTTTTGCGCACAATGTTGTTTGTACCAGTCGTGCGAAATGATAATGCCTCACAAGTAAATCTATCAGAGCTTTCACAAGTTGTCCAGAGATTGCCAGCTGCAGCTCCTGGTCCTGATGGTGTTACTACAAAGATGCTCAAGATTCTCTTTGAAGTCTCCCAACTCCTTATTGCACCTAATAAACTACTCTCTCAAACACGCTTGGATACCTTCTGAGTGGAAGCTGTACAAGGTGATCCCTTTACTTAAAAATCAGGGTGGAGGCTATGAATTCGATAATATTACGCCAATTTCTTTAACATCAAACGTGGTGAAGTTGATTGAAAGGGTGTTACTAATTTGGGTGTCAGCCATTGTGGACCGTGAAACTATACTCAGCCCGTGCCAACTCGGTTTCCGGCCACGGTGTTCGATATGGAATGTACATGCTGATCTTGAGAGCAGAATTTTCCTTTGTCGTCGTCAACACCTGGTCGCGGCTTTGGTTACGTTAGACGTCGCCAAAGCTTACGACAGTGTAGAACACTCCATCCTGATACATAGGATACAGTCTCTTCAATTTCCAGATTATATAGTTGCATGGATATCTGCATTTCTTTATAACAGGGAATTCTTCTGCGTCCGTAATGGTGTTCATTCAGAGAGGTACAGACAAACGCGAGGTGTACCGCAAGGAGCTGTTCTTTCTCCTGTGCTCTTTAATATTCTGTCGAGCTCAATTCCTCTCCACCGCCATGTACGCACTTACGTCTATGCGGACGACATTGCGTTTTTTTACTGCTGCGCCAGATATACATTCTCTGTATGGTATGTTGCAGTCATATTTGAATACACTTGAGCGCTGGTTGAGCGCATTACACCTGAAGTTAAATTTCCGCAAGTGAGCCACCCTTCTTTTCCCTCTATACACTCCTGTAGTGATCTCTCTCACTTGCCAGTTAAAAATAATACCGCAGGTTCAATCCGTAAAATACCTAGGGGTCATTTAGGACAAACGTGGCGACCTCACATTGACCATGTCGCGGCGAAAGGGGCTCGTGCCGTGGGCATGTTACGGAGATTATGTCATCACCGTTCGGCATGCGTAGAGATGCGCTATTAATGATCTACATAATGTATGTCAGGCCAATTTTGTAATTTGGATCAGTGTTGTTTTCAGGCTCGGCTACATATAAACTTCGTCCTCTCGTTCTTTTAGAGAGGGAAGCACTTCGCATGTGCCTCGGCCATCCAAAATTTGTGGCTACCAATGTGCTGTACCTTGAAGCCCGCATTCCGCGTCTCTTATCACGACTTCAATTTTTAACTATGCAAACTGACCTCAGGATCTATGAATCCCATTTCCACCGTTCCCAAAGCATTTTCTGTTGTCAGCCGACCTCCTTTTTTGGTGTCCCCTGGTCTCGTTTCAATTTACCTCAGGTAGTGTTTGTGCAAACATTACTTCAGCCTTTAGATGTCAACATTTACGATATCCTGCCTGCTCTTCGCAATGGGCCCGCTATCCACATTGTTTTCGACGACATATTCCCAAAAAATGCAACGCTTTTGCCACCGAGTATTCTAAATGGTCTACTAGAAGATCATCTGAAGACCCTACCTACAGATATAGCAATAGCCACTGATGCATCACAATGCAATGAAAAAGCAGGTGTGGGAATATTTTGCTCGCATTTAGACTGGTCCTTTTCACTGCGCCTTCCAGATTTCACCCCTATTTTTCAAGCAGAGTTTCTAGCAGTTTTACTTGCACTACGCAAGCTAGAGCCCTCTATTACAGCAGTTGCAGTAGTTACTGATTCTTTATCTTTGTGTTCCTCCCTCGCTGCACATGTTGACGGTCCCATATTAACAACTTTCTTATCCCTACTTCCTCCGCCTTTGAGCCTTGTTCATTTAGTATGTGTTCCCGGTCACAGCAGAGTGACATTAAATGAGATTGCTGACAATCTCGCAAAGGCTTCCCTCAGCGGTCCCGTGTTGCCAATCATCCCGGCTACAGCCTATATTACAGCATCTAGGTTTCGGCGACGTGCGTTTTTAAGCACGCAAGACACATCACTTTTAACATCGGCGGATTATGAGCACCTTAAATATTATTGGAACAGGAAAATTTGTTGCTCTCGGCAGCTTGAAGTATCACTGACGAGGCTACGCTGCCGCATCCCCCCTCTAAATTTCTATTTACACAAGTCGGGTTTGGCGCTCTCTCCCCTTTGTGCATTTTGCCGTGAGCCTGAATCTATTGAATATTTTTGGCTGTATTGTCGCCGATTCAACTCACAGAGAAAAAGGTTGCTGGAGGAGCCCTTGCAGCATCTTGGCCTTAGTTTGAGCAGCCCGCTCTTGCTATCATTTGGCGCCACCACGTTTGGGTTCAGCCACAGATCTGTTTGCACCGCTGTTCAAAATTTCCTGATAGAATCTCACCGACTGCCTTGCTAAGTGTTTCAACCTTTTCTTTTCTATCAATTATTACATTTTGACTAAATCATTAATTTTTAATCACTCTCTTTATTATTATTCTTAAAATTTTAAAATCAAAACACTAATCCCTTTTCTGTTCATGACGAAAAATTCACCGGTGTTATGCTCCCACGTGCTTTTCCTTTTTGTTAACTGCGTTCAGGTGAATAGCCACCCGATTCTTGGCCGATCCCCCAGTGTGGGTATGTGCCATGTTTTGATAGGCTAACAACAACAACAACAATGGAGTGAGCTTTGTTCCTGCCTCTTCGAAGGACGCGCGCTGGCTGTCCTCGACGAATCTCCTGCGTGCTGTCCCCGACGCTGCCCCGACGGCTCTGCTCTGCTGGGAACGATCGGCTAAGTTTCTGGTGGCTGATTGTGGCATTTGCTCTCTGCGTCTTTGCGCGGTAAGGCAGTAAGCCCGGGCTATGTCCACCCAGTCTCCCGGCTAGGGGAGTTCCCTCTGGTCGGCTTCTCTCTCCACTGATCTCCTACCGTTGGAAGCTTTTTTGCGCAGTGGTGTCGGCAGTATCCCTGTCGCGCTGGTGCCTAAGGATGGTGGTGCTATCAAGATGAACAACCCTGGTGCTATTCGGGCTGCTCTCCAGTCGGCGACTTCTCTTTATGAGTCAGTCTCAGAGGTTCGCCAGTTTGGACGCGGCGGGATTCTGTGCAGATCGCCAGACCTCGCCTGTGTAAGAGATTTACTAAACTCCTCATCCTTTGCCTCCCTTCGGCTAAGTTCCTTCATCCCTTCACATCTGGCGTGCCCGAAATGTATTGTACGAGGCGTAGACTCTTCCCTGTCTCCGGCAGAGACTCTTGAGCTTCTGTCGGCTGCAGGTGTTATTGCTGTGCACCGCTGTAGCCGGGATGTAAACAACTTGCGGATGCCCAGTGAATCAGTGATTGCTACCTTTGCCGGCACTTCCTGCCCCTCTGAAATCAAGGCATGACCTCTAATTTTTTGGGTAGACCCATTATCATCTCGGCCTCTGCAGTGTAACAACTGCTGGCGCTATGGACATAGCGCCGGCGGTTGCAAATCCAACTTGAGGTGTTGCAATTGTGGGGATGGTCATTCAACGAGCACCTGCACTGAGAAGAATGAGAAGTGTTGCCTTTGCGGTGGTGCTCACTCTGCAAACTACTCAAATTGTCCCTCTCGAGCTCAGGAAATTCAAATTCTGGAAATAATTGACAGGAAACGCTGTTCGCGCCGTGACGCTATTTCAGAGGTCAAAGAACGTGCCCACGGTTATGCCGGAGCGACCGCTCGGCAAGGTGTCATGTTAGACTCAACGCTGTCCCAGGCAATTGCGGCTGCTGTGGAGGCTTCGATGTCTAAAATGGTAGAAAAGATTGTCGCAAGTGTGTCGGAGTGCCTTACAAATGTTCTAGCGACTCAGATTACACATGCCGTGCAGGCTAGTTTGGCACCTCTTTCGAAAGCAATTCCCTCTCCTCTTATCCGGTCTCCAATTCCAGTAGCATCACAACCCCAGGAACAAAATACTGTCCCTTCCGCTGTACCTACCTCGGGTACATCGAGGGATGTTGATATTGCCGCGAAGCTTGTTTTTTGTCTGATCTTCTTATCGCGGCAGGCACGCCGCACTATCAATTTTCTGGGACGCGAGACGCGACCAGAGTTATCTCGATTTTTCCTAGCCTCGCGCAAGTGTGCCTACTATGTTCTGGAACTTTCCTTGCCGCCTTTAAAAATCGAGCACGGCTAAGAGCGGCGGGCATTCTGTTAGTCGACGACCGCCGAGCACGTTCGCTTCTATCGCCGCCGCTGAGTTTTCAGAGCTGTTCTTAGTGGGTGTAAGCCAGCCTATTAAAGTATTCTCTTACGAGCTGCTCTGTGCCTTCCTCAAGACCGGACTCCAGTCGGTGCTACGTGACCCCGGCGGAGTTCCCGTCACCACCTCGTGACATCTGGTGGAGGTGCTGGGTACATGCACCCAACCCAACCTGGAAGATCCACCGCAGAGAACGAGAGCAAAGAAGATCCCGAGGTACGACACAGCAGCCGTCTTCAAAGCCTGCAAGCTCAGCACGGATTACTACGGGATCCTACTCGACAACGACAACAAGCTCCAGCGCCCACCATGACCGAGCCAGCGACGTCCACCCCTGTCATGCTCCACCAGCCACGGGTGCCTCCAACCTTCCACGGCTTCCCTGGCGACGACCCGGAAAATTGGATAGACAACTTTGAGCGCGTGGCTACATTTAACAGGTGGGAAGATGACATGAAGCTCCGCTATGTTTTTTTTCCCTTGACGGTCCTGCAAGAACGTGGTACGAAAACCACGAGACTACCTTGACGACCTGGAAATTATTCAAGTCTGAAGTCGTGAAGGCGTTTACCAACATTCTCCGGAAGGAAAAGGCGCAGATGCTGCTGGACTCACGGATGCAGCACCCAAACGAAACTGTCAGCATGTACGTCGAAGAAATGCAGCGTCTTTTCCGCCGAGCTGACCCGAATATGACGGAGGAGAAGAAAACCGGATATCTAATGCGGGGCGTAAAGGAGTCTCTTTTTCGCTGGCCTCGTACGAAATCCGCCCAAGACTGTCGCCGAATTCGCCGAAGAAGCGTCAACGATTGAGAAGACCCTGGATCCCCGCGCAAGGCAGTACAACCGACCACCGCAGGTCTGCTCCAGCTTTCCGGACACGACGACTACAACCAGCGACTTGCCGGAGATCATCCGTGAAATCGCCCGCGAAGAACTACGCCGGCTGCTGCCATCATCTTTACAACCTCAAGTAGCGAGCCTGACGGAAGTCGTCCGTGAAGAAGTGCGGCATGCGCTTGGCTCCCCTTCTGCACGACTGAACCTCAAGCTCCAGCCATGAGTTACGTCGCTGCAGTACGCAAGCCCGCGCCTCGACGTGCCACCCCAAGCCCTATTCGACGTGAGCCAGCAGTGCTAGACCGCCGCCCTCCGGGCCCCGCCCACCCGACCTACGAACAACGGTCGGGCCCAAGGAAATGCGACACCTGGAGAACCCGTGACAACCGTACGCTGTGCTTCCACTGCGGTGCAGCCGGTCACGTCCTGCGTCACTGCCCGTTCCGACGCATCGGTCTTCGCGGATTCGCCGTTGACGCACCATGACCAGGCTTCGGCCAACATCCACAAGAAATCGACGACTACCTGCGCCGCGACGAATACGTGTCGAACCGATTTTCCCGCTCACCCTCGCCGCGAGCCTCGCGCTTCACGTCGCCCTTCCACAGCTACGCAGCGGCTGTGCGAGGAAGGTCCCCCAGCCCCCGTAGGGGAAACTGAAAACAGCAACCTTAGGAGGTGAGGTTGCTTACGAAGACCCTCCAATGACGAGAACTCACGGCGACGCCGCACCGACGACGACACGACGCAACTTAGAGACCCCCAGGCCACCGACATCGACAAGCCCCTGCAGCCGCAGTCGCAATCACCGACCAAGCCGTGACCCGACGCCGAAAGTTACGTGCAACGCAAGAGCAAGGACTTCCGATCTAGAGGTGACTGTCGACGGCCGGAACGTTACTGCTCTAATCGACACGGGAGCTGACTATTCCGTGCTGAGTGGTTCCTTCGCCGACCGGATCAAGAAAGTGACGACGACTTGGGATGGCCCGCAGATACGCACAGCAGGCGGACACCTCATCACGCCATCAGGAAGGTGCACTGCGAGACTGACTGTCAACGGACACACATATCCGACAGTATTCGTCGTACTTCAGAAATGTTCCCGTGACGTCATTCTGGGGATGGACTTCTTGACACAGCACCCCGCAGTCATCGACCTCAAGTCCAAGTCCATCACGCTTTCGACGGACGAAGCTTTACCTCCGAAAACGACCCCAGAGCAGTCAAAGGCCCTCAGTGTTCTCGATGAAGAACTAACCATCCCACCCCGGTCCAGCGTCAATGTCCCCGTCTGTGCAAGAAATTTCGAAGACGCAGAAGGCATCATCGAGGGAAACACGCAGTTGCTCTTAGACAGACGACTTGGCGTCGCAAGAGGCATCGCTCATTTGCGGCATGGAAAAGCCGAAGTACTGGTCACGAACTTCAGCGAAGAATACCGACACCTCAACAGAGGCACTACGATTGCGTTCTTGGACGAAGCAACTGATTTACTGGACGCCTTCATCATCTCCGACGAACCTGCAAATGACAGCCTAAAGCAAGACCATGCTCCCACGTTCGCCATCAACCCAGCATTACCCCGGGACCGACAAGAGAAAATCACCCTTCTTCTTCAAAGTTACAGCGAATGTTTCGCCTCGTCATGAAAGGTGCGACAAACGACGATAGCCAAACATCAAATTATAACCGACGAACACACCAGACCTCTCCGCCAAAGCCCTTACCGTGTGTCGCCGCGAGAACGACAGGCCATCCGGGACCAAGTAGAGGAAATGCTTCGCGACGACGTCATCCAACCTTCGAAGAGCCCATGGTCGGCACCGGTCGTTCTAGTGAGAAAGAAAGACGGTGCTCTTCGATTCTGCGTCGATTATCGGCGACTGAACAAGATTACTAAAAAGGACGTCTACCCCCTCCCGAGGATCGACGACACTCTGGACAGGCTCTGCCACGCCAAGTATTTCTCGTCGATGGATCTCAAGAGTGGATATTGGCAGATTGAACTCGACGAAAGAGACCGGGAAAATACTGCCTTCATCACACCGGACGGACTGTACGAGTTCAAAGTCATGCCATTTGGGCTTTGCTCCGCACCCGCAACTTTCCAAAGGGTAATGGACACAGTGTTGGCAGGCCTCAAGTGGCAAACCTGTCTCGTCTATCTAGACGACGTTGTAGTCTTCGCAGCGAGCTTCGAGGAACACCTCCGGAGGCTGAAGGCAGTACTCGACGCAATCAAGTTATCCGGACTTACCCTGAAGCCTGAAAAGTGCCGGTTTGCCTACCACGAACTATTGTTTCTCGGCCACATCATCAGCAAGGACGGCGTGCGCCCTGACCCGCAGAAGACAGCCGCCATTGCCAATTTCCCGCAGCCTCATGACAAGAAGGCTGTCCGCAGATTTCTGGGATTGTGTGCTTATTACAGACGCTTTGTGAAGAATTTTTCGCGCGTCGCGGAACCTCTGACCAAGCTCTCCAAGGCAGACGTACTATTCACATGGAATTCGGCACAAGCCGAAGCCTTCAACGAACTTCAGCGTCTCCTGCAGTCTCCACCGATGCTAGGGCACTTTGACGAAAACGCCGAGACAGAAATTCATACCGACGCAAGCAGCTTTGGTCTAGGCGCCGTGCTCGTCCAGAAAAACGAAGGAGTCGAAAAAGTAATGGCATATGCAAGTTGTTCATTGTCAAAAGCAGAAGCGAACTATTCGACCACTGAAAAGGAGTGCCTTGCGATCGTCTGGGCTACATCGAAGTTCCGTCCTTACTTGTACGGACGCCCGTTCAAGGTTGTGAGCGACCACCATGCATTGTGCTGGCTGGCTAACTTGAAGGACCCCTCTGGCCGTCTCGCTCGATGGAGCTTGCGCCTCCAAGAATTCGACATCGCGGTGGTCTACAAGTCTGGGCGAAAGCACTCCGACGCTGACTGCCTGTCACGAGCCCCTGTCGACACGCCACCAAAAGACGATGACGACGACGCTTTCCTTGGACTGCTAAGTTCCAGCGACTTCGCACGACAGCAGCAATCTGATCCTGACCTACAGCGCCTGCACGATTATCTTGAGGGGAAGTCTCCTTAACCTCCTGCCCTCTTCAGGCGTGGACTATCGTCCTACTGTCTGCAACAGGGAATCGTCGTGAAGAAGAATTTCTCACCGAACAAGGCCGCCTACCTTCTCGTCGTCCCGAAGAGCCTTCGGGAGGAAATTCTGCAGGCTTCGCATGACGAACCAATGGCTGGCCACCTCGGGTTTACTCGCGCCCTCCGCCGAATCCAAGAGAGATATTACTGGCCTCGTCTATCCTCCGACGTCGCGAACTACGTTAAGAGTTGTCGTGAATGCCAACGCCGGAAAACGCCACCGAAAAGACCAGCAGGGTTCCTGCAGCCGATTCGACCGCCATCAAGACCTTTCCAGGAGGTCGGTATGGACCTACTTGGCCCCTTCCCAACATCAACGACGGGCAACAAGTGGATTATTGTGGCGACCGATTATCTCACCAGGTACGCCGAAGCAAAGGCCCTCCCGAACGGCACAGCAGCAGAAGTCGCCAAATTCTTCGTCGAATCCATTCTTTTACGACACGGCGCCCCCGAAATACTGATAACAGACAGGGGGACAGCGTTCACGGCGGAGCTAACCCAGGCCATTCTGCAGCACAGCCATACAAGTCACCGGAGAACAACTGCGTACCATCCGCAGACAAACGGGCTTACAGAACGCCTCAACAAGACCATCGCCGATATGCTATGTACGTAGACGCAGAACACAAGACATGGGACGTCATTCTTCCCTATGTGGTGTTCGCCTACAACACCGCTGTGCAAGAGACCACCCAAATGACACCATTTAGTCTCGTCCACGGGAGGGAGGCCACGACCACACTCGACGCCATGCTGCCCGACGTTACCGACGAAAGTAACCTCGACGTCGCCGCCTACTTGCAGCGCACAGAACAAGCTCGACGACTTGCCCGTGAGAGAATACAAGACCAGCAGCGCACCGACGCCCGACGCTACAATCTTCGAAGACGCGCAGTGCAATACAAGCCAGGCTATAGAGTTTGGGTTTGGACGCCGATTCGCCGCCGCGGACTGAGTGAAAAACTTCTGCGCCGCTATTTCGGCCCGCACAGGATTCTTCGCGGACTGGGTAATCTGGACTATGAAGTCATCCCTCACGGAGTTACAGCATCCCAGAGACGCCGCACACGCTCAGAAGTTGTCCACGTCGCCCGTCTGAAGCCTTACTATTCGCGCTAATGACTCTTTGTGTTTACATTATGAGTATTTATTTTATATGCTCTGTATCTTTATGTCCGTTATCCCTGTTTTTAAGCATCGGGTCGATGCTTCTTTAAGGGGGGAGTAATGCCGCGAAGCTTGCTTTTTGTCTGATCTTCTTATCGTGGCAGGCACGCCACATTATCAATTTTCTGGGACGCGAGACGCGACCAGAGTTATCTCGATTTTTCCTAGCCTCGCACAAGTGTGCCTACTATGTTCTGGAACTTTCCTTGCCGCCTTTAAAATCGAGCACGGCTAAGAGCGGCGGGCATTCTGTTAGTCAACGACCGCCGAGCACGTTCGCTGCTATCGCCGCCGCTGAGTTTTCAGAGCTGTTCTTAGTGGGCGTAAACCAGCCTATTAAAGTATTCTCTTACGAGCTGCTCTGTGCCTTCCTCAAGACCGGACTCCAGTCGGTGCTACGTGACCCCGGCGGAGTTCCCGTCACCACCTCGTGACTCCGAGATGGTGGAGCCTGATGCGCGGCTTCTTAAGCGCAGTGGGCCCCCCATGTCTCATTCGTTGTCTTCTCTGTGCACCCAGCCTAAATCAAAGAAGAAGCAGCTTGGCACTAAACCCAAGGATACCATTTTGGAGCAGGCAGTTGCTGCTGCTAGACTTTCGCAACAATAGCGTCGTTGCGAGTTCTGCAGTGGAACTGTCGCTCTATTCTTTCCGCTTCCACAGATTTACACTGCCTTTCTACTCAGCTTAATCCGGATGTCATAATTCTGCAAGAAACGTGGCTTTCAACCGACAAACATTTTCATATCAAAAATTACCGTTCATTTCGCCTAGACCGCCAGTCAAGAGGGGGGGGTTTACTAACTTTAGTCTCTTCGAAATTTTGCCACAGGGCTGTGGTATCTTTTCAACAAATGTCTCCTGACTGTGAGATTTTGGCAATAGACTTTGTACTTCCTGGGTGCTCTCCATTTTCAATAGCAAATTGTTATTTCCCCAATGGAGTCCAGGATGTTAGACCTCTGGACTTTTTACTCGTAAACTGTAAAAACCCAGTTCTCGTGGCTGGGGACTTCAATTCTCACCATGTGTCTTGGGGTTTTAGGACTAATACATGCGGCAAGCGCCTCTGGGACTGGGTTTCTGACCACAACCTGATGTGCTTAAATTCAGGATCGGCCACTTATCTTCGCTAACACACTCAATCTGTTTTAGATCTCACGTTCATTAGTCCTGGAATTGGCGTAACGAATTGGTCGACAGTTGATAGCAGCACCTTAAGTGATCATATACCTATTCATTATGATATCATATGTCGTTACTCCGGCGTCTTCTCAGTTGCGGTCACATGTTAATTATGACAGATTTCAGACGGCGTTGCGCTCTGCCCTTGCTCCAGTATCTAACATCGCCGAGGTCCACCAGTCAGCAAGCATATGTCTGGCTATTGAGGAAAGCTGTAAAATAAAAAGTCGGAGTTCCTGGTGAGGCCAACAAAAGGGAATTCTTCTAACTGGTGGAATGCGGACTGTACAAGAGATTACAGGCGGAGGAAGGCAGCATGGAAAAAGCTTCTTCATAACCAATGTCCGAATAACTGGAGTGATTATAAATATATTGCAGCCACCTTCAGACGCACAGTTTCTCGCGCAAAGAAAAAATAAGACTCAGAACACTTCGATTATCTTTCAAAGGCGGGCAACCGACGTGCACTAGTCGGTTTTCTACGGTCTAGGAAACAGCTCATGTCCTCTCATAATTTTCAGTAATTAGTTATGTCACCTGTAGAAGCTATCCAGGCGGTTGAATTAATAGCCACAGGCCTGCAAAAGCGGTTCTCCTCTTTACTACCTTTGCGACCATTGTTGTTTGCACCAGTCGTGCCAAATGATAATGCCTCACAAGTAAATCTATCAGAGCTTTCACAAGTTGTCCAGAGATTGCCAGCTGCTGCTCCTGGTCCTGATGGTGTTACTACAAAGATGCTCAAGATTCTCTTTGAAGTCTCCCAACTCCTTATTGCACCTAATAAACTACTCTCTCAAACACGCTTGGATACCTTCTGAGTGGAAGCTGTCCAAGGTGATCCCTTTACTTAAATATCAGGGTGGAGGCTATGAATTGGATAATATTAGGCCAATTTTCTTAACATCAAACGTGGTAAAGTTGATAGAAAGGGTGTTACTTATTCGGGTGTCAGCCATTGTGGACCGCAAAAGTATACTCAGCACGTGCCAACTCGGTTTCCGGCCACGGTGTTCGATATGGAATGTACATGCTGATCTTGAGAGCAGAATTCTCCTTGCTCGTCGTCAACGCCTGGTCGCGGCTTTGGTTACGTTAGATGTCGCCAAAGCTTACGACAGTGTAGAACACTCCATCCTGATACATAGGCTACAGTCTCTTCAATTTCCAGATTATATAGTTGCATGGATATCTGCATTTCTTCATAACAGTGAATTCTTTTGCATCCATAATGGTGTTCATTCAGAGAGGTACAGACAAACGCGAGGTGTACCGCAAGGAGCTGTTCTTTCTCCTGTGCTCTTTAATATTCTGTTAAGCTCAATTCCTCTCCACCGCCATGTACGCACTTACGTCTATGCGGACGACATTACGTTTTTTGCTGCTGCGCCGGATATACATTCTCTGTATGGTCTGTTGCAGTCATATTTGAATACACTTGAGCACTGGTTGAGCGCATTACACCTGAAGTTAAATGTTTGCAAGTGCGCCACTCTTGTTTTCCCTCTATTCACTCCTGTAGTGGTCTCTCTCACTTGCCAGTTAAAAATAAAACCGCAGGTTCAATCCCTAAAATACCTAGGGGTCATTTATGACAACAAACTCACCTGGCGACCTCACATTGACCATGTCGCGGCGAAAGGGGCTCGTGCCGTGGGCATGTTACGGAGATTGTCATCACCGGTACGGCATGCGCAGAGATGCGCTATTAATGGTCTACATAATGTATGTCAGGCCAATTTTGGAATTTGGATCAGTGTTGTTTTCAGGCTCGGCTACATATAAACTTCGCCCTCTCGTCCTTTTAGAGAGGGAAGCACTTCGCATGTGCCTTGGCCTTCCAAAATTTGTGGCTATCAATGTGCTGTACCCTGAAGCCCGCATTCCGTCTCTCTTATCACGACTTCAATTTTTAACGGTGCGAACTTACCTCAGGATCTATGAATCCCATTTCCACCGTTCCCAAAGCATTTTCTGTTCTCAGCCGACCTCCTTCTTTGGTGTCCTCTGGTCTCGTTTCAATTCCCCTCAGGTAGTGTTTGTGCAAAGATTACTTCAGCCTTTAGATGTAAACATTTATGATATCCTTCCTGCGCTTCGCAATGGGCCCGCTATCCACATTGTTTTCGACGACATATTCCCAAAAAATGCAAACCTTTTGCCACCGAGTATTCTAAATGGTCTTCTAGAAGATCATCTGAGGACCCTACCTACAGATATAGCAATAGCCACTGATTCATCACAATGCAATGAAAAAGCAGGTGTGGGAATATTTTGCTCGCATTTAGACTGGTCCTTTTCTCTGCGCCTTCCAGATTTCACCCCTATTTTTCAAGCAGACTTTCTAGCAGTTGTACTTGCTCTACGCAAGCTAGCCCCTCTATTACAGCAGTGTCAGTAATTACTGATTCTTTATCTTTGTGTTCGTCCCTCGCTGCATATGTTGACGGTGCCATTTTATCAACTTTCTTATCCCTACTTCCTCCGCATTTGAGCCTTGTTCATTTAGTATGGGTTCTCGGTCACAGCAGTGTGACAGTAAATGAGATTGCTGATAATCTCGCAAAGGCTTCCCTCAGCTGCCCCGTGTGGCCAATCATCCCGGCTACAGCCTATATTACAGCATCTAGATTTCGGCGACGTGCGTTTTTAAGCACGCAAGACACATCACTTTTAACATCGGCGGATTATGAGCACCTTAAATATTATTGGCACAGGAAAATTTGTTGCTCTCGGCAGCTTGAAGTATCACTGACGAGGCTGCGCTGCCGCATCCCCCCTCTAAATTTATATTTACACAAGTCGGGTTTGGCGCTCTCTCCTCTTTGTGCATTTTGCTGTGAGCTTGAATCTATTGAAAATTTTGGCTGTATTGTCGCCGATTCAACTCTCTGAGAAAAAGGTTGCTGGAGGAGCTTTTGCAGCATCTTGGCCTTAGTTTGAGCAGCCCGCTCTTGCTATCATTTGGCGCCACTACATTTGTGTTCAACCACAGATCTGTTTGTGCCGCTGTTCTAAATTTCCTGATAGAATCTCACCGACAGCCTTGCTAAGTGTTCCAACCTTTTCTTTTCTATCAATTATTACATTTTGACTAAATCATTAATTTTTAATCCCTCTCTTTATTATTATTCTTAAATTTTAAAATCAAAACACTCATCCCTTTTTTGTTCATGACGAAAATATCACCGGTGTTGCGCTCCCACGTCCTTTTCCTTTTTGTTAACTGGGTTCAGGTGAATAGCCACCCGATTCTTGGCCGATCCCCCAGTGTGGGTATGTGCCATCTTTTGACAGACTAACAACAACAACAACAATGAAAAAGCAGAAGCGAGGCGAAAGCACCGGAGGTTTTCGGCCGAAGTTTCAAGACCTCCGAGACACCAAGCCTCGGTCCTTGCGACACGGCTGAGAGCTCCTTATCCTCTAGGGTCTAACGCACCTTATCCCCAATCTGCTTGGTGAGCGTGGACTTTAGTACGCGCAGCATACAAAGATGTGCGCCATGAAACTGCCTGAAGACGACACCATCCCCACGAGGAAAATCGCGAAGGCTTCCTTAATATGGCTAATCGAGAATTTTTCCTACTGCTGGGAGCGTCTCGGACAAGCAATGGCTAGCTCCAAATTTCAGTCGCATGGTTCTTGGCACCTGTCCTTCCGCACTGGAGAAGATAGCAACGACGATGACCAGGAGTGCCAATTCTTGTCTTTTTTTCTCTACTACGAGGATAGCGAAAACGTGACTGAAAAGCAACGTTCTGTGTCGTCGATGTGAAGAACAATGATGCTCTCAAGAGCACCGCGACTGTGCTAACGTTCACCGAAGGGCTAGCAAGCAGCGGATTTCTGGGTACCATAACCAGAAGCGCTCTGCAAAGTGAAGCTGCGCAGCTTATGCCTGGAGACTCGCTTACAATACGCTGCGATCTGACTCTCCTTGAGTACTCCGACGAGCACACCGAACGA
The DNA here is from genome assembly GCF_052857255.1 of Amblyomma americanum. Classification (NCBI taxonomy): domain Eukaryota; kingdom Metazoa; phylum Arthropoda; class Arachnida; order Ixodida; family Ixodidae; genus Amblyomma; species Amblyomma americanum. Next base: position 125,444,579 of record NC_135504.1, read on the forward strand.
CACAGGACCACTGTGAGTGTCACAGACTGCCGTCTCTCCGAAGACATGGGCTGGCTCCTGGACAGTGGCAGCGGCGCCGACGTCACTGTAAATGTGGGCGACGGCAGGTATCGCGCGCACAAGGCTATACTGGCGTCCCGGTCTCCAGTTTTTCGAGCAATGTTCCAGCACGACATGCTCGAGAACCTGCAAGGGCAAGTCTTCGTGACAGACATCGAGTACGAAGTGTTTGGAGAAATGCTCCGCTTCATCTACACTGGACGTTCACCGAACCTCGACAACATGGCGCACTCCCTCATGGTGGCGCCTGACAAGTACGGCTTGCTGACTCTGCGGGACGAGTGCGAAGACGCCCTCTTTGGAAACCTCAGCTTCGAGAGTGCGGCGTTAAGTCTCATCGTCGGCGACAAGCTCAACGCTACCATTCTGCGCCGGAGCTCCCAGAATTTTATTTGTGCCAACCTGTGCGAAGTGATGAAGACGGACGGATGATGCACACTGGTGGACGACCACATAGATCTGGTGTTGGATGTCGTTATAATAATAATAATAATAATAATAATAATAATAATAATAATAATAATAATAATAATAATAATAATTGGTTTTGGGGGAAAGGAAATGGCGGTGTATTTGTCTCATATATCGTTGGACACCTGCACCGCGCCGTAAGGGAAGGGATAAAGGAGGGAGTGAAAGAAGAAAGGAAGAGGTGCCGTAGTGGAGGGCTCCGGAATAATTTCGACCACCTGGGGATCTTTAACGTGCACTGACATCGCACAGCACACGAGCGCCTTAGCGTTTTTCCTCCATAAAAACGCAGCCGCCGCGGTCGGGTTCGAACCCGGAAACTCCGTATCAGTAGTCGACCGCCTTCCCGAATCTTGCGAGGACACCATAGAGCCGCCTGCCAAACGACAGAGACTGTACGAGAGACGCTGAGATGAATATGTCCGATTGTCATAGCTATACGCATTGCATAAGACACTGCAACACCACGGACAAGCAAACGTGTGGTTCTGGAAATTTCAAAAATTTTCTGGTCATGACATTTACCCTGCCACAGAACTCCTCAACTTTAATTCTGCAGTGTGGTTTGGTTTCCTAGAAGGCGTCAAGCAGTGCAATGTGCAGCCTGCTTTGCCATGCATATCGTTCTTAGCCTGCCACTGTGTTAAGTACTGTGGACATTTGCTTGTAACCAAAATTATTATAACATGAAAAATATGGTAAAAGAAAATAAAAATACAAAATCAAACGAAGAGGTCTGCCGCACCAGCGGCTGTTCAATATTTGTCAGAGACGAAAGGCTCACGGCTCTGGACAAAAATATATTCACATTAAATTACACGTTCCCGTTCTCACTTTCGCTTTCATGCCACGTAATCAAAAAAAGCTGATAACCACGCATTTATATTTCTGATTTGCGATTTTATGCAATTAAAGCAGTTGGTGTGCATTAGGAATGTCGCATTGAAGAAAGTAGATCATTAGCGCCGCAATGCCTGGTCACTTCAGGCACGTCATGCTATTTTGATGATTTTACATGAACGGTAAATAAGCTACGTAGATCTCCTTTAAGGCAGAGCGGAACAATTAGAAATCTTGTAAACGTGTCTGTGCGTCTACAAACGCATTTTCATTCTTATTTCTGCGGGACCGTGTGCTCAGATTTTGTATCGTGCTATTAGTTTTACAGGCCGATTGTTCCCGTGAAATGGTAGAACAAGCAATCTCGTGTGAATCTCGTCACGTCACGTCTTCCTTTCTCCTTGTATTCCCTCCTTTATTCCTTCCCTGTTCTCTTAGTGCGCGGTTCGGATGTCTAGCGAGATATGTGAGACAGTAACCGCACCATTCCCTGTCCTCAAAAACAAATTTTCATTTTCAATTTTATTCGTTGTTGTGGAACACAAATTGTGCCTCTGTGCTGTACGATGTCAGCAGAGATTCCCGGGGGGCCGAAATTCCTCTTAAGCCCACCACAATTGCACTGCTTTTTCTTTCTCTTCTTTCACCCCCACCTTCCACTCCCTCACGGTTGGCTCGTGGTGCATAACAACTGAGGCAGTTACTGCTCATTTTCTTTTTCCCTCTAGAACAATTTTCTCCACTGCTCTGCAACTATGGGAATATCCTTGCGCTTTCGACAGGTGGTCGGAACTTTCCAGAGACCTGCACTACGGCACCTATTTCTTCATTTCTTCTTTCACTCCCTCCTCTATATCTTCCCTTACGGCGCAGTTCGGGTGTCCACCGAGATATGTGAGGCAGTTACTGCGTCATTTCCTTTCCTGAAAAAACATTTTTTTATTTATTTAGATGAACCCACCTTTTTTATTTATTTAAGCATCCTCCTCATCTCTCATATCATATTCTTTATGCCCTGAGGCAATAAACATCGCTTGAAAAAACAAAAACATTTTTCTTGTCAAGACGGAAGCGCGCGCGAAAGGAATCACGGGACATTATTAAAGGAAGAGGAAGTTGGAGAGCACGTGACCACTTTTTGATCTGCTGTCGTGGCATTCCACCGAAGCAGTCTGGCCTACGACATCAGTCCAGGAAGACGCCACTGTGTTCGGACCATGTCGCAGGCTAGTACCCCGTACCACCTTCTTCAGAATGCACAGGAGGGTGTTGTATCCCGTACCGTTGGAGAACTGCCCGGTCCGACTGCCCGGAGCAGCCGGAGCACCACCACGTCAAGCACCCGCCACGTACATACTTCAACCAACTCCCCCCTTTTATTCCAGTTCAATGATGAATATATATACAGATGTGCGAGTCAGCTGACCAGATAGGGCGCATGCCTAGCGCCACCTAGTTTATACAAACATAACTACAGAATACAATACCACATTATTCCCCCTCAAAAGAGTTAGCAACTAACACTGGAAAAACACAATAAACACTCAATGTCTTTCATAGTCTTTAAACCACACTGGTGGTCTTCTTTGTCTCGTCGAATGCCTCAGTCCTGGAACGTCCCTTTCAACTGGCGTCTGAACAGATGGCTGCTGGGGTGGGTCGTGGTTCTCCTGCTGTGGTTCGCCAAGTGGTTTTGCTGATTCAGGCGAACAACTTTTCGGAACTGTAGGTGGTGGAACTGGTTGGGGGCAAGGTACCAGCCGACTCCGATTCCATGTGCGGCCATCATTGAGCTTGTAGGTATCTTGACCACATTGGTCCACAATGGTGAATGGACTCGAGTAGCTCAGAGCGCCCTTAGGCACGTGACCAGGCAACTTGACTCTCACCGGTTGACCTGTTGTTAATGGAGAGTACTTTGCAGCTCGTCGACGGTCAGTGTAAGTCTTACTTGCTTGTTGCCTTTGTGCTACTCTGCTGTGGATGGACTTCATCGCTGCCTGCGGATCTTGAAAAAACTCTTTACCTGGCGCTCCTACAAGATCAAGTTTTGTTCTGGGATGACGGCCGTGAAGAAGGACGGAAGGCTTCACTCCTGTGGTCGCATGCGGTGTGAAACGGTAGACTCCCAGGTATTCGGTGATAGCTTCCTTCAAAGGCCGATGTTCTTGTGCGCAGACTTGAACGTACTCTTTGAGTACTCGATTAAACCTCTCTACCTGCCCGTTAGCTTGCGGATGATAGACTGCCGAATACGTATGAGCGATGCCACGTTCTTTGAGGAAACTGTCAAACTCCAAGGCTCTAAACTGAGCACCATGATCACTCACAATCTCGTCTGGATATCCTTCCCTGCTGAAGATGCTTCGCAGAAAGGAGATGACTGTTGCAGTTGTCACCCTTGCTGAGAAACAAACCTCAGGCCACTTGCTGTAGTAATCGATGGCTGTAATGGCAAAACGGCAATCTACCGGCACTTCGGAAAAAGGGCCCACAATATCGATGCCTAGCTTCTGCCATGGTGCAGATGGGAATGCAACTGGCTGCAGAGGTGGTGTCACGGGTTTTGCAGACTTGTCAACAGATTGGCATACCGCGCAGGATGCAATGAATTGTTCTACTTGCTTGCACATAGCAGGCCACCAGTATTGCTCACGTAGTCGCTGCTTTGTCCTCGTTATTCCCGGATGAGACTCGTGGGCTGCGTCAAGAAGCCGTGCTACGAGGGACGAAGGTACTACAAATTTGTCACCACGAAGCAGGAGGTCTCCAACGACTGAGAGCTCAGTTTGCACCCGGTAGAACGGAACTGCTTCGGCAGGCAACATCTTCACTGCGGGCCATGCCGATGTCACCCACTTTATAACCTGCTGCAGCAACGGGTCCTGCATCGTTTCAATGACAAACTCTTCATGAGTAATGCATGTTGAGACAACACAAACAGTCTCTTCTTCCTCTTCCTCCACACGACCTGGAAGGGGCATCCTTGAAAGAGCATCAGCAACAGTATTCTTGTCACCCTTGTGAAATTCAATCGTGAAGTTGTATGCCAACAGCCTGGCGTGCCACCTCGCAATCCGGAACGGTCGGCGACCTACTCCCTTTGTACTAAGGAGTGTGACCAGAGCCTGGTGATCGGTGCGTAATATGAATGAACGGCCCCAAAGGTACACTCTCCAATATTCGCATGCCCACAAGCAAGCAAGGGCTTCCAATTCCCCTACAGAATACTTCTGTTCCTGTGAAGTAAGCCTGCGAGAAGCAAAAGCAATCGTCACCAGTTCATCATTCCTTGTCTGTTGCAACACTGCTCCCAAGCCAATGGATGAGGCATCCGTAGTGACAATAATGTCACCCGCAGGATCAAATAGCTGTAAACATCTTGTGGCCAGGGAACATTTCAGTTGCTCGAAACAAGCTTTGTCGTGGCATTCCACCGAAGCAGTCTGGCCTACGACATCAGTCCAGGAAGACGCCACTGTGTTCGGACCATGTCGCAGGCTAGTACCCCGTACCACCTTCTTCAGAATGCACAGGAGGGGACTCATTGAAGGGCCGGCAACAATCTGGATCACTTTTGGTAATTACGTGCAGCGATATCTACGTGCAGGTGCTTTCCGAGACATCTGCCCCGGCCCTGGATGTACTCGTCATCGTACAAGGTGAGGACAACTGTGCCCTTCTTACAACGCGAAATCATCCAATGTTCTGCGACAACGAGGCCGGGCAGGCAGATTCGTGACTTTAAAGAATATGTCCCAGGAGGTCTCTGGCAGAATAGTTAGCCCGGTAACTGGCGTTCAGGCCATCATCGGAAACTCTCGTTTTTCTCGTTTTCCTCGGCGTTCAAAGCGTTCGCTATGCATTGAATATAGATCTGGCACTCGACGCGCGTCGCAGCTGTAGCTTCTTCGACACGCTTTGTGCGTTCAAAGACTTCGTCACATTACGAGACGGGAAGCCGGTCATTGCGTGTTCGACTTCCTCTGTCACACGCGCGTCGGCGCGAGTTATTCTTTCGAGTGTCCGCGACTATCACATAACGCAACGGCTTTTTTGGTTCAATGTGCTGAAGGCGCCGGCGACTGAAATTCGAACAATGCTGTCCACCTTAAAGCCATTTCATCCTCATGGACCAGCATCCGTGTTTAAGCCTAGCACTGAAAACAATTTACACGCTTGTCTTGAAAAAAATTACAAAAATTATCTGCGGTTCAACTACTGCTAAACCTGGTTAGAGGGTGAAAGCTCTGGTGTATTGGGCAAGCAGACGCGGCTTGGAGCCTAACATTGAGTGCGTTCCGCACACAATAGGTAGCGCACCCACCCTACTGCAGGGGTATGGGGCAGCGGCTTGGCGTCTGTAACGTTAAAAGCGTCACGCAACTGAAGCGGCACAACTCAGTGGAGCCCTGGACTGAGGGCCCACTCTTGCTTGAAGACTCAAGTCGCCAGCACCCAAGCAAGACGACCAGGAAGTCTTCATCCCCGCGAACCTCTTGGAAAGAAATAAAAGTTTTCTCTCTCTCTCTCCGCACGCTGCATGGGTACCCGCCAAGGTCACACGGTGGTTAATGCGCTCGTGTACTAATCCAGAGTACCGGGGTTCGAAACTGTCCGCGGCGGCCTTGCTTCGATGGAGGTGGTGGTAGTGGTTTTTTTATTAAAATAATAGTGAAAAGGAAGGAAAAGATTTTTGCTCGCCCCGGCATCTGCCACCGATACTGAAGCACCTGAGCTGGGACAGCGGAAATAAAGGATAGCAGGCATGATGGAGAGATTAGATGAAAGGGGTGAGGGGACAGGAACAGAGGAAAGAGGGAGAAGTAATATATGCAAACTATTTACACAATAAGAAATGTGTCCAGTTGTGCGCGGGATTATTTAATTTTAGGGGAATTAAAAGACAGGTGCACAGCACTGTGTTGGCTAAAACTGGAGTGGGGCGTCCAGTTATGAATCGTTCAAGGCAGAACTCGCGGAGCGTTCGGTCACTGCGTGTAACTACCTGACGGAAAACAGACGGGACGTCAAGCCCGTGTGTTCGAGTAATGCACAGAGGCTCAACAAAGTTCGCTCACGCGTGCGCGCACTGCCCTCCGGCCGCAATAGCGTCTCGATAGTGTTTCGATGGAGGCGAAACGCAACTGAGGGCACCTAATGTGGTTACGTGGAGGAATGTGAAAGCATGTGTTTTGACGTAGGGAAAAGTTTTTTGACAGAAGGAAAGGGCGCAGTAGCTCTCAAATCTGGACATCTCGCTGGACACCTCAACCCCGCAAAAACATGTTTTTTGAAGAAAATTGCCAAAAAATTGAAAATTGGTTCTCGTTGAAAGGAACTAGTATATGTCACATCTCGGCGGAGACCTGAACCGAGGCGTAAAGGAAGAGATAAAGGCGGGACTAAGAGAAGAAAGGAAGAAAGAGGTGCCGTTGTGGAGGGCTCAGGAATATTTTTGACCACCTGGGCATCTTTTACGTGCACTGACATCGCAAAGGCGCCTTCGCGTTTCGCTACAATCGTAACGCGGCCACCGCGGTTGGCTTCGAACCCGGGAACGTTTTTGCCAAAAGGATGCAGTAGCTCTCAGATTTCGACATCTCGGTGGACACTTGAGCCCCCCGACATCGTGATCTCTGGCTCTGGGAAGGACAAATTTAACGACACGCGAACAGCGGCTTTACCCAGCGTAATGAAGCTGTTGCTTTGAAATGCATAAATATGGACGTTTTGGCAGTATAAGAGGACTGTAAATTCGCTTTTCGGACTCTCGTCCCTGCAAGACCCCTTTTGACGGCAGACATCGCGGTGGTGCGGTGGCATGATTGGCTGTTCGGGTTGCCTCAAACACACTATAAGCCTTTCTTTACTTTTTCTGGAAGAAATTCGCATCCATGGGAATGAAGCAATGAAATGCGCGCAGCGCCACGTTCGGAAATTGGTGACGCCAACGTGTGTACTATTTTACCGTCGTTGAAGAGTTTAGTTGGATAGAGCGCTCGGCTACTGATTTGGAGTACGCGGGTTCGAACCCGACTGCGGCTGCCGCGTTTAGATGGAGGGGAAACTCTAAGGCGCCCGTGTGCTGTGCGATGTCAGTGCACGTTAAAGATGTCCAGGTTGTCGAAAATATTCGGGAGCCCTGCACGGCGGTACCTCTTTCTGCTTATTCCCTCTTATATCTCTTACCTTACGGCGCGGTTCAGGTGTCCGGCGATATGTGAGGCAGGTACTCCGCCATTTCCTTTCCCCAAAAACCAATTTCCAATTGAGGAATTGAAATGACGCAGTCACTGTTTCACATATCTCAGTGAACACCCGAACCGGGCAACACAACCATCACTTCTGAATTAGTGACTCGAACCATTTGGCACAGACCAACATGGACATGCGCTATATGCGGACATCTTGTGAGTAGGCGTCTGGAACCTGCCCACTGTACCAAGCTAGATTGGCTGACCAGCCAAGACCTCGCTGTTGTTGGTGCATTCGTGAGAAATTCCTGTCTTTTTAAGCGGTACACGCTCTCCTTTTTACAGGTAAAAGAAATTTCGCCGTATGCTCTAAGCTTCCCAATTTCAAACACACCGGCATATGTTCCGAAGAGGCGCAGTTCCTTCGTGGTCGTGGAAACAACCGACGAACGCTGCATTTTTCCCGTGCCGTCCTGCTGCCTACGCGCGCTCTTTGTGGCCCATTACGGTGTACGTGTCCAGGCTGACGAGGATCCGCAGTCAAGCTGGAATAGAGCAAATATTAATAGGTAAGTACCTGAATCTCTCTTCATAAAACTATGAGCGTTTGCATACAATATATTCTTTATTTTACAAACAAGGCATTCGTTGTTGGCGTAAGGTATCCGAAAATGGCCATGTCGATCACCTGGCGAAATGAGGACGCGCTTCTATTGCACCTAAGGGAAGGCATCGAACTATGTCGATATAGCTCTATTTTTGGTCATGAGACTCCGGCCGCGTACCTAGTTAACCTATTGCCCAGGGGTCGGAGTCATAACTTGGGGAAGAGCATCCTCCGTAGGCTCTGATCAAATTGTACCGTATATTTACACATAAACAAGCAATTAAAGGTGCGCTCTTTCTTTGGCAGGACGTGAATGTGCGCGAACTTAAGATTCACTGTGACTGATGTACTGCTGTTGTGGTGCCGGTACTCATTCAACTCTGCCTGACTTTTCGCATGCAGCGCCTGTTAGCCGGGTCCCACCTGACACGTTGTGATGGCTTTACGCTGGAGGCTACACCCGCGCATCTGCACGGCAGGCCAGGCCTGCCAACCAGTCGTCGAGTGAGTAGTTCTAAGCAAGCAGCAGCCCTCTATTAGTTTCATGGAGTACAGAGAATGAATGGTTTGTATTTGCGATTAAGTGGCTCCGAAGTGTGAGCGCTGCCAGCCTGTGTTGGCAGCATCTGCACTCCTTGTCGGCTCTTGCTTCTTTTTGGCGACCGCCATTTGTTGTATCGGTACTGTTCTGGGTCAGCGTAGTGGTGCTCTCTTTGAACTATGCTTTCTGGGCATTGGGTAGAATGCAGTGAATTTATTCCAACAGTTTAGCTGGGTTTGCCTCTTGCTCGTTTTTTGGTGGAGCACTAAAAGCTGACTAGGTCTATGTACAATGCATTGCAGCTTCAAGATAGGCTTTGGCATTTGGATGGGTACATTCTGGGTGCGTTTCCAGGAATGGTTTCGCGGCATTTGCTGTGAAGAAGAGGGCGAAGTGTATTTGTATTGTCAGCCTAAACAAATGTCTTGCTCCTAATGCCGCTTTGCGTCATTTGTCGAAACTCCAGGCGTTGTCAAGATGGGACATCTGACATGTGGGGCCCTTCATCATTAAACTATTATACTTTTAAACATTGGTAGTAGACCTCTGGAAGTAGACTTTGTCAAAAGTGTACATCACAGTGAGGGTCTGCTTCTGAGCAGTACAGCGCAGATCCTCTTGCGTACTCAGGCGTCTTTATCTCAAAAAGGTGGAATGAACTTAATTCCTTAGCTCTGCAAAGCTTAGGAGCATTAAATGCGCTAAAAAGAACCGCTACTTGTCTTGGAATCAAACCACTGGGGCAGTATATATTTTTCGCAAAGTCTCTATGTGGTGACTTGTGCATCCCGCGGTTGAAAACTAAGGCGTCACTTCTCGAGGCGGTTTTGCAGAAACCACCAATAGCCCACGGTGCTTGCATTCGCGGTTGTGTTCTAAGCACCGCATGAATGGTTAGCGCTCAGGCCTGCACAGCAGACAATCAGCTTATTGAGCAAATGAAATGGCCGTCACACCACCCACTGGGAGCAAAATCCGGACACACAATTATTTCCTTCATTAAAGGCAAAAGCGCACACGCACGACAGTTCCTTAGTCATATCTAATACAGATTCGTGGACACATTTCGAAAGCTGTCATGCCAACAGCGTAGCACATGGTGATGGGTTCATTGTAACGAAGCACCCGTTTTGGTTGGAGAAGAAATTGTGGCCCAACTCGGCGGATGGTTTGGCATCAAGTCAGAAAGCAATAGTGTCTGACAGGGCTTCAGCGCCAGCCACTATGTAGAGCTGTTATAGGCGACGCGTCCCAAACACATGTCACTGGATGCTCCGGAGCCAACTTTTTACGTGAAATGACATTTAGAATGCCATTTGGGAATGACTAGTGAATTCGTTCGCCTTCGCTTTTGCATCACCTTTATTTCTGAGCTCTCGGCAAAGTTTTTTTTGCTGAACTTTGCCCTATTAACGGTAAAGCCAAGCTGAATAGTTTTCTGAGAATTCAAGGTTGTTCAAGAATTTGAATCTACGGAGCCTCTAGAAAATGCATGCAAGGTATTTTGCACTAGCATTTACAATGGTGGCGCAATCGTCGATTAAATCAGCGACGATGTTCAGTCTTCTCCTCATGGCATTAGGGAAGTGTTAGCAATCTCGTCGTGACGTCATTTTGCCGAAATATCATATGTCCGCTACCTTCTACTACATGCTGTTGTGCATCTTCTGATGCCGCCAAACAAGGCTTCGTGAGCTTCACCTTGGATGGCGTTGCTTTTCTTCCATGCAACAACCGCTGGAAACATAGCACCGTCGTACGTGACGTGGTTATCGGACTCTCTGGCAGTCGCTGTGCATTGTAGAAAAAGCTCAACTCCAATGCCGCTCTATTCGGCGATTACGCCGCGATTTCTAAAGGTGGGGCAAAACGATTTCGCAGCTTATTTCGCAGAACATTCAGCCCTTTTAAATTCATTGAATTGGAAAGCGTTCAGTTGCCCTTTAAATATTAATCTGCATTACGCTGCTCTGCATATGAGCAATGCTTGCACTGTGCGACTTCAGTGAACTTTAAAGAACACCAGCTGGTCGAAATTTCCAGAGCCCTCCACTACGGCATTCCTCATAGCCTGAGTCGCTTTGGGATGTAACCTCCCCCCCTCCCACACACACCCATGATGAAGGCAGTGAGCAGTTCCATGCACGTCGCTTACTTGTGCCATCGGTCGACGTCAGCAATAAACACCACGTAACTTAACAGCGATGCATGAATTTCCTTCGCCGGTGCAAAATCAAATACCGATCCCTGTGTCGCAGCGACTGCTCTCAACCGACCAATAAAATCAGTGGGCAGTGCCCAATATTACAAATAATCACGCTAATTTTGTGAGAAATGCTGCTTACCGTTGATTAAAAGCGTTTTCTAAATTTTATAGCATTGTGTGCACACACTGTACAAATGTACACTTCTTGTGTGCTGCTCTATGTGCCATTCAGTTCTTACATGTTTTGCATCTGATGCATTTTGGCTAAATCTCGGAATTCTTTCGAAAACTTCACATACATGTATTCACTAGATATCCTCCGGATTACTAAAAACCCAACCTCTTGTTTTCTCCGGACAACTCATGTGCAATGTTTAGACGTGCACAAATGGTGCTATCAGTAATGTAAATTATGCTTCGTCATGCAAGCTATAGTATATTTCGTCATTGCAGAGAGCCTCTGGCGTTTCAGATGCGGGACCTCCTGCGGCCTTTTTATGTCGCCTTGTCAGCCCTGAACTTGACGGGCTACTCTATTGCTTCATCTTTACTCGGCATTGGTTGAGTGAGAGAGAGAAGACATCGGCGATTGAAGTTAATGGTTTTTCATGCAGGATGCTATATATGAGAGGCAGCTGAGAAAGGTGCGTTCAGTGTTCCTAAGGATTCAGCACTGCACTTGGAAGGAATGGTCGCAATGGTTCCACCGGCTGCCTTAGTACCTGTTGAAACAATTGACGTTGAATATGTTGCTCTAGCCGAGAACTTAAATTTGAAGTGTTCTATTTTGGAAGTAGTGAACACAGGAGGCAGTGAAGCCTCTCTTACGTGTAACATGAATCATAGGAGTACAAGAGAAATACAATTGCCAAATGCAGTCCAATGTCGGCCCTTACGGGTCTGTCTTGCCGCCGCAAAGTTGAGGGGAGGTTCAGGGCAATATTCCTTAGTATAAGAAACTCTTCTAGCCTAAAATCTATCCGGAATACTGAGGATAAACAGTTGGTAAAACAAAATTGCACCTATAGGACATGCAGGGGAATTTATTAGATATTAGGACAAAAGTCACCTTTCAATACTAAATCTTATGAACATCTTCGGGCTGCGTACGGAAGAACGGATCACATACTGCATGTATGCTGACGTCATTGTCAAAAGGCATTTTCAAGCGAAAGTACAAAACAATATCTCAGCAAAAGAAATTTCCACGTGGAAGTATTAGACCTGCCGTGGGGGCTCAGTGGTTAGAGCACTCGGCTAATGATCCGGAGTTTCCTGGTTCAAACCCGACCACGGAGGCCACGTTTTTGATAGAGAGGAAGCGCTAAGGCTCCAGTGTGCAGCATGATGTCAGTGCACGTTAAAGATCCCAGGTGGTTGTAACTTTTTCTTCCAATCTTCTTTCACTCCGTCCTTGATAGCTTCCTTGAGGTGCGGTCCATGTGTCCGTCGCTGCGCCATTTCCTTTCACCCAAAAAACAATTTTCACGCATAAGTACTCCCTGAAAAGAATGGGAAAGGGAAATTTCTGCTTATATGTATAGTGCGGTGTGCACTAATGCGGCCTTTGAGTCGAAATTATTCCAGAGCCCTACACTACGGCATCTCTTTCTTCCTTTCTTCTTTCACTCCCTTCTTTATCTCATTCCTTGCGGTTCAGGATGTATCTCATACTTTGCCCTGCGTTCAGGATCCGCGGATATGTGAGAAATATACTGCACCATTTCCTTTCCCCAAAAACCATTTTTCAATTTTTCCAAGCGGCGGTGCCGGCAGGGCGCCTAGGTGCACCTCTGTTTGGCAAGTCACGAGGTTTGCTCGCGCTCCTGCGCGTCAGAGTCCGACCCGCATAAAGATAGGTCTTGGGAGCCATGCAGTAATAGAGCCTTTGCTCCAAAACCATGCTTTCGCACAATGTTTGGTGCTTGAAAACGCTAAACCGCGAGCCATTTTTTCTTTAACCCAGGCAATTTGAATCTGATCACAACATGTAGTGGCCTTCTATGTAAGGAAACGGCACAATAACTTCCTGAGATTTCGGTGTACGTTTTAACCAGGCCGTGTAGTTATGAGGGAATTCAGGAAGATTGGCGTGAAATAAGAGAGAGAGAAAAAAGTGCCGTAGAGGAGTGCAGCAAAGTAATTTTGGCCAAATAGGGATCTTTAACGCGCATCGAAATGTGTTTTTATGCAGTGTTTAATATTGTAACGTGCTTCCACAGAACCTCGACGGAAGAAGCAGAAGATGAAGGACTGACCCGCGGAGAAAGAGGAAGAAAAAGAGAGAGCTGAAGGACGCTGTTAGGCTTCCTGCTTCCATCCTGCTTCGACCGATCCCCTCTTTGAATAAACCCCCGTGCGTGCAAAGCACGTAACAGGTTGGTGAGAGGTGCCGGGTATCGACCACGGAGCATTCCATCTACCGAAGGAGCCGTAGACTCGCAGGCTTCCCACCACTGCCATCGGACATGCCTGGAGACGACAATGCTGAGCAACCCGGGCTATCCACAGCGAACAACTGGCCACATTATCGAGAGCCCCGCAGATTTTTTGGAAAACCTGAAGAGGACGTTGACGAGTGGCTGAAACACTACGAGCGGGTGAGCAAATACAATCGATGGAACGCTGCTACTAAACTGGCTAACGTTGTGTTTTTCCTTGCCGCCACTGCCCTTGACTGGTTCGACAATCATGAGGATACACTGAGTTCATGGGCTACCTTTACGACCGAGATAAAGAAAAATTTTGGGGATGAATCGGCAAAGAAGAAGCGTGCGGAACAGACATTGCTTCACCGCGCGCAAGTACCCGGAGAAACTTGCACGGCATACATCGAAGCCATCTTAAAGTTATGCAAGCTAGTTAACTCCAGAATGCTTGAAGAAGACAAAGTCGGCCACCTTCTAAAAGGAATTGCGGAAGATGTTTACAATTTCCTGATTAGCAAAGAGAGCCTGAGCACCACCGCTGACGTTATAGAACATTGCAGAACATTTGAAGCTCTTAAGCTGCGTCGAATCACCCCTAAATTCGGAAGATTGGCCAATGTCACCTCTGTAGCCAGTGTTGAAGCCAGTTCTCCAAATTCTATGGCTGATATGATTCGAGAGATTGTGCGCGAGGAATTGTCCAGATCCCGGGATACCTTCTGCCACACACAATATCTGCGGCACAGTTCTGCACCGGAGGAAGATGTTGCCGCCCTGTCGACTCCGTGGGCTCCACTCAACGGCACTTTGCCCATGGATGATCGGAACATTGCCCAACGTTATCGCCACCAGCCGACAGAAAGGAGGCCCACCTACCCAGAAGACGTGGTTCGTCAGCAGCGAGATCCTGGCTTCAGCCAACGTCGCGACTTTGTTCGCCAGGACTCTTATGGCGGTCGCTGGCGCTCTCAACCTTTGTGCTGCCGGTGTGGCATTGCAGGGCATATCGCTAGATATTGCCGCCGTCGTTTCCCAACTTCTCAAGACTGCCAACCCCCGGCGAATACTTACGGGCAACTGCACACCGCGCAGCAGAGACCCCCAACGTCCGCTTGGGACCCGTACCGTCCGAGCAATTTGCGGAGTTCATCACCCGCATCTGACCGCAGTGTGACGCCGCCACCTCAGCGCCAACGGCGGTCACCTTCTCCTCGACGTCGTGCATCCCCTCCGCCTCCGGGAAACTAGGAGGCGCGGCCGATGGAGGTGAAACCGCCGGCGAGTCGATGACGTCCAATCTACCTCTGCCCGTGTTTATGTTGAAGAACAAACTGGAAGTGTTTATTGATGGTGTGAAAACAATGGCTCTTGTGGACACTGGTGCTACCGTATCCGTTATGAGTTTGAGGTTTAAGAATCGTTTAGGTAGGAAAGTAATGTTTAGTGGTGACCGTGCAGCGTTATTCCGTGGTGTCGGTGGTGAACCTTTGGTTCCACTTGGTGTGTGTGCTTCGGATGTTGTTATTGGTGGTCTAACGTTTAGAACAGAATTCGCAGTGCTACCACGGTCAACGCATGATGTGATTCTTGGGATTGATTTTCTGCAAGAGTGTGGTGCAACTTTAGACTGTCGTACGGGAGAAGTTGCTTTGAATTCTTCGTTACTTTCAGCTCTTGTGGATAACTCGACACCGGATTTTGGAGCATTTGCGGTGGAAGAAGATACTATTGTACCAGCTTTCTCTGCAGCATTCGTGCGGGTTTCCTCTATTCACAATCAGTGCGAATCTTTTGAAGCTGTGGTAGAGCCTACGACACTCGCCTGCTCTAAGAAGAGTATCGTCGTGCCTCGTTGCGTCGTTCCCGTGGTGAGAGGCCGTACCGAGCTGTGGACAGTGAACCACTCTGAAGAGCCAGCTGTGTTGCCCCGGGCCTCAAACTCGCCCGTTTCGAGGAAGGTGTGTCAGGTTTCGTCGCGGCGTTAACCAACTCTGTCAGTGAGCAGCACGTGAAAAGAGATATGGAGACCCAAGTTAAGGCTATGATTAATCAGGCTCTTTCCCCAACCGAGCGTCGCACTCTAGTGGAACTCCTTCTGAAACACGTGTTCGTGTTCGACTTTGCCAAAGACGATTCAACACCACCGCCTACCAGTCGTATTCATCACACGATCAACACCGGCTCCGCACCTCCTATACGCCAGAAGCCCTATCGAGTCTCAGCCACTGAACGTAAGTTAATAGATGACCAAGTTCAAGAGATGCTAAAGCGAGGCATAATTCGAGAATCCTCCAGTCCTTGGGCGGCTCCAGTTATCCTTGTTAAGAAAAAAGATGGCACATGGAGGTTCTGTGTTGACTACCGTCGCTTAAATACGGCCACGAAGAAGGACGTCTACCCGCTTCCACGTATAGATGACGCAATTGATTGTCTGCACTCCGCTTCATACTTTTCTTCTATTGATTTGAGATCCGGCTACTGGCAAATCCCCGTGCACGCTGCAGATAGGGAAAAAACGGCATTCATTACACCAGACGGACTTTACGAGTTCAACGTTATGCCTTTCGGATTATGTAATGCACCTGCAACATTCGAGCGGTTCATGGATACAATCCTGCGTGGCCTCAAGTGGCAAATTTGTTTATGTTATCTGGACGACGTTGTAATTTTTGGCAAAACGTTTAGTGAGCACAACCGCCGTCTGGATATTGTGCTTGATTGCATGGAACGAGCTGGCCTTATCCTCAATTCCAAGAAATGTCATTTTGGGAACCGTGAAACAATTGTTCTTGGTCATTTAGTTGATAAAGAAGGTGTTCGACCAGATCCAAAGAAAATTGAAGCTGTCAAAAGTTTTACGGTGCCTCAATCAGTGAAAGAGCTGCAGAGTTTTTTAGGGCTCTGCTCGTACTTTCGACGCTTTATAGCTAGGTTTGCGGACATCGCTTACCCACTCACGTGTTTGCTGCATAAAGATGCACCGTTCAATTGGACCAGCGAATGTGACGCAGCTTTCCGGCATCTGAAATTTCTTTTGACCTCGGGCCCCATCCTACGCCACTTCTGCCCATCTGCACCAATTGAAGTGCACACTGATGCAAGTGGTATCGGTATCGGCGCTGTACTTATACAACGCCATGGTCACGATCAGCACGTGGTAGCATATGCCAGCCGTTCGTTGAGTAAGAGCGAAAGAAATTACACGGTTACTGAGCAAGAATGTTTCGCCGTTGTTTTCGCTGTACAGCGCTTCCGCTCCTATCTGTACGGGAATGCTTTCACCGTCGTGACCGACCACCACTCGCTTTGCTGGTTAGTGAGTCTTCGTGACCCCTGTGGCCGGCTTGCTCGATGGGCTTTGCGCCTACAAGAATTTAATTTCACTGTTGTGCATAAAAGCGGCCGTAAACACTCAGATGCCGATTGTCTTTCCCGTTTGCCGCTTCTAACGACTGAGGACGACGCAGACAACTTTGATGAATACTTGTCGTCACTTTCACAAGCCTTCCCCGATCTTCAAGTTTTTCGAACTGAGCAACGCAAGGACCAAACATTAACCTCTTTGTTTGATGCCGCTCAAGATTCTGTAAAGAATACTTTTTGCATTCGCGACGGTTTGCTTTATAAGAAGAATTTCGCTTCTGGAGGAGCACGCATGCTTCTTGTCGTACCCGAAAGCCTACGCATCACAGTTCTTGAAATGATGCACGACGACGCCACGTCTGGGCACTTGGGAGTGACACGCACACTCCACCGCACACAACAACGATTTTACTGGCCTAACATGCGTTCAACCATCCAGCACTATGTAGCCAGCTGTGTGCAATGCCAGCGCTTTAAGCTGCCGACTTCAAGTCCACCGGGCAAATTGCGGCCAATCACACCTCCAACAGCCCCGTTTGAGCAAGTTGGCATTGACCTCCTTGGTCCTTTCCCACGATCCTCTAAAGGAAATCGATGGATTCTTGTGTGCGTAGACCACTTAACCCGTTTTTGTGAGACAGCCGCGATACCAGTTGCTACTGCGTCTGAAGTATCTAACTTCTTACTTCGATTCGTCATTCTTCGGCACGGCCCTCCTGCAGTTCTCATTAGCGACCGTGGACGTCAATTTACAGCGGACGTTGTTGAAGAACTTCTCCGCCTCAGCAGCTGCAGTTTTCGCCACTCCACACCATATCATCCCCAAACGAACGGTGTGGTAGAACGCACTAATCGTACGCTCACCACCATGCTTGCCATGTACGTCGCTGCAGATCATAAGGACTGGGATGGCGTACTCCCGTTCATCACTCATGCGTACAACACCGCGCAACATGAGACAACTGGCTACAGCCCCTTTTACCTGCTCTATGCTCGCTCGCCTCGCTGCGGCCTTGACACCATGCTACCATTTTTCATCCACGATGAACCTTCTCTTGCGACCACACTCTACAGAGCTGAAGAAGCTCGCCAGCTTGCCCGCGTTCGAATTTTATCTTCGCAAGAGCGTTCCAAGAACCGCTACGACGTCCAACACCAAGAAGTTTCTTATGTTCCTGGTGACATTGTGTGGTTGTGGACCCCTCTACGCAAGCGTGGTCTGTGTCAGAAACTGCTATCCCACTACACTGGACCATTTGTTGTGTTGGAGTGCATAAGTGACGTTAATTACGTTATAGCACGACTAACTGCTAGTGGTCGACGGTCACGCCAATCTCAGGTGGTGCATGTAGCCCGCCTCAAGCGATTCCATCCCAGACGGTCTGTTTAACTCGCCCGACGGGCATCGTCTGCGAGGAGGGAAATGTAACGTGCTTCCACAGAACCTCGACGGAAGAAGCAGAAGATGAAGGACTGACCCGCGGAGAAAGAGGAAGAAAAAGAGAGAGCTGAAGGACGCTGTTAGGCTTCCTGCTTCCATCCTGCTTCGACCGGTCCCCTCTTTGAATCAACCCCCGTGCGTGCAAAGCACGTAACAATATCATTGAATGGGATGGATGTGGTTTGCTTTGACTGAGGGGTGCACAGCTCTGTAAGTTTCTCTATTGAAAGGATCACCACAAAGCCGCTGTGCGTAAGAGCGATGTTAAGAAGCACAGATTAGAGCAACTGACGTCGCAGAGCAGACAGGAAAAATGAAATCTCATTTTTTACTAAAGAAAATGATGCAGTAACTGTCTGATATCTTGGTGCACAATTGAACCCCACAACGCTGCCGTCAATTCCGGAATAGTGTTTCGGACCACTAGGATATGACCTAAGTAAACATGTGTTATATGGTGGTGGTGAAAACTTAATCTTAAACAGTGGAGTTTGGGACACGCAGGTTCTTGGGGCTCCCGCACAGCCCCACTGCACTCAAACGTTCATGACCCGGAGGCTAATGACACTGGCAGCTAGGCCTGCGGCGATGACTTGCTTGGCCGGGTACTCGGAGCGCAGTAGGGTCGCGCAAGCCTCCCAAGTGTTAAAGTGCTTCAGGCACCTCGAGGGAGGATCCGCTGGGAAGAGGAAAAGGATATCTGGAGAGTGGCTTTGGGGTGGTGGCAGCGGGTACGGGAGTGGTTTGTGGGGGCTCTGTGACAGTGCGAGTGTATATAAGGGGAGGGTAAGGTACGTGTTGGGAGCCACCTCCAAAGTGTCTGGTGATAATTGTCGAGGGAGGGATGGTGTGGGGTGATAGAGCCGACGCTCATCTTTGCAGACCTGCGACAGTTCACTTAATGAATGCATGCGCTCCCGTGAGAACCGTGCCCAATTGAGAGAACCTCGGGCTAAAGCGCTGGCAGCCTCGTTTCCGGGATTCCCGGAGTGGGCGGGCACCCATATGACCTATATGTGGTCGAGCGGGTGTGCGGCGAGAGATTCCAGAATGCGAAATGCAGGGACGTGAACTCTCCCGTGAGCAAAATTTAGTATCCCTGTTTTAGTTTGACAGTATATACCGGGCCTCCATGCCCTTGATGGCTAGCGCAACAGCGGCCTCTTCAGCCTCCTTCAAAGTACCAGTGAGGTATACGTGGGGGATATGCAACAACAGTGGAGGATATGGTACAGCCGCGTCCTCACCTGTGCATGCGTTTGTGTGCTATAGCTGTAGACACCGTGCGAGTACGGCTCTGGTACCTCCCCACTGCTCTAAGTTAGATTGG
The DNA here is from genome assembly GCF_052857255.1 of Amblyomma americanum. Lineage (NCBI taxonomy): Eukaryota > Metazoa > Arthropoda > Arachnida > Ixodida > Ixodidae > Amblyomma > Amblyomma americanum. The sequence goes on from NC_135504.1 coordinate 125,464,064, forward strand.
CTGCACCAGCCAGAACCTCGCTGTTCTTCGTGGCATTTGTTAGAAAGCTACACTAAGCATGGTTCCCGCCTTTTTTGAGCTATTCTCTCCTTTTTACAGGAAAATGAAATTTCGCCGTATGTTCTAACAAATTTTCAAATTTCCAACGCAGCCGCCGGTGTGCTGAAGGGGCGCAGTTTCTTCGTTGTCATGGAAACGACCGATGAACACACCTTTCTTCCTGGGCCGTCCAGCTGCCTTCTCGCACTCTGCACGGCCCAATACGGTGAACTTGTCCAGACTGACGGAGATCTACAGTTAAGCTCAAATAAAGCAAATATCATAGGTAAATACCTGAATTTTTCTTATACCGAAGAGTGGGCGCGTACTATGTCCTCTACTTGGCAATCTTGGCATTCGTTTTTGGCGCAAACTATCCGGAAATGATCGTCGACACCTGCCCAAATTAAGACGTGCTCCTATTCATGAAAACCGGGAATAACTGCCATCACCTCAGAGAAAGCAGGAAATCAAATCGCCAACACGATAACAAAAAAGGCAGCTGCTGAAGACCGCCTACAGCAAGTTGTGTTAACACTTCCTTAGACATTTTTGTGTCTTCCTGTCTGAGAAACAGCTAAAATGTTCGGCGTTGTTCTGCTAATACGTTGTTCTTCATTGGACCAGTGGTGCATGTGCGCATTTATTTTATGCTGACTGCAATGGCAAAGGTGGCCTATATCTCTAAAAACCGGGCAAGAATGTGCCCCTGAAGCCTACCAGAACTTCCCTCCGAGAATGAAAGCAACTTCCTCATTCACCTAGTACAACTGAGCATGCTAGACATTTTGAAGGTGATGTTGAAATGACAAAACATGCTGAAAACTGACAAAAATAAAAGAAGGAATCTCTTTTTTTACATGATTGGTTGATGGCTATTACGAGAATTTTAAAATTTCTCATATCTACTTTACTAGAACCGTTGCGCATTCTGCGGCACCACCGGAAAGGCGCAATTGGAGCACTATTTACGCAGTTCAGGCGTGTGCACCCCAGTTGCACAGCCAATGAAGCTCCACCCTGCGCAGTAGTGACTCATTTGCACCGAGAGCACAATTCCAAACTCCCACGATGTTAAAGTGCCCATGAGGTTGAAATTTCCGAGCCCATCACCACGTCGTTCCTCATCGCCTGAGTCACTTTGGGAAGTTACTCTCCCATAAAGCATGAAGCATGATGTCGATTTCCTGCAAGCATGAACGCCAGGTGATGCCTCCGGTTCGCAGTAAAAAAGTATTGTGCGTTTATTCTCACATTCACAAATCTGATGCTTTGGGGACTAGGTTGTGGGCCGCCAAATAAGGACTTACTGTTCCAACTGACATTGCTTACCGCTTTCACTCTCGTCACCCGACTTTAGGTCGTTCTCAGTGATATTCCTATACATTATTCTAAAAGAGAACGTCTTCTATGTCCTGTTAATTATTTTCTTTTTTAAATAATCAACTTTGTTTTATTTTGCTTTTACTCCTATCTCTCTCTTCACCTGATGGGTTCTAGGTGACTTTGTTAGTGAATCATTTGAAAGCAATTTTTGCTGCTAACAAATTTCACCCTTCTATTTTTATATTTTCTTTGGCAGTGATCTGTTTGGGCGGCAATAAAAAGACAAGAAGGCTAGCGTTATCGCTGGAGTAGATTTCCTTGTCACCGGATCCACACTCTTATCAAAGCTGATTGTTCTATGGTCATGCGTTCTGTGGTTCCATAAATGTTGGCTTCCTTTCATACGCCAGTCTTGAAATACCCGCTTGTCCATCTGTCCACCCACCGCTGTGGATTTTTCCCTCTGTCACTCGGCTGCTAAGCCTGAGCTCAATGATTCGAATACCTGCCATGGAGGAAGCGTTCCTTTAAGGCGAATTCGGGCCTAAATAATGCTCGAAATAAATCCGGAGCTGCCAATTACAACGCCTCTCATGCCCGAAGTGCTCTTTTGGGACGTTATTCATCATGTATATAATCTCCTTCATCCCTTCTTCCTGCCCTTCCCTTCTCCCTAATTTTTCTGGCTTTTCCACTTAGCCTGGTCAAGTAGGTAGCCGCCGGCCTGAGCTGCTTCTTGGACGCCCTAATAAGTGGCTCGCGGTACAGCCCAATGGGCACTGAACCTTCCATGGACGTCCTGCAGAACAGACACCCTGAAGAAATCCTGAACGTCCACAGGGCGTCCAAAGGAGGTCCAGTGCCCATTAGGTGCAGCCGATGTTACGTAGCACTGTGTCCAGTCCGGAGCGCGCCATCCCGTAGATAACCGGCGAGCACCGCATCTGTGCTTCTCCAATCACCACATCCTCTATTTGTACATACTGTACAATGCCGCCCCACTCCTATCGTTTCTTATCCTCTCGCTCCTCTCTTTCCTTCCCTCCTCCTGTCCTTTTATTCCCGCTAGTCGCAACAGAGGTGCTTTCGTTTTCGATGGCACATGCCGCGAATTGCAACATCTTTTTCTTCCATTGTCATTTTATTGACAACAGCCACTAACAACAAAACCTGGATGGCAGCCGCAGGACGGCACCGCTTGAAGCTTTGAATTGGAAGCGCAATGCAGTACCACAATCTGAGTGCCGTATATAGTGCGTGCGCAGGCCGAAAGTCGCCACGTCCACTGAACGAGGCGACCAGGCCAGAGACTCCCATCGAAATGTGGATAGCTTGACAAGCGTTGATAATAATCGAGACACTGTCAAAGGTTAACGCAAATTTGTGACTGGGCCGTGATATGCCGCACCTTCTGAAACTCTCCTTTCCGATGCAGGCATCAACATCACAGTACTATTCCCGTGGTCGATGGCCATGGGATCGCCTAAAATACCTAAAACGCTTGCGGGCTTCCCTGAGGCAGCGAGTCCTGTAGCAATCGTCACACTACGAGGTGAGTTCTTTCCCGTGTCAAGCTCTTCCTTTTCCCGCCCCTACACACGAAGACTGTGTGATTTGTTTAGCTTTCGCACAGTGATTGTCTGTAATTGTGTGTGTAGGTCTGACGCCCAGTAAACCATTTCCACACGGCGCTATTTGCATTGTCTCCGTCCCCTTTTAAAGCGAAAGCTTTACAGGCTAAGACGAGAAGATCCTGTCCGCGAAACGAGTCCGCCGCAGTTGTGAAGAACTTAGAAGAGGTAACGCCAAACGAGTGGTTGTAATCGAAAGACGATGATGTGAGGTTGATGTCGAAAAAACAGTTATGTCGATAGAGTGATCAGTTAATAAATAAAGTCAAAAACGTTCAAAAGGTGGGCGGCGCCCAGGCAACGTGTGGCGACAAATTTTAATACTCAAACTGGGCAATTCCTGGAACTTCATTAGGTAAGACAAAAAATTTTGGTAATTGAAAAATTGGAAAAATTTAAATCAGTGCCTCATCTAGTAAATATAAGAAGATGGAACAAGTGAAGCAAAAACGGTCGACGAGTGAAGCAAAGAGAGGCGAAGAGGGCCAAAGAGAGACGAGGAGCCGTCAATGCTTTCGCATTCCTTCATTGCGGCTGCCCGCACTGACCTCAGACGTTATTGTATACTTGTGCAATCGAAGACACACATCGTGAAGAGAGCCAGCGAAGACGCAGAGCACGTTTTTTGGGCGATGTTGCATTTAGAACGTGTTCGCGCGTAGCAATGAAAAGTTTTTCTACGTATGAAGTTTAGAGGGCAAATCACGACCCTAAGAGTAATTTTGCCGAGCTATTTTCTGCGACCCATTCTGGGTAAGTGGACATCTTTTTCAGGTTGAGCGGAAGCTCTATCGAGCCGAGTAAAGTGGCTGAAATGACCGCCGAAGCTACGTTGATTGAGCCCATCAATCACCAGAAGCTTTATATGCAACCTACAGTGTTATTGTACAGTCCAATACAAAACGAGATATTTTGCAAATGCAAAAAGAAATGTCTGAACTAAGATATCTGCCAAATGCAAATAGGGAAATCACACAATAAAATAACACGGTGTCCAATAAAATATAAAACGAAGCATTTGGGCAACCGCGTCAGGAAAGTGCAAATCAACACGTCTGCCGCGCTGGCACAGAGGTTATGGCGCTCGGCTCCTCACCCGAAGGACGGGGGTTCGAACCCGACCGCGGGGGCCGAATTTCAATGGAGGAGAAATACTAAAGGCCCGTGTACTGGGCGCTGTCCGACCGCATTAAGGAACCAAAGGTGGGCGAAATTTCCGGAGCCCTTCACTACGGCGCACCTAGTAGCCAGTGGCGCTTTGAGGCGTTATATTCCATAAACCAAACATCCAATTATGCAAATACTCTTTCTTCAGTGGCGCCGCACAGTCCCGGATTATGTTTGGGCTGGCTGTGTTTAATCGAGACAACTCGTTTTTCAAATACTGGGCCTTCTGATTGGCGGAGATTTGATTCGGAATTCTCCAAGCTATTCTGCAGAGGAGTTCACGTTTCGTGAAACGCGTCCTGCTTAATGGTGAAGCAGTTTCCGTACCGACACTTACAGAAAGCAGACTTAGCTAAAGCACCTGATTGTTGTCATCGATCACTGCCGCATCAAGTTACCTATACCTTCCGCGTTCCATTTCACAGCGTGCGTTCTGCCCGTGGCGAATGGCCTGAGGACTAGCTGCTTCTCTAAGCGCGGTGTCCGAGTTCTCACTTCTTACCTGGCGGGAAATGCTTTATTAGAGTTTTATGGTGCAGGCTTGTGATTTTCACTGAAAGTTAAGAAGGGCGTGTTTATTACTCATTTAAGCATAGTTTTAATGTACCTATGAAGATATTTGCTGAAGTATATCAACACGATAGCGTTGGAAGCTCTAGCCGCAGAAAATCTAATGCAAGGTAGTCGCTGATCGAGAGCGAAAAACCCCCTAAAAATCCCCGAAATACCCCCAGATGAGCAACCTTAGAGGTAGGTGGGCCAGCTAGGTCACGTGACCTTGTGGCGTCCCTCACAACCTGCCCACACGAATTGTGAGCAAGCTGCCTAACGTGGCAGGTGGCATTTAAATTAATGATTAATCGATCGGTAAGAACAACCTGGGCTATACAAGGCCTACCGCTGGGAGCATTTCTCATCGCAGGGCAGTGGCACATCGCTTAACCAGTGCACCACTCTGCCAGGAGGGGTATTAGGACAACCAGGGTTCTACGAATGTAAAGTGGAGAATGACCTTCTGCATATACAGTGTATATAGGAATTAACTCGTTATGCTATAGTGTTGTAAGGTGCAGCTTAAGTGTCCCCTCTAATTTTCTCTGCCGTTTGTGCATTGCACTCTACCCACAGGAGCCGGTCGTGGGCCAGCTCGCTGAATAACGGGCAGTCGTGGCCAGCTACACTGGCTGAAGTGCGTCCGTCTCGTGGGTGCTGGCAGTCTGTCCGAAAGCCACATTTGACCAGCAGGGGTGAGGGCCACTTTTTATCCGAAATTATGTATAAACACCATCATTAGGCATATTTATGCCTAGTTGTGGGGTCGCCGTCTTCGGCTTTTCCCCTAAAAGGTAGAGTAGACAATAATCTCGAGTCGATCCCTAAAACAAACCTTGACCATTCCCATTATCTGATAAACTAGGACGACACGATCCTTATCGTTCGTGATTTCACAAATTAAAATAACATGATTTATATTTTATTTCTCAGCAATTATTTTTTACTTTTTATGTAATTGTCATTGCCACAGGAATGGAACATTCGCACAGCAATAAAGAATAAGAAAGAAAAAAAACAGCATACAAATTCCGTACAGCTTACCCTACAAAGCGCCCGTCGGCACAGGTTATTTCAAGTTAGGAGCAATTATGAATATTTTAATTGTCTGAATTAGGTACTGAATATGGATTGTCTAACAAACAGCAGCCATTTACAGGCGTGCTCAGAGTGGCACGTTGCGAAGACTGTGCTCCCTGCCTTAACCGGTAATACGGAAATACATGACGACCAGCGAGCCGCCCAGCGGTTCGCTATCTATGTAAGGTTAACGAACTACTATCTAGAACGTTGTATGAAACCGCTTGAGCAGAACAGATTGCGACACGTATGTAGCGCAGTAAAAGTCAAGTGAACGGGCCGCTGCCCCTAGCATATAGGTGGTGGCTTTTTTGCTTCTCTCGACCGCGGCTATTTTACAGGCATGTCTGTGGGCGGCCATGATGGACTGTGTGATCACACGTGTAGGGACACAGGAGAGTAACTGAATTTCTCTGCCTCGAACAATCACCACGTTCTTATCAGAAAAGCCCCGTTAAACAGAAATTAGAACTTATGAAGTTTTTCCTGCGACTGGCTGCGTTCCCATTTGAACTTCATTATATCGATTTTTTGGTTAGTTTGGGTGATCACTGAAGTGTGGCTTGATAGTATTCACTTATCATAGAGTTCTGCCCCATGCCGATGGTCAGAGTTTGAATCGAGCAGGGTGGGATATATATTTGAATTTTAAATTCTAATTTCTAACGAAAGCAGTTTTGTCCCGTTAATATGGACACTTTGATTAATGACTAAAACTGCACGTAAAGACAATCGTTCGTATTAACCTTTTAAAAAAGGTACTATAAAGCAATGCTACAGAAACTGATATTCCTTTTGAAAATTCACATATTCTTTCAAAATCAACTGTGAGAAAGCTGTAGGCACATTTAAAACAATTCAGCACAATTTTTTCAGAGGCCATGGTAGGCAGGGAAAGGATTTTTTTGCCAAAGGCATTTACTTGATAGCTATGATACCTACTGCCAAAAGTGACACACGCATTCCTGTTTCATAATCACGTGGTCGACCTGTACACTTGCCACACGCTGCGTTATTTGTCTTCAGGCGGGGTGCGTGCTAGTGGGGGTAGGGAGGGTGCGGGACCTCACCATCACGGGTTCGATTGCCAGACACGAATATATATTATATTTATTTATTTAACTCTCAAACCGAGAAAACTTCACAAATCGACTAACAATTGCAAGATCTTGCTCGTGGTTTTCCAATAGTAGTGGTTTCGAAACTAATTAATGTTTTCAGTTTTAGTTTCCTTAGTGTCTGCCTCACTTATTACTTGATGGTATGTTCCTTTTAAATGGGGTTGTTGCAAACCCTCCTAGTTTTGCTTTACCTCCCCTTTTCCTTTTCATTAATGCCTTTTCTCTCTCTCGTTAGTTCCTTAATGATCTTTTTTTGCTTTCATCCTCACCTCTCGAACTTCCGCTCCTTCCCTGCAGTGAGTGTTGAAGAGAGTAGCATAGAAGGGCTGGGTAGAGGTCTGAGGCGGAGGAGTAGCTTTAATGCACCATTTTTGCTCGTGCAATGTTCAGTAGGCCCATACATCACAATCAGCAGAGCGTACAGCAAAGGGTGAAAGGTGAAGTTAGTCAGGTGTGCTGACAAGACCCCTAGTCTGGAGTGGGGCGACTGCTCACCCTGCAGGTTGGGAACTATGTCGATATAGCTCTATTTTTGCTCATGAAACTCCGGCCGCCTACATAGTTAACCTATTGCCCGGGGGTCGGTGTCATAATTGCTGCGTAGCATCTTTGCAGAATCTGTTCCGTGCGCACTGTATATTTACACGTAAACAAGCAATCAAAGGTTATCTCTTTCTTTGGCAGGACGTGAGTGAACGCGCATTTAGGATTCAGTGTGATTGAAGTACTGCCGTTTTGGTGCGGGTGCTCTATGAACTCTGCCTGTCTTTTCGCATCCAGCGATTGTTAGCCGGGTCTCGTTTCAGACGTTGTGAGGGATTTAGGCTAGAGGCTGCACCCGCATATGCACGGCATGCCAGCTCTGCCAGCGAGTCGTCGGGTGAGTAGTTTTTAAGCAAGGAGCAGCCTTCTATCAGTTGCAAGGAGTTCAGAGAAAGAAAGTTTTGTATTGGCGATTAATTGGCTCCGAAATGTGAGAGTTGTCAGCTTGTGTTGGCGGCGTCTGCACTCCTTATCTGCTCTGGCTCCTTTTTGGCGACCGCCATTTGTTGTATCTGTACTGCTCTAGGTCAGCGTGGCATTGTTCTCTTTGAACTATGTTTTCAAGGCATTGGGTAAAATGCAGTAAAATTATTCCTACAGTTTAGCTGTGCTTGCCTCCTGCTCGTTTTTTTGTGGAGCGCTAAAAGCTTACTAGGTATATGTACAATGCATTGCAGCTTCAAGCTACGCTTCGGCATTTGGATGGGCACACTCTCGGCGCGTTTACCGGGAGGGTCCCATGGCACTTGCTGTGAACAAGAGGGAGAAGTTTTTTTTTTATATTCTCAGCCTAAACAAATGTCTTGCTCCTAATGCCGCTTTGCGCCTTATGTGGAAACTCCAGGCGTTGTGAAGATGGGACATCTGACATGTGTGGCCCTTCACCATTAAACTATTAAACTTGTAAAGCTCTGGCGTGGATCTCTGGAAGTAGTCTTTGTCAAATGTGTACATCCCAGGGAGGGTCTGCTTCTGAGCAATACAGCGCAGCTCCTCTTGCATACTCAGACGCCTTAATTTCAAAAACTTGGGATGAACTTAACTCCTTAGCTCTCCTAAGCTTAGCAGCGTTAAATGTGCTAAAGACCTCCACTTCACGGCTTGGAGTCAAACCGCTTGGGCGGTATATATTTTTCCCAAAGACTGTACGTGGAGACTTGTACATCGCGCGGTTGGAAACTAACGCGTCACTTGTCAAGGCGGTTGTGCAATTACCACAACTGGTGGAGGGCGCTCGTATTCGCAGTTCTGTTGTAAGCGCCACACGAATGGTTAGCGCAGATACGTTAGACGTTCAGGCCTGCCTAGCAGGCAGTCAACCTACTGAGCAAATCAAATGGCCATCAACCCACCCACTGGGTGCGCAAAATGCGGACAGATAGATCAGTAGTTCCTCCGTTAAAGGGGAAAGCACGCACGCGCGAGAGTCCCGTAGCCGTATCTAATACAGATGCATGGACACATTTCGAAAGCTGTTACGCCACTGGCGTAGCACATGGTGAACTGTTCATTGCAACGAAGCACCCACTTTGGTTGGAGAAGAAATTATGTGGCCCTACTCGGCGTACGGTTTGGCAGGGTGTCTGAAAGCAATCGTGGCTGAGAGGGCTTCAGCACCAGATACGGTGCAAAGCTTTTATATGCGAAGTGTCTAAAACCCATGTCACTGGACTCTCTGGAGCCAACTTTTAACGTGAAATGACGTTTGCAATGCTATTTGGGAATGACTAGCGGATTCCTTCGCCTTCGCTTTTCCATCACCTTAATTTGAGAGCTTTCTGCAAAGTTTCTCTTGCTGAACTTTGCCCTCTTCACATTAAAGCCAAGCTGAAATAGTTTTCTGAGAATTCGAGGTTGTTTAAGAGCTTGTAAATAAAACACGCAAAGTGTTTTGCACCAGCATTGAAAATGGTGACGCAATCGTCCATTCAAACCACGATGATAATCATGCTTCTTGCTTCGTGAGCTTCACATTGGATGTCATTGGTTTTCTTCCATGCAACAACCGTTTCTTCGCTGGAAACTTAGCGCCATCGTATGTGCCGTCGAACGTGACCTCATTATCGGCTTCTCTTCCCGTCGCTTGCAGATAAACCTTGCAGATAAACCTCAACTCCAACGCCACTCTATTCGGCGATTACGCGGCGATTTCAAAAGTTGGGGCAAAACGATTTCGCAGGTTATTTCGCAGGAATTCATCGAAATCTAAAGTTTTTTAAGTTGCCCTTTAAATCATAATTTGCGTGAATTTGCTCTTCATATCAGCTATGGTTGTACTGTGTGACTTCAGTGGATGTTAAAGAACCCCAGCTGGTCGAAATTTCCGGAGCCCTCCGCTACGGCGTCCCTCATAGCCTGATTCGCTTTGGGACGTGACCCCCCCCCCCCCCCCCCCCACCCACACACACACCTATGCTGTAGGCAGTGATGAGTTTCATGCACGTCGCTTACTTGTGCCATTCATCGACGCCAGCAATAAACACCACGTAGCTCAAGGGGGATAGATGAATGCCCTTCGCCGGTGCAAAATCAAATAGCTGTTCCTGTGTCGCAGCGGCCGCTGTCTACCGACCAGTAAAATCACCAAATATTAAAAATAACCGCTCCCAATATTAAAAATAACCACTCTAATTTCTACCGGAAGTGCTGCTTGCCGTTGCAATTAAAAGCGCTTTCTAGATTTTGTAGAAATCTGTGCGCACATTGTAAGAATTGTACATTTCTTTTGTGCTTCTCTGCCATTCAGTGCTTACGTGTTTGGCGTCTTATGCATTTTGGCTAAATCTCGCAATTGTTTCGAGAACTGGAGATTCACGAATTCTCTAGATATCATCAGGATATCATGGAAAAGCCCGACCAGTTTCCTGTGGACAACTCGTCTACAACATTTAAACAAGAACAAGTGGTGTTGTTCGTAACGTTATTTATGCTTCGTCATGCAAATCATTGTATGCTTGGCCATTGCAGGGTGGCTCTGGCGTTTCGGATGTGGGACCTGCAGCGGGCTTTGTATGTCGACTTGCTAGCCCTGAACTTGACGGACTGCTCTATTTCTTCATCTTCGCTCGGCATGGGGTGAGTGAGGGAGAGAGGGAGACATCTGCCACTGAAGTTCAAGTTTTAAGTTGGTTAGCTCTTACTGTTCTCTTTTCAAGATGGTGTCCGGAAATCTCGGGTCACCAAAATATGACCTCCAATCACGTGACCGCACGCGCGCAGTAGTCAGGCCGGCACAGCGGCCAGTTTACCCTATGTGCTTGCGTTCGCTATATATGCACTGGGTAGCGGCTCTTGAGACTTGGGGTCGCCATTGGTGACAAAATTGTGGCCCATTCCTTTGGCACAGTTTGTTCGCAGTGATGGCAAACGAATTGGTAATGTTCGGCGCACATAGTTGTTAGTTGAGTTGAAGAGTGGTGTAAGTGAGCGATCCGTACCAACGACCTTTGTCCCTCGAAACCGTAGTGGGGGCGACCTTCGGAGGGCCTTGGTGGGTGAAACACAGGTCGCAGAGGTATGCAGCTGGTACCAAACGAATCGTCGTTTCGTGGTGTACACGTCTGTGTCCCAACTTCCCGAAAACAGGCGAAAACAGTGCAGCTAATGCTCATTTTATTTCCCATTTGCGAATGATTTGATTTTTTTTCATTTAGTATGCTATGTGAGCGGCAGCTGAGAAGGGTGGGATTTAGTGTGCGTAAAGTGTGACCGCGTCACTCATAAAGAATGGTCACGATGGTTCTACCGGCTGCCTTAATCTGTTGCAAGAAGTGACGTTGAATATGTTACTTGCCCAGAAAACAAATTTAAGTATTTTTTCAGCACGTAATGAATACAGCTTGCTATCAAGCCTCTGTTAGGTGTAACATGAATCGGAGCAGGACAGGAGAAATAAAATAGCCATATGCTGTCCATTGTCGCGCTTACTTCAGCGCAGTATTCCCTGCGATAAGAAACTCCTCTAGCCCTTTTAAAATGTATCCGGAGTATTTAGAACAAAAATTGCATCTGAAGAACCTGCAAGGCATTTATTAGAGATTAAGAACAAAATCGCCTTTCAGTATCGTTTCATTTTGAACAACTTCAAGCTAAAACAAGAACTAAGCAAGTAAGGCATGGATGCTGACGTCATTGTAAAATAAAAAAAGATTTTCACGCGGAAGTACTACCTCAAAGGCATGAGAAAGTGAAATTTCTGCTTATGTGTCCGGTGCGCAGGCCACTAGTATGGCCTTTGAGCGTAAAACTAACGAAAAAGGTGAAAGAAATTAGTAGGGTCAGCAAGGATATAATTGCTATGTGCTTGGTTTTATATCTTTTTTATTGCCGAACACTTCATCCTCAGAGATGCTTACCTTGGTGGCATGGGTATCTAGAAAGATTGGGTGATTTTTAGATAGCGCGGCTAGTATTTAACGCGCCAGCTGCCAAGCTAGTTGGCACGGTTACCCCCTCAAAGAAACTCCCATTCACAGTTGTCCTGTCACAGCCGCAAAGATGATTAGCCATAATATATTTAACGCCCAGGACTATTTTGTGGGCAGTTATCCTACTAAACCGGGGACATGGTCGTTACCCCACCCACTCGGTGCTCAATGTGGACACGTACATAAACTGATTTCTTGCTAAAGGAAAAGCGCGCGTGTGGAATGATCGCGCAGGCATATGTTATAGAACACTCGTGGACAAATTCTGAGTCTTATTATCCCGTTGCCATAACACGCGATGGCTAGTTCAATGCAGCTGAGTGCCCACGTGTTTGGGAGGACGTGGGTTCGCTACTATCTCGCGCTAATCAAAGCAAAGTTATTGAAGCGCACACCAAGGTGAACCCCTGCAGGAATAAAAATTGTGAAACACCACTGGCGCTAACTTTTTACCCGAAAAAAGAAGCGCTTAGAATGACATCGGGGAATAAACAGGCCAGTTCTCCTTCACTTCGGCCAAGATTGTAGGGCCAGCTAGGTCCAGTTTGCATCCAAGTCAAGGACAAAGACAAAGAAAATGGCAAACACAACGAAAGCAGGGCTTTTTTCCACATTGCTTACTTGAGCCAACTCTCCACGTCACAAACCAAACAAACAGCACGTAACTTAAAGCGATGGATGAAATTTCATCCGTGGCGCAAAATCAAATTATTTTCCTTTAACTGATGTGAGTCCTATCTTCTGCTCAATGAAATCAGTGGAGTGCACCTAGCATTAAAAATAACCGCGGTGAGTTATTAAAGCGAAAGCTTTACTAGGTGACGTCGACAAGGTCATGTCCGCAAAGCGTGTCCGCAGCAGTTGTGAGGAACTTAGAAGAGATACTGCCAAACGAATGGTTATAATTGAGAGAGGATTGCGTCTGGATGCTGCTCGAATATTTATGGCGATAGAGTGACTAGTCAAATAGTTAGAGTCAAAATGTCCACACACTGGGTGGAGCGGGCAACGTGGGGCGCCAAGTTTGAAAAACCGGAAGCCTGGGCAGAGCCAGCGTATGGCGCGAATTTTGAAAACGAAGCATGGCGCCAAGTTTGAAAACTCGAAATGTGCATTGGATGAAACTTCATTAAGAAACACAGATAATTGTGGTAATTGGGAAATTGGAAGAATTTACCTCAGCGTTTAATCGACCGAATTGGAGGAGAAGATAGGCGACGAGTAAAGCAAACAGAGGCAAAGAAAAACGAGGAGTAGTCAATGCTTTCGCATTCCTCCAATTCGGGTTACCGCAGGGACCTCAAACGTCTTTTATGCTTCAACGATTAATAACTGGACGCCCCACTCCAGTTGTAACCAACACAGTGCTGTGCGCGTGTGTGATTTATATCCTCTAAAATGAACTAATCACGCGCACAACTTGGACACATTTATTATTGTGTAAATAGTTAGTACATATTACTTCTCCCCCTATTCTCTCTTCCTGTCCCCTCACCTCTTTCATTTCATTTCTCCATTCTGCCTGCTATACTTTATTTCCACTGCCCCAGCTGAGGTGCTTCAGTATCGATGTCAGATGCCGGGGCTAGCAAAATTCGTTTCCTTCCTTTTTACTATTATTTTTAATAAAACCACTACCACCACCACGCATAAACGATTAAATGCTCCACTTTCGCAGGGTACCTCTGGCCTCCCGGATGTGGCATCCCGCTTTAGCTTAGTATGTCGCCTTGTGTGCACTGAGCTTGGCGGGCTCCTCTATCGCTTCATGTCGGGGGTCGGCACGAGGTGAGTGAGAGGGGAGACATCTTGGGAACAATTCAAAGTTTTTCATTCAGGCTTGCACATGGCAGGCAGTTCAGGAGGACTCATTCATTGTTCGTGAGGAGGGATCATTTAATTCAGAGAGAAAGTGTCACTCGGATTCTTCTGGCTGCCTTAATACCTTATTGAAACAAGTGACGATGACTATCTTGCTGGAAAACAAAAAATTGGAGTAATGTACTTTGAGAGTAGAGAGCATGGTGTATTGTCAAGCCTTCTCATTAGAACCACTTGAGTCAGGTCACAAAATTACTATCGCCATGTGCTGGCAAAAGTTGGACGTTGCGGGGCTGTGCTCCCGCCACAAAATTGAGAGAAGCAATCCTGTATTTCTCAGGATTAAAAAATCCCGCTTCCTCATCGTGTCTCAGGAATGCGTCGTAAAAGCGGTTAGTGAAAGATAACTTTCAGCTAAAGGAGTTAGAGAACACTGGTTATGCAAAGGAGGGACAAAATCTACTTGTAATTCGTACTTATGTGCGCCGTCTTTCAGACTAATTCAGGAAGAATTACTCAGTTGCTGCACGGAGCTTGGGGTCAGTGCTAAAAATATACTTTCAAGAGGTACAGCGAGATGTAATTTGGGCCCGTATGTCCAGAGTTGGTGCGGCTAAAGACCACTTAGCACTCATTAGGCAAATTAAAAACAAGACATCTGTAGTAGGAGCGGCGGGTCGGCGAGGTGGTTGTTTTCGTCGCTGGCATGCGGTGCAAGACTGAACGAACTGGCGGACGTAACGGGCCATCCCACGCCAGTAGTACCACTGTCGTAGACGGGTGAAAGTCTTCAAGAATCCGGCATGGGCACACTGGGAATCATCATGGTAGGAAGAGCAAATAAAGGAGCGCAGATGTGTCGGAATGACGAGAAGCCACTTGCGACCATCCGGGAGATAGTTGCGGCGGTAAAGGAGCTCGTCTCTGATGGCGAAATGGTGGGGCTGACGACGGAGAGCACGGGAAGGAGGTCGAGAGGATTGTCCAGATAGGAGATCAAAAAGGCAAGTGATCCACGGGTCTTTGTGTTGCTCGGAAGCCATATCAGCGAACTCAAACTTCAAAGAAGGCAGGGCGGATATGCAAGGCGCTGCCTCAGATGGTATAAGTGAACTTGAGAGGGCATCAGCATCGGCATGTTTGCGGCCGAAACGATAGATAACGCGAATGTCGTACTCTTGGAGTCGCAGAGCCTATCGCGCCAGTCGACCAGAGGGATCTTTCAAATAGGACAGCCAGCAGAGGGCGTGGTGGTCGGTGACAACGTCAAAAGGGCACCCATACAGGTAGGGGCGAAACTTGACGATCGCCCAAAGTATGGCTAAACACTCCTTTTCGGTGGCAGAATAGTTGGCTTCAGCTTTTGTGAGGGTCCGGCTAGCGTAAGCGACAACGTATTCGTCAAAGCCTTGCTTGCGCTGAGCGAGTACTGCACCGAAGCCGACGCCGCTGGCATCGGTGTGGATGGAGTTCCATCGGAGAAAGAGGGTCGAAGTGACGCAGAATTGGTGGAGTGGTCAGGAGGCGACGGAGTGTCGTAAACGCTTCTTCACAGGCTGGCGACCAGGCCGAAAGGTCGTGGGTGGAAAGGAGCTTGTTTAGGGGGTCGACGATAGTGGCAAAATTGCGGACAAAACGGCGGAAATAGGAGCAGAGGCCGACGAAGCTGTGGAGGTCTTTTACAGAAGGGGCTTTGGAAATTCGGCCACAGCTCGCAAATTGGCCGGATCCGGGAGAACGCCATCCTTCGATACGACATGACCGAGAATGGTGAGCGGCCGAGCTGCGAAGCGGCACTTTTTCAAATTAAATTGGAGGCCAGCGCCGGCCAGGCAGCGAAGAACAGTCTCGAGGCGCTGGAGGTGTGGCGGTAAGTCCGAGGAAAAGATTACGATGTAGTCTAGATAACAAAGGCATGTGTGCCATTTGAGCCCTCGGAGTATGTTGTCCATCATGCGCTCGAATGTTGCGGGTGCATTGCAGAGGCCGAAGGGCATGACATTAAAATCATAGAGCCCGTCGGGTGTGACGAATGCAGTTTTTGGGCGATCGGCCTCCGCCATCGACACCTGCCAGTAACCGGAGCGCAAGTCCAATGAAGAAAAGAACTCAGAGCCCTGCAGGCAGTCAAGGGCATCGTCGATACGGGGGAGAGGGTAGACGTACGTCCTAGCGTGCAATCTTATTCAGGCGATGGTAGTCCACGCAGAAACGGATGGAACCGCCTTTTTTCATGACCAGAACCACTGGCGATGCCCACGAGCTGTGCGACGGTTGTATCACGTGACGCTGAAGCATGTCGGTCACCTGGGCGTCAATGATGCAGCGCTCAGCGGCTGACACGCGCTACGGACGATGGCGCAAAGGGGCATGGGTTCCAGTGTCAATACAGTGGGTAACGGTGGTGGTGCGGCCCAAGGATGGTTGCTGGTAGTCAAACGAAGCTTGAAAACGCTGCAGAACGGCTACAAGCTGGTCTCGTTGGGTAGACGTCAGGGCGGCGGCGACGGAACGGTGAAAAATATCTACAGACGAGTGATTCGTGATGGGAACAGGCGTAATGGCGCTGACGTGAAGGCCGGCCGCACTATCGACAAGGGGGTATGCGGAGGCGGGATCGAGAACGGCAACGCTACCAAGCGATTGGCCACGGAGTTAAGTGGTAGGGCAGGAGAACGGGTTGGCCACATAAATAGCGCTGGAGCCACGAACAATTCAGCACAACATGAGGCAGCAAAACAGACTTCTGGTCAGGGCATCGTAAAGAGGGGGTATAAGTCACTGTTGCATCCGAGAGCGCAGCACAAGAAATAGGCACCAGCACTGAAGAGAAAGGTGGAACGTCTGTGTCATCTGAGATGACCACAGTAGCGGCAGCAGCACCGGTTACGTCCAATGGGGCGTAACTGTAGGGCGACAAATCAAGCTGAGCATGGGCGCAGTCAATAACGGCGTGATGTGAGAAGAGCAAGTCCCAGCCAAGGATAACGTCGTGAGAGGAGCGGGCGAGGACGATGAACTCGATCGTGTAGGGAACGTTCCCGATGAGCAGGCGGGTGGTGCAGGGTTGTTAACAGTCGAATGTTCCGAGTGCTGGCCGTCCGGAGAGAAACGGGAGGAAGGGGCGTCGTCACTTTTTTGAGTCTGCCACACAGGGGGTGACTGAGAACCGAAACGGCTGCGCCAGTGTCAACAAGTGCTTCGACGGCGACTCCAACGAAAACGGTAATAATATTGGCAGGCGCAGAAACAAGTCTTGAGTGAGCCGCTGGTGACGCAGTTCTTGCCTCCGGAACTGCGGTGGTTATTTTTCCGCGCGCGTGGACGGCGGGTTGGCGACGGAGCATTGGAGAACGGGAACGACGGCCAGGAGACGGCGAGTGGTGGGAGCGGGGATGGTAACTAGGAGAAGAAGAATCCGGAGGCGGCAAGTGTGACGCAGGCGAGGACGACGGCGAAAGGTCGTACGTCGGCTCACGCCTATAATCGTAGGGACGGTGGTCACGACTGCGACACAAACGAGCCACGTGACCAGCGACGCCATAGGCGTAGCAAATAGGGCGGTTGTCTTGTGTTCGCCAGGGGTTGAGTGGCTGCGGCTGTGATCGGGGGCGGGCAACCGGACGGTAAGGTGAGGTTGCACGTCGCTGGGGTTCTAATTGCCGGGTAGGTGGCCTGTAGACAGGGGCAGCAGGTGAGGGCCCAGACCGCACCACTACATAGGCGTACATCAGAGGAGCCACGATCAGGGGTGACTGAGAACGAGGTGGCAGGACTTCAGCGACCTGCTCCTCGATAACACGCTGTAGGTTGGGAGTGAGCGACGGCGCAGGCGTAGGCGGGCAGGTAGACAAAAATAGCTGGCGTGTGGCTTCCTCACGTACAAACTGCTGGATGCTCTGGAGGAGTGACTGTTGGTCCAGAGCACTGTCTCCTGGGAGAGCCAAGCTGCAATGTGCGGCCTCCTGAAAGCCTGCACGCCGGGCAGAAAGGCGCTGTTTGCGCAGCTCATCGAAGCTCTGGCAGTAGCCGATGACACCGGAGACAGTCTGGGGATCTTTGGCGACGAGCATCTGGAAGGCATCATCCTCAATGCCTTTCATATAGTGTCTGATCTTCTCGGCCTAGCTCATAGAAGGGTTGACACGCTTGTCCAGGTCGACGACATCTTCTGTATAACTGTTGAAGTTTTCACCGGTTTGCTGGGCCCGACTTCGCAAGCGTTGCTCAGCGCGAAGCTTTCGCACTGTGGGTCGTCCAAAGACTTCTGTCAGGCTGGTTTTTAGAGCTGTCCAGCTTGAGATGTCAGCCTCGTGGTTTCGAAACAAGAGATTGGCTACGTCGCTCAGATAAACGATAACGTTGGTGAGCTTGACGCTATCGTCCCACTTGTTGTTTGCGCTTAGGCGTTCATACGAGGCCAACCAATCCTCCACATCCGTGTCATCTGTGCCGCTGAAGATGGTTCGGTCACGCTGCCGCGCGGCGCCGGAACAGAAGACAGTCGATGGAAACGGTGAACCGGTTTGGGTGACGGTCTCAGGCATTGCAGAGGTGGCAGTCAATGCGCGGGTGCGAAGCTCCTGGCCGTTGGATCGTTGGCACCTCCACCACTTGTAATACAAACACCGCACACTACTAATACAGCACACACAGCACACCACAATAATAAGAGCACAGCACAGTAATAAGCACAGCGTCACGAACAACCAGCGGAACTGTCCAGGCACAGATCAGAGACCACGTTCCGTCCAGAGCACGAACGAGCGACAGAGCGTTCGGCGCTCGAGCTTCGGAGTGTTCGGCGCTCGAGCTTTGCAGTGTTCGGCGCTTCTCGTCGTCTTCTTCGTTGAGCGCCAGCCTCTGAAGATTCTAAAGCCCGTGTCCAGTCTTACAATATGCCCATTTTGAGTTTTTCAATGCTACCTTTGTATGAGTTAATACCTCCCGGTTCTGTTCTGCTCCATTGAAAGTTATCTGAACGTGCTTGTCACAACCACGATATATAAGAACGACAGCCAGAAGCATGTACCAATACAATATATTTAGTTATTTTCTATCGGCATTTATTCGAAAACATTAGTACATCAAAGTTCAATGTTTGTTTTGGTGTACAAAACTGCGTGAATGACACTGACAAGTAAGAAGTTGAGACGGCTGCTCAATATCGCTCTCGGTTCCAGACTGGCGTTTCGTCCACTTCCTCGTCTGTGTCTTTCGCGCTCTTTTATTCTAATGTGATGTTCCATCTATCTCACCTTTACGGACTTTTTTAGTGTATGTGTGTTCTGCTAACACTGGGAGATTATTTCAGTCTTCAATTGCATGGGAAGCGTATCAGAGGCAGCAAGTAAAAGGGATTTGAAAATTTAAATCACCTCATAATATAACTGGATTGCTTACCGCAGGCCCGAAGAAACACCGCGAGCATTTCAGCAAGAATCACCTTGGTGTCCGCTTGGCAATGTCGCTGTAATGCTTTTATGCTTGCAAAACACAACTGGCCATTTGCCGCATTGACAGCTTCAAAGGGCCGTAATTTCTCTCAGTGCACAATCCGACTGCGCCTTTGAACGAAGTGCTATGTAGGTGAGGTCAGTTCGAAACAAGTCTAGCTGAGGCCGAAGCTATCTGCATTTGTCACCTGTTTTTTTTCGTTGTGCATCTGGATAGAAATAATTATCTAACCTGATAGCGCAACCGTGCAATCATTGTACCCTACACAACTTGCACTTATGGAGACGTGCGTTCTGTAATTGTTATCCAAGTATCCGCACCATTAGGTCTAACCCAACATGTGTTTATTGTGAAAACATTCTTCCAACCGACATATTATGATTTGGGAGTGCCGAATGGCCAGGATAGGAATAGTTCGGGGTATGTGAATGTTTTCCCCTCCTCACATGTCCTTCCCGACTGCCCGTTTGCCTAAAGGCGGCTAAAAGAATGAGAGCGACAATAAAATTTCATTTCGATTCCAGAGTTGCTGACGTTGATTCTTGCAATAAGAATATTCCACTCGTTCCGTTAATGAGTACCATAACGAACAATGAGCTGCTGAGCTGTACAAGCATCCATGCTATAGCAAACACCCTTGTGCTGAAGCGCGAAGGGCGCCATGCCCCTGGCATATTAATGCGATATACATGCTGTCTATTAGGTCGCTTAAGGCTCCTAAAAGATGATGTGTTGTAAAACTAAGTGTCAAGCTTTAGTTGGCACGTGACAACTACTTTGCTTAGGCGCCGTAAATCCCAACACAACGCAGCAGTTCATGGGGCGAAGAATTGATCCAGTTGCTGATCATCCAACACAACATACCATCTAAAATGTATATATTGCAGGCGCCTGGTCTCAGCAGTGCTCGCTGCAAGAGTAGCGCCTTCACAGCATGAACCAGCTGGACCGCCACGATGTGCTTCGTCCGGCAACCGAGTGCAGCACACGGAGCAACCGCGGCGATCCGGAGTCTCCCAGAGAGGGTGAGTAGGCTGCAGAGGAGAGCATTAGTAAACCTGTTGGTTAATGAACCAAACAGGAACGAGAAAAAAAGCGGTGCGAAAAACACCAGAAAAAAATGTGGCTGTTCCATCTCGGCACTAAAAGTTAGGTCTAATTGCATACGTTACGTTGATCTAGAGGCTGGTAAGACCCGGAGCTGTTATGTTTCTGCTAATGTTTTATGTTGCGTGTATGTTACCTAAATGTTTCGTTAGGTTAGTATAACGTTTATATCTAACATTGCAAAAACGTTACAAAATGGAAATTAAGCACTTCGAAATCACATTTCGCCTTAACAAAAATGTAACATTTCGTTATGTCTCGGTGCTGCCTGGGCTAGCGGGCGGATCGCTTTATTAGAAAAACATCTGAAATGATCGGTGGGCGCCGTTGATTTCGCCCATATTTTGCATTAATAAATCAATCAATCAGTGGAAAATTTTGGTGCTCATTCAAGGAAAATTTACAAAATATTTCGACCAATTGCCTACATTGGAAGTGTGCGGTACAATACAGAACGAGACATTTGGGCAACCGCATTAAGAAATGCCTGAACTAAGATTTCAGCAAAATAGAGCAAAATTACACAATAAAATAATCAGTTGTCCGGTCGAATATAAACAAAGCGTTCGGACAGCCGCGTCAGGAATGTGCAAGCCAATACGCCCGCCACGGTGACGCTCGGCTCCTAGCTGGCCCGAAGGACGGTGGTTCTATCCATTCGCTGCGGTTGAATTTCGGTGCAGGCGAAATTGTAGAGGACGTGTGCTGTGCGATGTCAGTGCACGTTAACGACCCCCACGTGGTAGAATTTTCTTGAGCCCTTCAATACAGCGTCCCTCATAGCCTGAGTCGTTTTGGTACGTTAAACTGCATAAGCCAAACACCCAATTAATATGCAAATAACCCTCACTTCAGTGGCGCCACACGGCCCCAGATAATGGTTGGGCTCGCTTTGTTTGCTCAAGACAACTTGTTTTTCAAATACTTTGCCTTCTGATAGGTTGAAATTCTATTCGGAAACCTCCAAGCTCTTCTGCAGAGAAGGAGTTCCCGTTTCTTGAAACGTGTCTTGCGTAATGGTGAACCGGTTTCCATGGCGACACTTACAGAAACCACACTCAGATAAATCCCCGGATTCTTCTCACCGATCACTGCCACATCCGTTACCTCTACCTCCCGCGTTCCATTTCAAAGCACTCGTTCTGCCCGTGGTGAATGGCCTGTGCTCTAAATTTTTTTTTAGGCGCGGTGTGAGAACTCTGGATTCTGACCTCGCAGATAATGCTTTAATACAGAAGGTTTCTAGTGTAGGCTTATCAATTTGGCTGCAATTGAAAGAGGATATATTTGTAATCATTTTAAGCACTGCTACAAGATATTTGGTGAAGTATATGAGAAATCGAGTGGCAGAAAATCCGGCGTCTTGGGCGTCACTGACAAAGACCGAAAAATCCCCGAAAAATCCCCAGAGGAGGTACCTAGGAGGTTGGTGAGACAGTTAGGTCAAGTGACCTCGTGGCGTCCATCACAGCCTGAGCAGACGGAATGTGAGCAAGCTTCCCACCGTGGCAGGTGGCAGGTGCATTCATGATTGGTCGATTGGGAAGAGCAACCCAGGCCGTACAAGGCTCTCCGCTAGGAGCACCTCTCACCGCAGGGCAGTGACACATCGCTTATCCACTGCACCACTGCGCCAGGAGCCGTACGAGGACCCCCATGGATCTATGAATGTTATGCAGAGAATGACCTTCTGCATATATATGAACTACACCATTATTCTATAGCGTTATGCCATTAAGGAGGAGCTTAAGTGACCCCTCTAAATTTCCTGCCGATTGCCTACTGTACTTTATTCACAGGAGCCTCTCACAGGCCAGCTTGCTGAATGATGGGCAGTCGTGGCCAGCTACACTGGCTGAAGTGCGTCCGTCTCGTGGGTGCCGGCAGTTTGGCCGCAAGCCACAGTTTACAAGCATGGGTGAGGACCACTTTTTATCCGAAATTATGTTTAAACATCATCACTAGGCATATTTATGCCTAGTTGTATTGTCGCTACCATCGGCTGTTCCCCTAAAAGCTACACAGTGAGTATACAGTTTTCTCAAGTTAATCACCCAAAACAAATCTTTGCGACCATTATTAACAACTGTTCTTTATCTTTTACATATTCTTCAGATATATTTCTTTACTTTGATGTTAAAAATGACTGGCGGCTTAACACTGCTAAGCACGAAATATTGTGCGAAATCCCAGTTTCTAGCAGGTGGGCACCACCACCACGACCCTGAAAAAAGTGCAATCGAGGTGGTCACTGGCCCATTCTGGCAGCCATACACACCTTCAGATTTTACCCAGTTGATGTAGACCAGCGGCCAATGCGCCAGTACAGTGTTTTTTCAACAGTGTTGTCAACGCCAACACGCATTGCTCTTGGTGCTCTGTTTCTGCCAAAACATTGTCCACGAATCATATGCAGCGCACACCCCTGTTTCACTACCACCGCATACCTCAAAGCGCGTATATTAGTTTGATAGTAGTATTAGTTGAAGAAGGCGATGTTAAATGTGCAGCTCAATAGTGTGTTGCAGTTTAACACTTCGCGTGTTAAACGGCAGAGGTAGCCTAGTGTACTCGCGCATTGGCCAGCGACAGTGATCTTTTCGCACCTTCATGGATTTGAATCCCAGTCACGAATATTTATTTTACTTATTTAACTTGCAAACCGACTAAAAATCACAAGATCTTGCTCGCGGTAGGTGTAGTGGTTTCGCACTAATAAATGTTTTCAGTTTCTTTCCTGAGTGTCTACCTCACTTATTATATGATGGTAACGTTTCTGCTAAGGGGTATTGTTGTAAGCCCTCATAGCTCTGCTTTGCCTTTTTTTTTCTTTTTCCTAATGTCTTTTCTCTGTCCCGTTATTTACTTTATGATCTTTTTCCTCTCATCCTCCTCTCTCGAACTTCCTCTCCTTCCCTGCACTGAGTGTTGAGAGTAGGAAAGAAGGGCAGGGTAGGGTAGAGGTTTGAGGCGGAGGAGTAGCTTTGAAGGCAACATTTTTGTTGTAGTTCGTGCAATGTTCACTAGGCCCATACATCACAATCACCAGTACATACTGCTAAGGGTAAAGGGTGAAGTAAGTCAGGTGTGCTGACAACATCGGTAATCAAGAGTGCGGCGACTCCTCACCCTTTAGGTTGGGAACTATGTCGATATAGGTCTATTTTTGGTCACGAAACTTTGGCCGCATACCTTGTTAACCTATTGGCCGGAAGTCGGTGCCATAACTGCGGCGCAGCATCTTTGCGGGCTCTGACCCATGGGCACCCTATA
This sequence comes from Amblyomma americanum, assembly GCF_052857255.1. Lineage (NCBI taxonomy): Eukaryota > Metazoa > Arthropoda > Arachnida > Ixodida > Ixodidae > Amblyomma > Amblyomma americanum. The sequence goes on from NC_135504.1 coordinate 125,487,608, forward strand.
TTTACACGCAAACAAGCAATCAAAGGTTATCTTTTTCTTCGGCAGGACGTGAGTGAGCGCGAATTTAGGATTCAGTGTGATTGAATTATTGCTGTTGAGGTGTCGGTACTCTTTCAACTCTGCTGTCTTTTCGCATGCAGCTCCAGTTAGCCGGGGAGTTTTTTCGCGGACGACGTGATAACTTTATGTTAGAGGCTGCACCAGCGTATCCGCACGGCACGCCAGCTCTGTCAACGATTCGTCGGGTGAGTACTTCTGAGCAAGCAGCAGCCCTCTATTAGTTTGGGGGAGTACAGAGAATGAAAGTTCTGTATTTGCGATTAAGTGCCTCCAAAATGCGAGTGTGCCAGCCTGTGTTGGCAGCATTTGCACTCCTTTTCTGCTCTGGCTCCTTTTTGGCGACCGCCATTTGTTGTATCTGTACTGTTCTAGGTCAGCGTAGTGTTGATCTCTGAACTATGCTTTCAAGCCATTGGGTACAATGCAGTGAAATTATTCCTACAGTTTAGCTGGGTTTGCCTCCTGCTCGTTTATTTTTGTAAGTGCTAAAAGCTTACAAGGTCTATTTACAATGCATTGCAGCTTCAAGATAGGCTTCGGCATTTGGATGGGTACATTCTCAGCGCGTTTCCAGGAAGGGTTCCACGGCATTTGCTCCGAAGAAGAGGTCGAAGTGGTTTTATATTTTCAGCCTAAACAAATGTCTTGCTCCTAATGCCATTTTGCGCCATATGTCGAACCTACAGCCGTTGTGAAGATGGGACATCTCACATGCGTGTCCCTTCTTCATTAAACTGTTAAACTTTTAAACATCGGTTGTGGACGTCTGGAAGTAGTCTTTGTCAAAAGTGTACGTCCCAGGGGGTTCTGCTTGTGAGCAATACAGCGCGGCCACTCTTGCATATCAGGCGTCTTTATCCCAAACGGTGAAGTGAACTTAATTCCTTAGCCTTCCAAAGCTTAGGAGCGTCAAATGCATTAAAAAGCACCGCTACATGGCTTGGAATCAAAACACTTGGGCAGAGTATATTTTTGGCAAAGTCTGTACGTGGAGACTTGTGCATCCCGCGGCTGCACACAAACACGTCACTTCTCGAGGCGGTTGTGCATTTACCAGCAATAGTCCACGGCGCCCCCATTCGCAGTTGTGTTAAGCACCGCATGTATGGTTAGCGCAGATACGTCAGACGCTCCTCCGTAGCACGCAATCAGCTTATTGATTAAATTTAATGGCACCCACTGGGTGCAAATCCCGGACTGACAAATCAACTATTTCCTTCGTTAAACGGAAAAGAACCAACGTGCGACCGTCCCGTAACCGTATTTAAACAAAACATTTGTGGACACATCTCGATAGTTGGTACGCCAACGGCATAGCACATGGTGATGGGTTCATTGTAACCAAGCACCCGCTTTGGATGGAGTACAAATTATGTGGCACTACTCGGTGGAAGGTTTGGCATCGCGTCAGAAAGAAATCGTGGCTGAGCGGGCTTCAGCGCGAATCGCTATGCAAAGCTGTTATAGGCGGAGTGTCTTAAAGGCGTCAATGGACTCCCTGGAACCAACTTTTTACGTGACATGTTGTTTGGAATGCTGCTTGGGAATGACTACAGGATTTGTTCGCCTTTGCTTTTGCATCTCCTATATTTCAGAGGTTTTGGCAAAGTTTATCTTGCGAAACTTGGTCCTATTAACGTTAAAGCCTGCACGTTAAAGCCTAGCATTTAAAATGGTGACTCAATCGTCGATTAAATCCGCAACGATGTTCAGGCTTCTCACGGCATTATGAAGTTTGAAGAATCTCGTCATTGCGTCGTTTTTGCCGAAATGTCACATGTCCACTATCTTCTACCACATCTTGCTGTGCATCCTCCAACGCCACCAAATAATGCGGCGTGAGCTTCCCCTTGGAAGCCATTGGTTTTCTTCCATGCAACAACTGTTTCTTCCCTGGAAATTTAGCGCCGTTGTACGTGACGTCATTATCGGACTCTCTGGCAATCGCTGTGCATTGCAGAAGAACCTCATCTCCAACGCCGCAATATTCGTTGATTATGTCGCGATTTCAAAAAGTGGGGCAAAACGATCTCAAAGTTTATTTCGCAGAACCCTCAGCCCTTTTAAATTCATCGCATTCTAGAGCGTCTTCAGTTACCTTTAAAATAATAATTTCGGTGACTCTGCTCTGCATATGAGCTACGCTTGTATTTTGCGACTTCAGTGGAGGTTAAAGAACCACAGCTGGTCGAAATTTCCGGAGCTCTCCACTACGGCATCCCTCATAGCCTGAGTCGCTTTGGGACGTAACCCCTCCCACACTCATGCTGAAGGCAGTGATGAGTTTAATGCACATTGCTTACGTGCGCCAACCGTCGATGTTAGGCATTAACACCACGTAACTCAACAGGGATAGATGAATTTCCTTCACTGGTGCAAAATGAGATGTCTGTTCCTGTGTCGTAGTGGCGCTCTCTACCGACCAATAAAATCATTGGACAGCACCCAATATTAAAAACAACCGCTCTAATTTCTACCGGAAGTGCTGCTTGCCGTTGCAATTAAGAGCGCTTTTGAGAATTTATAGGGTTCTGTGCGCACAGTGTACAAATGTACATTTCTTGTGTGCTTCCATGTGTGCCATTCTGTGCTTACTTTTTTGATGCCTTATGCATTTGGGCTTAGTCTCGCAATTGTTTCGAGAACTGGATATTCATGGAATCACTAGATATCCTCATGATAATTTTAAAATAACGTCCAGCCTTTGTATGTCACCTTGATAGCCCTGAACTTGGCGGGCTACTCTATAGCGTCATTTTTACTCGGAATTGGGTCAGTGAGAGAAGACATCTGCAACTGAAGGCAGAGGTTTTTCATCCAGGATCCTGCATATGAGAGGCAGCTGAAAAGGGTGTGTTCAGTGTTCCTAAGGATTCAGCCCTGCACTCAGAAGGAACAGTCGCGATGGTTCCACCGGCTGCTTTAGTACCTGTTGAAACCATTGACGTTGAATATGTTGCTCGTGCCGAAAACTAAAATTGGAAGTGTTCTATTTCGGAAGTAGTGAACACCAGAGACTGCGAAGCCTCTCTTACGTGTAACATGTATCAGAGGAGTACAAGAGAAATACAATTGCCACATGCAGTTCAATGTCGGCCCTTACGGGTCTGTGTTGCCGCCGCAAATTTGAGGGGAGATTCAGGGCAGTATTCTCTAGGATAAGAAACTCTTCTAGCCTAAAATATATCCGGAATATTTAAGGTAAGAAGTTAAACGAAATTGCCCCTATAGAACCTGCAGGGAAGTTTTTCAGAGATCAAGAAAAAAAGTCACCTTTCAATACTAGTTCCTATGAACTTCTTCGGGCTGCGTCAGGAACAACGGATCGCATACTGCATGAATGCTGACGTCATTTTCGAAAGAGATTTTCAAGCGAGAGTACTAATAAATTTCTCATCAAAACAGATTTTCACGTGGAATTGTTAGACCTTCCGTGGTGGCTCAGTGGTTAGGGCGATCGGCTAATGATCTGGAGTTCCCGGGTTCGAACCGGACCGCGGAGGCCACGTTCCCATGGAGACGAAATGCTAAGGCGCCAGTGTGCAGTATAATAATAATTATAATAATTGTTTTTTGGGAGGAAAGCAATTGCCGCAGTATCTGTCTCATATATCGTTGGACACCTGAACCGCGCTCTAAGGAAGGGATAAAGGAGGGAGTGTAAGAAGAAAGGAAGAAGTGCCGTAGTGGAGGGTTCCGGAATAATTTCGACCACCTGGGGATCTTTAACGTGCACTGACATCGCACAGTACACGGGCTCCTTAGCGTTTTTCCTCCACAAAAACGCAGCCTCCACGGTCGGGTTCCAACCCGGGAACTCCGGATCAGAAGTCGAGCGCCTCCTTAACTACTGAGCCACCGCGGCGAGTGCAATATGATGTCAGTGCACGTTAAAGGTCCCAGGAGGCTGGAATTATTCGGCACGCCTCCACTACGCCACCGTTTTTTCCATTCTTCTCTCACTCCCTCCTTAATCTCTTTCCTTCTGGCGCAGTTCATGTGTCTACCCCATTGAGACAAACGCTGCGCCATTTCTTTTCCCCAAAAAACAATTTTCACGCAGAAGTACTACCTGAAAGTAATGGGAAAGGGAAATTTCTGCTTATATGTACAGTGTGGTGTCCACTCTCGTGGCCTTTGAGTCGATTAATTCCGGAGCTCTCCACTAGGGCACCTCTTCCTTCCTTTATCCTTTCACTCCCTCCATTATCCTTTCTTTAGCAACGCTTTTCAGGTTTCCATGGATATTTGAGACAAATTTTGTGCCTTTTCTATTCCGCAAAAACCATTTTTCTCTTTTACAAGCGGCAGTGCCGGCGAGCGTGCGTAGGTGCGCCTCTGTTTGGCAAGTCACGAGGTTTGCTCGCGCTCCTGCGCGTCAGGGTCCGACCCGCATCAAGATAGGTCTTGGGAGACATGCAGTAATGGAGCTTTTGCTCTAAAACCAAGCTTTTGCACAATGTTTCGTGTTGGAAACAATAAACCGGGAGCCATTTTTCTTTAACCAAGGCCACATGAATCTGATCACAACAGGTAGTGGCTTTCTTTGTAAGGTATCGTCGCGATAACACTCTCAGATATCGGTGGACGTCTTAACCGGGCCGTGTAGGAATGAGCGAAGGCGAGAAGATTGGCCTGAAATAAGAAAGAGAGAAGTGCCATAGAGGAGTGCATCGATATAATTTCGGCCACCTAGAGATCTCTAGCGCGCATCGACATGTGTTTTTATGCAATGCCTAATATCATTGAATGGGATGGGTGTGGTTTGCATTGATGGAGAGGAGTGCACAGGCCTTTAAGTTTCTCAGTTGAAATCATTACCGCAAAGCCGCTGTGCGTAGAAGCAAGGTTAAAAAGGACAGATTAGAGCAACTGACATCGCAGACGAGACAGGAACGGATATTTTTCAAGAAAGAAAATAATGCTGTAACTGTCTAAAATCTCGGTGGACAATTGAACCCCAGAATCCAGCCGTCACTTCTCTATTAATGGTTCCGACCATTAGGAAATGACCTAAGTAAACATGTACGTGTTGTAAGGTGGTGGTGAAAACTTAATCTGAGGCAGTGGAATTTGGGACACGCAGGTCCTTGGGGCCCCCGCACGGCCCCACTGCACTCAAATCTTCATGTCTCGGAGTCTAATGACGCTGGCAGCTTGGCCTGCGACGATGACTTTCTTGGCCGGGTCCTCGGAGCGCGGTAGAGTCTCCCAAGCCTCCCAAGTGCTCATCATCATCATGATAATCATCAGCCTCGGTATAAAGCGCTGGCAGCCACGTTTCCGTGATTCCCGGAGTTGGCAGGCACCCATGTGACATCCATGTGCTGGGGCGGGTGTGCAGCGAGAGAATTCAGCATGCAAAATGCAGGGACGTGAACTCTCCCGTGAACAAAATTTAGTATCCCTGTTTTAGATTGACAGTATATACCGGGCCTCCATGTCCTTGATGGACAGGCCAACGGCGGCCTCTTCAGTCTCCTCCGAAGTGGCAGGTGGGGTATCGTGTGGGATATGCTACAACCGCGTCCTCGCCTGTGCATGCGATTGTGTGCTATATCTGAGGACACTGTGCGAGTTTGGGTCTGTACCTCTCCACTGCACAGTTTGATTGGCTGCACCAGCCAGAACCTCGCTGTTCTTCGTGGCATTTGTCAGAAACCTACACTAAGTACGGTTTCCGCCTTTTTTCAGCTATCCTCCCCTTTATACAGGGAAAAGAAATTTCGCCATTTGTTCTAACAAGTTTTCGAATTTCGAACGCAGCCGCCGGTGTGCCGAAGGGGCGCAGTTTCTTCGTTGTCATGGAAACAACCGAAGAACGCACCTTTTTTCCCAGGCCGTCCAGCTGCCTACTTGCACTCTGCACGGCCCAATACGGTGAACTTGTCCAGACTGACAGGGATCTACAGTCAAGCTGCAGTAAGGCGAATATCAAGGGTAAATACCTGAATTTATCTTCATATACCGAAGAGCGGGTGCGTAGTATATCATTTACATGGGAAACTTGCCGTTTGTTTGTGGTGCAAAGTAACCGGAAATGATCGCCGACGCCTGGCGAAATTAGGACGCGCTCCTATTCATGATAACCAGAGATTACTGGCATCACCTCCGAGAAAGCATGAAATCGCCAACACGATAACAAAAAGACAGCTTCTGAAGAGTGGCTGCATCAAGTTGTGTTAACACTTCCTAAGACATGTACCTTCCTTTCTGAGTAAGTGATAAAAATGAAATGTTCGGAGTTGTTCTACTAATATTTTGTCCTTCATTGGACCAATGGTGATTGTTCGCTTTTAATTTGATGCTGGCTGCAACGTTAATAGTGGAGTACATCTTTACAAACCGAGCAACAATGCGCCCCTGAAGCCTACCAGAAGTATCCTCCGAGAATGAAAGCAACTTCCTCATTCACCTAGCTCAACTGCGCATCCGAGACATTTTGAAGGTGACGTTTAAAAGAGAAATATGCTGAAAACTGACAAAAAATGAAGGAATGTCTTTTGTTATATGATTTTTTGATGACTAATGCGGGAATTTTAAATTTTCTTGTATCCACTTCACTAGAACCGCAGCGCATTCTGCGGTACCGCCGGAAAGGTGCGATTTGAGCACTATTTACGCAGTTCAGGCGTGTGCAGCACAGATGCACAGCCAATCATACGAAAAAGAGTGCGTTCCAAAGGGGGTTTCACTGATGCATGTTGCTTTTACTTCCTCTAAAGGAACAGAAATTCAGCTTGAACTCTGCGTGAATTTTTCTGCAGACAGCTTTTTAAGTTTTCTCCCATGCTTGCTGGATACGACATAGCTCATACCGCAAGCTAAAAAGGCGACGATATCAGGGATCAACTTGTCGAAAAACCCGCAGTGCGGGGAAGGGAGTGGAGAGCATTCCTCTTAGGGACTGTCCTACCGACAAGAGAAAAGCAAAAAATACGCAGTGTCAAGCTTTCCTCCCAGGAGTTTCCCCAATTGGTTCAATTTTATAGCGAGAGCTATTTTACGGAGTATGGCTCGAGCCGCGCTTCAGTCAAACCCGAATTCACAGCTAGCCCAGGACCCGAGCTAATTGAAATGCGTCCTTTTTAGGCTCGAGCTTAAGAGAAACAGATGGCTGAGATAACACAGCACTAAGGAGAACAGGAAGTCTGATTTTTCGCGACAAAAATTATTTCGCCTGGCCTTGCCCGAAAGACATCGCACTGCTTAGGGCAAGAAAAAAGCGAAATTGCTACCCGGATTTGGCTTTGGCGCCTGAAAGTCTTCACGCGGCCCACGCTAAAGGTGAATTCACATTTATTTCTGTTAGTGGTATTGCCGAAAAAAATATCTGTATACCGAAAACGAGCATAGCAGTCAGAAAGTCGTCACCGCAGAGGAGACCCTCTCACCTTGCCGTGCCTGGGCGGTTTTAGTCGGGAAGCCTTTCCGGCATGCGTGCACAGAGCAACGGCCATCTATGCACGAGTGCAAACTGCCGCTCTGGGCTTGGCAGCATACATATAGAAATATGGGAGAAAATGTATGATTCGCGCGTGCCTCAAGGAATGGTTGTGGCGTACGCTTACTTCTAACAGCAACCGTAAACGAGGTTATGGGCTTCATCCGGGCTATGAGCACCCAGAGGTGGACAGCTCACTAGTGCTTATGGGTGGCATTAACAGCAAAGCAACGAATGAGTGCTTTGAAGAAGAGATGCGGGAGTTCAGCTACTAGCTCGCTTTGCACGCAGCAGGTTGGACGGCAGGCCAGGAAGACGTGTATACTGACTCACTGTTTAACCCTCACAGCGATGCACGATACTTGGAGCTGGCAGTGCGCAGTTCAGCTACCACAAGGCCGTAATTATGTGCAGCGTGGAACAATACATAAGAAAAAGAAGTTGCGAAATTTTGACCCACCGCTGTGGCTCAGTGTTAGGACGCGCGGCTATTTATTCGAGTTCCCGGGTTAGAACCCTGGCGCGGCTGCCGCGTTTCGATGAAGGCGAAAATAAAATAAGTCCGTGTTCTATGCGAGTCAGTGCGCGTTAAAGATCATCAGGTGGTCGATATTATTCCGGAGCCCTGTACTATGAACACCCCTTTCTCTTTATCTTCTTACATTCCCACCAGCCTCCCTTACTATAACGGCGCTGTTCGAGTGTCAGCTGAGGTTCGAAACAGATACCGCGCCTTTTCCTTTCCTCAGAACCAATTCTCAGTGTTTTTCCTGCCTTTCAATGTACTTGCCAGTGCATAGCGCGCCAGTTATGACTGTACCTGTTCTGGGTTGTGTAAAGAATAAGTCAAAGCTGTGGGGTATTGTGCGCAGTTAACCGGTTGTCGCCGTTGATTTATGCGATGAGCAACAATGCTTAGCACTGCATCGTTTTGAGTGATTAACTTTTTATTTGAAGCAGATCCCGAACTTATTCAGGTGCCTCTTCCACAATTGAACACCGAGCAACTACTGGTAGACCCATTTTCGCTACTGGTGGACCCAGCTTCGCTACTGGTAGACCCTGCTTTGCTACTGGTGAACCCAGTTTCGCTACTGGTGGACCCAGCTTCCCTACTGGCGGACCCAGCTTCGATACTGGTGCGTGTTCCATAGTTACGGATCAAGTGATGACGAAGTGAGGAAGTACAGTGTCTAACTGGCATGTCTATTCTGAAAAGAACTTAGCTTTCAGGTCGTTCAACTGGCAATGAAGTGTCCATCATTCATTTTGCAAATACATGCCTCCACCCTGGGCAGTATTGAATCATTTGCACCGAGGACCCAATTCCCAAGTTAAAGAACTCAGGCTGGTGAAATTTCCAGAGCCCTTCGCTACGACGTTTCTCATAGCCTGACTGAATTTGGGAAGTTAAACATACATAAAAAATAAAGCAGGTAGTCGATTCCCAGCAAGCTTGAACACCAGGTGATGCCTTCGATTCGTAGTAATAATGTATTGCGCGTTTATTCTTACATTCTCAAATCTGATTCCATGGGGACTAGGTTGTGGGCGACCAAATATGGGCTTCCTGTTCCAACTGAAATTGCTTACCGCTGTCACTGTCGTCACCCGACTTTAAGTCGTTTAGAGTGATAATCCTATACATCATTTTTAAAAGAGACCGTCTTCTATGTCCTGTGAATTAGTTACTTTTCGAAATAATCATCTTTGTTTTATTTTGCTTTTTACTCCTATCTCTCTCTTCTCGTCATTGGTTCTAGGTGAGTTTGCTGGTGAATCTATTGAAAACAATTTTTCCGGCTAGTAAAATTTCACACTGCTCATTTCATATTTTCTTTGGAAGGGATCTGGGCGGCAATAGAAAGACAAGAAGGCTAGCGATATTGATAGACCAGATTTTCTTGTCGCTGGATACCAATTCTTATCAAAGTTGATTTTTCTATGGTCTTGCGTTATGGGGTTACATAAACGTAGCTTTTATTCATACGACAGTCTTAAAAAACCCGCTTGTTCATCTGTCCACCCATCGCTGTGGATTGTCCCCTCTAGAACTCGCCTGCTAAGCCTGAACTCAATGCTTCGAATTGCTGCCACAGCAGAAGCGTTTCTTTAAGGCGAATTTGGGCCTAAATAATGCTCGAAATAATCCTGGAGCTGCCCATTCTGACGCCACTATACCCGAAGTGCTGCTTTGGGACGTTATGCGTTATGTATATAATATCTTTCCACCCCTTCTTCCTGCCCTTCCCTTCTCCCTAATTTTACTGGCTTTTGCACTTAGCCTGGTCAAGTAGGTAGCCCCAGCCTGAGCCCCTTCTTGGACGCCCTAATAAGCGGCTCGCGGTACATCCCAATGGGCACTGAACATTCCTTGGACGTCCTGAAGACGCCCTGAAGACATCCTGAACGTCCACAGGACGTCCAAGAGAGGTTCAGTGCCCATTGGGTGCAGCCGATGTTACGCAACACTGTGCCGAGTCTTGAGCGCGCCATTCCGTGGATAACCGGCGAGTACAGCATCTGCGCTTCTGCAATCGCCACATCCTTTATTTGTACATACTGTATAATGCCGCCCTACTCGTATACTTTCTTATCCTCTCGCTCCTCTCTTCCCTTCCCTCTTCCTTTCCTTTTGTTCCCACTAGTCGCAACTGGGGTACTTCGGTTTTCGATGGCACATGCCACTAATGGCAAAATCTTTTCCTTTTATTGTTATTTTATTAATAACAGCCTGGATGGCAGACGCAGGACGGCGCCGCTTGAAGCCTTGATTTGGAATCGCAGTGCAGTGCCGCGATCTTAGTGCCATATACAGTATAGTGCGCGCAAAGGCCGAAAGTCGTCACGATAAATGAAGGAGGCGACCAGGCCGGAGACTCCCATCGAAAAGTGGATAGCTTGACAAGCGTTGATAATAATCGAGACACTGTTAATGGTTAATGCAAATTTGTGACTGGGCCATTATACGCCGCGCCTTTTGAAACTCTCCTCTCCGATGCAGGCATCAACATCACAGCACTGTTCCCGTGGTCGATGGCCATGGGATCGCCAAAAATACCTACAACGCGTGCGGGCTTACATGCGGCAGCGAGTCCTGTAGCAATCGTCACACTACGTCTACCAGGTGAGTTCTTTCCCTTGTCCAGCTCTTTCCTTTTCCCGGTCCTACACACGAAGACTTAGTGATTTGTTTAGCTTGCGTACAGCGATTGTCTTTAATTGTGTGTGTAGGTCTGACGCCCCATAAACCATTTCCGCACGGTGCTATTTGTGTTCTCCTTCCCCTTTTTAAACCGAAAGGTTTACAGGCTACGACGAGAAGATCCTGTCCGCGAAACGTGTCCGCCGCAGTTGTGAAGAACTTAGAAAGGCAACGCCAAACGAGTGGTTGTAATCTAAAGACGATGATGTGAGGTTAATGTCGGAAAAACAATTACGTCGATAGAGTTGTCCGTTAATTAAATAAAGCCAAAAATGTTCAAAAAGTGGGTGGTGCTAAGGCAACGTGTGGCGCCAAATTTGAAAATGCGAAAGTGTGAGCGGAGCCAACGCGTGCCGCCAAATTTCAAAACGATGCGTGGCGCCAAGTTTTAAAACTGAAAATGGGCAATTCCTGGAACTTCATTAAGTAAGACAAAATATTTTAGCAATTGGGAAACTGTATTAATTTAAATCAGTGCCTAATCGAGTAAATGTAAGAAGGGCAAATGAAGCAAAAATGGTTGATGAGTGAAGCAAAGAGAGACGAAGAGGCCTCAATGCTTTCGCATTCCTTCATTGCGGCTGCCCGCACTGACCTCATACGTTATTGTATACTTGTGCTATCGAAGACACATATCGCGAAGAAAGCGAGTGAAGACACAGAGCGCGCTTTTTGGGCGATGTAGCATTTAGAACGCGTTCGCGCGTAGCAATGAAAAGTTTTTGTACGTATGAAGTTTAGAGGGCAAATCACGAGCCTAAGCGTAATTTTGCCGAGCTATATTTTGCGACCCATTCTGGGCAAGTGGAAATCTATTTCAGGTTGAGAGGAAGCTCAATCAAGCCTAGTAAAGCGCCCTAAAGCGGCTGAGTGAAGCCGTTGAAATGATCGCCGAAGCTACGTTGAATGAGGCCATTATTCAGCGGAAGCTTTATTTGCAACAAACAATGGTATTGTATGGTCCAATACAAAATGAGATATTTTGCAACCGCAATAATAAATGTCTGAACAAAGCTTTGTGCAAAATACAAATAGAGAAATCACACAATAAAATAACCTGCTGTCCGATCGAATATAAAACGAAGGATTTGGGCAACCGCGTCAGGAAAGTGCAAATCAACACGTCTGCCGCGCTGGCACAGTGGTTATGGCGCTCCGCTCCTGACACGGGGGTTCGATCCCGGCCGCGAGGGCCGAACTTCAGTGGAGGCGAAATTCTAGAGGCCCATGTACTGGACGCTGTCAGTGCGCATTAAAGACACCAGGTGGTCGAAATTTCCGGAACCCTTCACTACGGCGTCCCTTATAGCCATTGCCGCTTTGAGGCATTGGATTCGGTAGACCAAACATCCCATTATGCAAATAACTCTCTCTTCAGTTGCGCCGCACTGTCCCGGATTATGATTGGGCTGGCTGTGTTTCGTCGAGACAACTCGTTTCTCAAACACTGGACCTTTTGATGGAAGGAAATTTTATTTGGAATTCTCCAAGCTGTTCGGCAGAGGATTTCACGTTTCCTGAAACGTATCCTACGCAATAGTGAAGCGGTTTTCGTAATGACCGTTACAGAAACCAGACTCAGCTGAAGCACCTTATAGTTGTCTCCGATCACTACCGCCTCCGTTACCTATACCTTCCGCGTTCCATTTCACAGCGCGCGTTCTGCCCGTGGCGAATGGCCTGATTACTAGCTGCTTCTAAAGGCGCGGTGTCCGAGTTCTCACTTCTTACATGGCAGAAAATGCTTTAATACAGAAGGTTTATGGTGCAGGCTTGTAATTTTCACGGCAAGTTAAGGAGGGCGTGTTTATCATTTTTTTAAGCCTAGTTTTATTGTAGCTATGGAGATATTTGTTGAGGTATATGAACACGATAGTGTTGGAAGCTCGAGTCGCAGAAAATCTGACGCGGGGTCGTCGCTGGCCGAGAGAGAAAAATCCCCGAAAAATCTCCAGATGAGCAACCTTGGAGTAGGTGGGCCAGCTAGGTCACGTCACCTTGTGGCGTCCATCACAACCTGCCCACACGAATTGTGCGCAAGCTGCCCACCGTGGCAGGTGGCATTTAAATTAATGATTAATCGATCGGGAAGAGTAATCTGGGCTATAAAAGGCCTACCGCTGGGAGCACCTCTCATCGCAGGGCAGTGGCACATCGCTTAACCATTGCACCACTGCGCCAGGAAAGGTATGACGACCAACAGGGATCTACGAATGTAAAGTGGAAAACGACCTTCTGCATATACATTGTATATAGGAATTAACTCATTATGCTATAGTGTTATAAGGTGCAGCTTAAGTGTTCCCTCCAATTTTCTCTGCCGTTTGCGCATTGCACTCTACCCACAGGAGCCGGTCGCGGGCCAGCTCGCTGAATGACGGGCAGTCGTGGCCAGCTACACTGGCTGAAGTGCGTCCGTCTCGTGGGTGCTGGCAGTCTGTCTGAAGGCCACAGTTGAGCAGCAGGGGTGAGGACCACTTTTTATCCGAAAATGTGTTTAAACATCATCACTAAACATATTTATGCCTAGTTGTGGGGTCGCCGTAGCTACAGAGTAGACAATACTCTCAAGTCTATCCCTAAAACAAACCTTCTTGACCATTCCCATTCTCTGATGAACTAGGACGACACTATCCTTATCGTTTGTGACTTCACGAATTAGAATAACATTATTTATATATTATTTCTCGCCAATATTTTTTGACTTTTCATGTCATTGTCATCGTCACAACAATGAAACATTCTCACAGCAATAAAGAATATGTAAGAAGAAATAGCATACATGTTCCATACAGCTTACCCTACAAAGCGCCTGTCATCGCAGGTTATTTCAATTGAGGAGAAAATATGAATATTTTAATTGCCTGAATAAGGTACTGAATAGGGATTGCCTAACAAACAGCAGCCATTTACAGGCATGCTTACAGTGGCGCGTCGCGAAGGCTATGCGCCCTGCCTTAACCGGCTACACGGAAATACATGACGGCCGGCGAGCCGCTCACCGGTTCGCTATCACTGTGAGATTAACGAACTGGTATACAGAAAGTTGCATGAAGCCGCTTGAGCAGAACAGATTGCAACACGTATGTAGCGCAATAAAAGTCAAGTCAACGGGCGGCAGCCCCAAGCCTATAGCTGGTGGCTTTTTTCGCTCCTCTCGACGGTGCCTATTTTACAGGCATGTAGGTGGGCGGCCATTATGGACAGGGTGATCACGCGTGTAGGGACACAGGAGAATAACTGAATTTCCCTGCGTCGAATGATCACCGCGTTCTAATGAGAAAAGGCCCGTTAAACAGAAATTAGAACTTTTGAAGTTTTTCCTGCGGCTGGCTGCTTTCACCTGTGAACTGCATACTATCGGTTATTTGTTTAGTTTGGGTGATCACTGAAACGTGGCTTTAAAGTTTTCACTTATCACGCAGTTCTGACCCTTGCCGTCGGCAGGAGTTTGAATCGAGCAGGCTGGGATATATATTTCTGTTTTAAAATTCAATTCTTAGCGAAAGCAGTTGTGTCCAGTTAATGAGGATGCTCTGATTCATGACTACAACTGCACGTAAAGCCAATCATTTGTATTAACCTTTTAAACAAGGCATTATAAAGCAATGCTACAGAGACTGATATTCCTATTGAAACTTCACATATTCTTTCAAAATCAACCGCGAGGAAGTTATAGGTACTGTGACATTCCGTGTGTGCTACGAGGATCCACGTTCGACGGCGCGGCGTAGACGGAGACCCGTGACAGCGGCATCATCAATTACCCAGCCATGCTCTTTGAGTGACGACCAGAAAAACCGGACCCGCCGCCGCCCCGGGGAAACAGGCTTTATCCTCCCCAATTTCCGGGCACATTCCAGGACAAGGGAGCTGTCAGCGGGCCAGAGCGCGCCGTACCACAGCCGACGCTATGCGCTACCACAAAGACAACATTCTTTCCCTCCCCCCCCCTTTGTCGTGGGCTATCGCCGGGAAGGCACCCACAGCTTCCCAGAAGGGCCGTGATGGACACCTGTCAGACAGACAGGCAGTACTCGCCAAGAATGTGGAAAGACAGGCGCTAGTGAATTAGCTCCGAAGAGAGAGCCTGTGTATACTCTCACTTGAGAGAGAGTGGTGGCGTTTTTGTTGTTTATTTAGTTTGTATTGTTAACAGACTCTGGGGTCGAGGCTAAGCCCAGCCCAAGGGGTGGTCCCCATCTCGCATGTTATTTTGGATTGGAGAATTGATGCTTTGGGCGGGCCACTGGAAATGACCGCCCTTAGTCCTTTGTTAATCAAGTGCTTAAAAGCGCATGTAAACGGATGCAGTTCAGTCTGAGCTGGGCTCCATGCTTAGCATGTAATGTGATGCTACTTAGGCACTAACCTGCCCGGTCGATGAGTAAAGAAGTGCAAAGTTTGTTCTGTTGTAAAATTATGCTCTGCTGTCATCATCTACAAGCTCGCCTCCTGTTCATCTTCCAAGCCGAACGACACTAGAGGAAGGGTTTGTGAACCATCCTCGAAGAAACGGACGACTATTGAAATTCTACTGCATACACGCTCAGGACGACATCGTTCGCGAAGAGGGCCTTCAGCGCCGAAGCCCGACGGCGTGCAGCTTCTGCCAGCAACCGCTCGAGCCCAACTCCGGAGCCACTCCATCGCCCCCATGAAGTCGTCGGCACGTAAGCTCGGACGCCCCAGCCTCTGATGTATAACCTTAATCATGTGTAATTATTGAATATACCTGTTTGTTTAAACTGAGCCATACGGTGTCTCTTTGCCTCTCCGTCCCGTGTGGACCTGCGCATTATGGGGGTCATCACACTGGTGTCAGAAGTGGGGTCTCAAAAGCAAATGTCCTCTGATTGCTGTGACATTCATGACTTCAAAATTGTAATCAAAAGGGAATCACGGGACTGATTGTGGGACTTTTACCCCCATTTGAGAGGCTTGAGGCACTGGAGGGCTTGAAAAAAAAAAATGACTGTATCTGAGGGAGCTCCCACTCCACAGCCGTCGCTCGGAGCAAGCATGCTGGCATTAGGAAGCGTCATTCCGACGTTTACGGGAGATAAGACAGGGGTTCCAATCTGCGATTTCTTTTCCATGCTAGAAGAGATTGGGAAAATGGGGGGATGGTCCGATGCTCAAATGCTGGGAATGGCGAGGTGTAAGATGGCAGGAGCTGCTCATGATTTTGCCTGGCGAGACGAAAAAGTAAAATCCACAAAATCATTTGCGGAATTTAAGAAGCTCGCGTTTGAGCATTTCGACACTGAACCACGTCACGTGCGGGTACAGAGGTTCCGTGACGCCGGACAGATGGTAGGGGAGGACGTGCGAACATTTGCGTCGCGGCTTCAGCGCCTAGCACGCGATACGTTAAGCAGGGAGGAGGAAGGAGACCAGCTAAGGAAGAAATACGCGGAGGATATACTTAAAGAGGAAATGACCGCTTTGTTCGTGGCTGGTCTGCAAGACCCCGTGCGCCGGTTCGTGCTCTCGCGCAAGCCGAGCAATTTCGACCAAGCCGTGGAGGCCGCATTGGATGAGGAACGAAATGAGGCGTTAACGACAGCCGCAGCGAGAGTACGCGTCATAGAGAGAGCGGTGCTCAACCCTGAGGTTGCTCTCTTGACAGAGCGGTTAGATCGCTTGGAACAGCTGCTAACTCAGCAGGTAGAACGCCAGGTTGAAGCGCGCGCTCAACAGCACCCATTCGCTGGAAACCGGAGACCGCCACAAAGCTACAGGCGCGGTATGCGAGATTTTGAAGAAATCGTATGCTTCGCTTGCCAGGGTCGCGGACACATCGCCAGGTTCTGCCAAAACGTGCGCCGTGGGGAGCCACAAAGAGAAGCAGGCGAGACACGCCCTAAGCAAGCCTACAGCGGGGCTCCAGATACCGAGTCAAAAAACTAGTTAGTCCTCCCCAGCCTGAGGAGCGTGGGGAGGGAGCAGTAGATGATGAGGTGGTGGTAGTTTGTGTGGCCGACGAGGCATGCCCTGTTGTGCGTTGCAAGTTAAATGGTTGTTGTATGGAATTGTTGATAGATACGGGGTCAAAGGTGACATTGCTTAAGGAGAGCAGTTTTAACACGCTTCGAAGGAAGGGGGACCGCGAGGTGTTGGAAGCGTCTGGTGGTATGGCAACCAAATTTGTAGGCATAACGGGGGATCCTCTTGGCATAAGTGGACTCTACCGGTTACACTTTTCTCTCGGCGGAATTGCATTGGAGCACCCCTGCTACGTATGCCCGGACACGATGTCTCTGCCAAACGGAGTGTCAGGTATATTAGGGCAGGATTTTTTGAGAAAAGGGAAGGTAGTAGTCTCATTCTCTGAGGAAGAGGTTAATGCGGGCGGCTCAAAAGTTCCGTTTTTGAACAGGAGAGGGGCTGAGATTCGCATTACCGATATTGACACCCGTCAAACAGTGGGATCATTGGAGAAGGTATATTCGCGGGTTGCCGTCCGGCTGGTCGAGGAGGCGGTCGTCCTTCCTTGGTCGGAGCACATTTTGTACGCGTTTGTGCCTTCAGATGTAGAGAGCGGCGCCGTGGGAGTGCTTGAGCCGGTCGACTCTCTCAGCAATGGCCTGAAGGCAGCCGCGTGCCTCGTGACAGTTAATGACGCCCACAGAGTGCCCCTACGGGTGGTTAACTGTAGCCAGCAGCCACTGAGCCTTCCCAAGAACAAAACATTGGCTTTCTTCACCTCTGCGATAGAGCAACGTGAGCCCACCGATACGGTACTCGATACTGTAGAGCATGCTAGTCCTTCGGCTGCTCCAAAGGTGTCGTTCGATCTTTCTCACGTAAATTCCAGGGAGAGGGAGGCTCTGGCTGGTTTGCTGAACGACGTTTCGGAGGTATTCGCCGCGTCCAACCTGGATTTGGGCTGCTGTGGCGTTATAAAGCACAGGATAGAAACTGGCACTTCATCGCCCGTTTACCAGCGTGCGTACAGGATTCCTTACTCCCAACGTGAGGAGATGGAGCGGCAGGTGCAGGACCTGATTGATCGCGGCATTGTCGAACACTCAAAGTCACCCTGGGGAGCACCAGCACTATTGGTGGAAAAGCCAGATGGCTCGTATCGATTGGTAGTGGACTACCGCAAACTAAATGCCGTAACTCGCATCGATCCATACCCCATCCCCAATATACAGGAGACGCT
Organism: Amblyomma americanum; assembly: GCF_052857255.1. Lineage (NCBI taxonomy): Eukaryota > Metazoa > Arthropoda > Arachnida > Ixodida > Ixodidae > Amblyomma > Amblyomma americanum. The sequence goes on from NC_135504.1 coordinate 125,505,488, forward strand.
TTCTCAGCTGGGCTCTGCCAGGTACTTCACGGTAGTGGACATGGCGGCGGGATTCTGGCAGATAGCAATGGATCCGGCAGATGCCGAGAAAACGGCATTCAACACGCCCTCAGGGCACTATGAATGGAAAAGAATGCCGATGGGTCTGGCCAACAGCCCTGCTGTCTGGCAGAGAACCGCTGATGTTATCCTGGCAGGTCTTCTGGGGAGGCTGTGCTTCGTGTATATGGATGACATTATCATATACAGTGACAGTTTTGCTAACCATTTGCGCGATATTGAGCAGGTTTTGGTGCGACTAAGAGCAGCGGGTCTCAAGCTGAAGCCCTCTAAGTGCCAATTCCTCAAAAACGAGGTGAAATACCTCGGGCACGTTGTTTCAGCTGACGGCGTGCGACCGGACCCTGAGAAACTAAGGTGTGTCTCGGATTTTCCATCCCCGACTAGCGTCCGCCAGGTCCGGCAGTTTCTCGGCCTGATCGGTTACTACCGAAGGCACATAGAGAAGTTCGCCAAGCTCGCTAAGCCGCTCACCGCCTTAACAGCCAAAAATGTCGCCTTTCGCTGGGACGAAAACGCGGAGAATGCTTTTGGGGCCCTGAAAAGGAAGCTAATGAGTGCACCGCTGTTGCGCCACCCGGATTTTAATTTGCCCTTCGTTATGGCCACAGATGCGTCAAAGTTCGCAGTTGGTGCCGTGCTATCTCAGGTTATCGAGGGCAAAGAACATCCCGTTGCTTTTGCTAGCCGACAGCTGAGCCCCACAGAGCAAAAGTACGGAGCTACAGAAAGGGAGTGCCTCGCCGTTGTCTGGGCAGTAAAGCACTTCAGATGCTACCTTTACGGCCGCAAATTCAAGCTAGTCACAGACTGCCATCCTCTGAAATGGGTGATGAGTGTCAGGGACCCTAGCTCGCGACTCGCTAGATGGAATCTACACCTGCAGGAATACTGCTTTGAAGTTGAGCACAAGTCGGGAAAGACGCATCTGAATGCTGATGCACTCAGCCGCACAGCTGCCGTGGCAGCTATAGATGAGTTTGTCCCCGTAGTCGACCCCGCCGAATTACGCACAGAGCAGTGCAAAGATCCGGACCTGAAGCGAATAATCGAAAGCTTAGAGGACGCACCGTCTCACCCCGAACAGCTCGGTTATTTCATTGGCAAAGACGGCACCCTGTGTCGGCGCACGAGGCCAACCAGGAAAGGGAGACCAGAGAAAACCGTATGGGAGAGAGTCGTCATACCTCGGTCGTGGACAGAAAGGGTTCTTCGCGCGTTTCACGATGCGCCATGCGCCGGTCATTTTGGCGTAGCGAAGACACGCAGGCGTGTGGAGCGTTTGTACTTTTGGAGTGGCATGCGACAGGATGTTAGAGACTACTGTGCGAAGTGTCATTCCTGTCTCGAAAGAAAAACACCCAAGGGACGAAGACCAGCTCCAATTCAGCCGTTCCCTGAGGTTTCGGCCCCCTTCGAGCGGACAGGTATGGACATAATGGGCCCATTGCCCACGACCACTTCCGGAAACAAGTACATTTTAGTATTTGTCGATCACCTTTCAAAATACGCGGAAGCGGTAGCACTCCCAGATCAGAAGGCAGACACGGTTGCAAGAGCATTTGTCGAACAGATCGTGCTCCGACATGGACCCCCGAGGCAACTCTTGACAGATCGGGGAACGAACTTCGTGTCGCAGCTAATGAGGAGAGTTTGCGAGCTGCTTAAGATCGCTAAGAAGCAGACAACACCGTACCATCCGGCTTGCAACGGCGCGGTGGAGCGACTGAACCAAACCGTGGCCGGGTTCCTGTCGCATTTTGTTTCGCGCGACCAGCGGGACTGGGACTTGTGGCTCCCGTATGCAATGTTTGCCTACAATTCCGCAGCACACGAGAGCACGGGCGAATCGCCATTCTTTCTTCTCTACGGCCGAGACCCGGACCAGCCTAGTGAAGTGCCAGAGGGCCCCCGTCGTGTCCCATACGCTTCACTGGACGACTATAAGGTTGAGCTAGAATCGCGCTTGCAAGTGGCGAGGGACATCGCAAAGGAGTCCTTAAAGAAAGCGGCGAAGCGCAGGAAGGAGGTGCACGATCGCAGTGCTAGAGACGCGCCGTTTAATGTGGGGGACAGCGTGTACATTGAAAACTGCCAAAGGCAGATTGGGCTAGCTCGTAAGTTCCAGACGAAGTGGAGAGGACCGTGCGAGGTTGTCGAGAAGCTTTCTCCGGTAAACTTCAGAGTCCGAGACGTGAACCGGCGCTTGATAAGGATACACGCAAATCGCCTCAAGTCGGCACCGGTTCAGTATTCACGAAATGAGGAAAGGGAAAGCGCGGATTTTGATGGGGACAGAAGTGAAGCGGAGCGCGCAGATAGTTCGCAAGAAACGCCCTCTCCTGCATTTGTTCGGCAGGCGCCAGAGGTGACGGCCAGAATGCCACCGGATTTACTTCATGCATTGCTAGAAGAAGAAGCGCGCGAGGTTGCCGCGCAGATAACGCCAGGAGAGGCTCCTGCCACGAGCCCTCGCGAGTCCCAAAGCAGACAAAGGGGCACAGACTTACTTAGTATGACTCATGAAGGCCGATATCCGCTGCGAAATCGGAAAGCTAAGTCGGACTAATGGCGTAAACAGAGCGGAGTTTTGAACTGGTTAGAATTGTGTAATGCCACAGCTCATAACATTGCTATGTGCTTATGTGTTAAGTTATCGGAGTTGGTAGTTAAACCTTTCTGTCATTAAGTAACACCTTCACAGGAGAGCATGCGGAGCGCATGCAGAACCTGCCCTACTTCCTTTCGTTATCTATATTTTTGTCTGTGCCATGATCGTGCTAGAAGTGGGAGCTCCTTTGTAACTGTGGTAAATTTATTTCGTCCAGTTTGGACTAGAAAGGAGAGGCTTGGGTGCTGAGTTTCATGTTTATCTGTAAAAGAAGATCAGTGCTGCCCCTGGAGACGCCAGTATTGACAGCGGAGGCATATGGTGTTGTGCAGTGGTGTTGAGTGCAGCGAAAAGTGTTTTGTCGGACGCACTGTGCGAGGCGATTCAGAAAGACAAGGGGAGCTGCGTGGACTCAAATGTTCGGAGAACATTCTTCTGGAGGGTGAGCGAGTGTGACATTCCGTGTGTGCTACGAGGATCCACGTTCGACGGCGCGGCGTAGACGGAGACCCGTGACAGCGGCATCATCAATTACCCAGCCATGCTCTTTGAGTGACGACCAGAAAAACCGGACCCGCCGCCGCCCCGGGGAAACAGGCTTTATCCTCCCCAATTTCCGGGCACATTCCAGGACAAGGGAGCTGTCAGCGGGCCAGAGCGCGCCGTACCACAGCCGACGCTATGCGCTACCACAAAGACAACATTCTTTCCCTCCCACCCCCTTTGTCGTGGGCTATCGCCGGGAAGGCACCCACAGCTTCCCAGAAGGGCCGTGACGGACACCTGTCAGACAGACAGGCAGTACTCGCCAAGAATGTGGAAAGACAGGCGCTAGTGAATTAGCTCCGAAGAGAGAGCCTGTGTATACTCTCACTTGAGAGAGAGTGGTGGCGTTTTTGTTGTTTATTTAGTTTGTATTGTTAACAGACTCTGGGGTCGAGGCTAAGCCCAGCCCAAGGGGTGGTCCCCATCTCGCATGTTATTTTGGATTGGAGAATTGATGCTTTGGGCGGGCCACTGGAAATGACCGCCCTTAGTCCTTTGTTAATCAAGTGCTTAAAAGCGCATGTAAACGGATGCAGTTCAGTCTGAGCTGGGCTCCATGCTTAGCATGTAATGTGATGCTACTTAGGCACTAACCTGCCCGGTCGATGAGTAAAGAAGTGCAAAGTTTGTTCTGTTGTAAAATTATGCTCTGCTGTCATCATCTACAAGCTCGCCTCCTGTTCATCTTCCAAGCCGAACGACACTAGAGGAAGGGTTTGTGAACCATCCTCGAAGAAACGGACGACTATTGAAATTCTACTGCATACACGCTCAGGACGACATCGTTCGCGAAGAGGGCCTTCAGCGCCGAAGCCCGACGGCGTGCAGCTTCTGCCAGCAACCGCTCGAGCCCAACTCCGGAGCCACTCCATCGCCCCCATGTCGTCGGCACGTAAGCTCGGACGCCCCAGCCTCTGATGTATAACCTTAATCATGTGTAATTATTGAATATACCTGTTTGTTTAAACTGAGCCATACGGTGTCTCTTTGCCTCTCCGTCCCGTGTGGACCTGCGCATTATGGGGGTCATCACAGTACATTTAAATCAAATCAGCATGATTTTCTCCATGCTCTGTTTGTCGAACATTGGCTGTTCCCATAGCCGAACTGCTAATATAACATAAAACAAAGTGCAGCATGAAGTTCATAATCTTGCTATGATAAGACAGGTTTATAGCTGCCTGCAATGACTTATTAAATTTTTAACCGCATAGTATAGGGAATCCACTGTGCTTCACTGTTTTTTTTCTCACCGCTTGAGATGTGGAATTTACACTTCTTCAGAGGAAGGGAAAGCATTTTTTTACCAACGGCTTTTACTTCGTAGATATGATACGTGTGGCCTGAAGTGACACACGCATACCTGTGTTTCATGATCACGTGGCCGACCTGCTGCACTTGCCACACGCTGCGTTAGGCGAAGTGCGCGCTAGTGGGGGTAGGGAGGGTGCGGGACCTCACCATCATGGGCTCGAATGCCAGTCACGAATATTTATTTTATTTATTTATTTCACTCGCAAGCCGACAAAACATCCCAAACCGACTAAAAATCGCAAAATCTTGCTTGCGGTTTACCAATAGGAATAGTTTTTTTTCTCACTATTAAATGTTTCTAGTTTTAGTTTCCCAAGTATCTGCCTCACTTTTATATGATGGTGTTGTTTTGTTAATGGGGTTGTTTTAAGCTCGCCTATTTCTGTTGCTTTTCCTTTGCTTTTTCTTCTCTCTAATGCCTTTTTTCTCTGTTGTTATTTTTTTTATGATGTTTTTTTCCTCTCGTCCTCATCTCTCGAACTTCCGCTTCTTCCCTGCAGTGAGTGTTAAAGAGAGAAGGAAAGAAGGGCTGTGTAGAGGTTTGAGGCAGAGGTGGCGCTTTGAAGGCAACATTTTTGTTGTAGTTTGTGCCATGTTCACTAGGCCCATACATCACAATCACCAGTGCGTACTGCAAAGGGTGAAGGGTGAAATTAGTCAGGTGTGCTGACAAGACCCGTAATCTGGAGTGGGGCAACTCCTCACCTGGCAGCTTGGGAACTATGTCGATATAGCTCTATTTTTCATTCGGTGCATTTCAGGGATAGTCACTTCCTAAAAATGGCAACTTCCATTCGATCACGATATAGATTCGCAATGAAAGCTTTTAGTTCAAAGCCACCTGGTTGGGGGGTGTAGTAGTTTGGCGCCCACAGAGAGGAGGAAAGCGTGAGGAAGAGCACACGTGGAGAGGAGACTGTGCACGAATTAGGGAATGTGCCTTTTGGGTAACCCCCTTAGAGGCTGTTTAGCGCATTGTTTTTAGTGGCAAGTTCACAGGCATTCCTGTGAACACACTAGATTCAGGAGCACTATTAAAACGCAGTGGTGCGTTCGGAACGCTTCACGGAAGCGGGAGACGAGATCACGCAGACATGCCGCGGGGGGTTAAACGTAGGATGATTGTGTTTGGGACGCTTCCCGCTAACGCACTTGCTGGCAAGATTTGTTTTTGTGCTCACAGTTTGTGCAGACGATAGAGGGCAACTTGTAACCCATTGTATAAACAAGAAAAAGAGTTTTGAGGTACCTGAGCCTTTTCGCTCGGGAGTTTGGTGCGCTACTCTTGGACCAGTGAAGAGCTTTCTCTTGCACTAGCTGTTCCTTAGGAACGTTCTTGCGGCTTAAACAAAAAATAGAAAAATAAAACATAATAAGGAACATCTTCCCTGTCTGCGATGTGATAAGAAGACCCCAGGCCCCTAAAGGGACGGACAAACTCTAGCAATTTTTGTAGCAAAAAAAAACCGATTCTGAGCTATTCCTATCTAGGGTGAAATCGTGATGATTGCTTGTTTTGTTTCCTTGAAAAAATATATAATGTTTGTCTTAACTGCAGCGGAGGTTTACGAAATAACAGTGACCATTATAATTGTGCTGCTCTGCATTGTCACAAGTTTTTCTGAATCCGAATATTATTCAAAGTACTCCAATGTTTTTTCCCAAACAAATTACAAATAATTACTTTCTACCGACAATTATAAGAAAAATCATTGCATCGAAGTTTATTGTTTGTACTCAGCCGATTACGGGAGAACAATAAATTCGTCTAATGCGATAAGGCGTTTGGGAGGCGGCAAAATAATTGAGCCTCAGAAAGCTGAACAACCATCCCATAATTCGTCTCCTTACCTCAGCCCGTTATGAGCACTCCAGAATCGCAGCCTTGCATCCACAGCATTACCGTGAGTAGTCCCATGGGAATCACCTTAGTGTCCACCCGACAAGTCGCTGTACTTTAAGGCATGCGAAGGACTATCGGCCATTCCAGCATTGTTCTCTACAAAGCGCAGTAATTATTCAGATTGCGCAACATTACGGCGCTTTAACTTGAATTGATACTGTATTAGTTAAACAGCTTCCCGGGTAATGAACCCTGCACGTGAATAAGACTACAGTATGAACCGACGCACGGTATTGCCTTGTGCATTAGGGCATATTTACTTCCTCTCCATACAACGGAGCTCAAAGATGTCCTTAGTCTAAATTATCTGCTCTCTTATTAGTACATCTTGCTCTTCACATGTGGTGCTTCAAAGACTATGAGGATAAGATAAGTAACATGGCTTGCTATCTGCGTAAGTAGATACGGAGTATGTCGCACCTCGGTTATCCTCGCAATATGTCGCACCTCGGTTATCGAGGTGAACTCGTTCCTGGATGTTTTATCATGGGAGGTGCACCCCCGCGGAGGATCATGTCGCTTGTCGAGGCCGCCTTCTCGTCTGCTGCTTAACCATCTTATTTTGTTTCTAAACGCAAGTGGACAGAATCGATCATCGGCGATCCTACTTTCTCAGCCTTGTAAAAATTTCCCGCTATAATCTTCCTCTGCTTGCAGCTAACCCACAGAGCCTTTTGCTCTTTATTGTCACCAGACTGAACCTGTACGCAAACTGCTAAGTAGGTGTTACAGACTCGGCAGCTCTCCATCCGAAGCCGAAGCTTTCTTACTGTGTCATATTTTTTCTTTGAAGGGTATTGGCAACACGCGAATGTGCGTAAAATTACGATTCAGCGTGACTGGCATACTGATCTTGAGGTGCCTTTACTCCTTCAACTCAGCCTTGTATTTTCACCGCACAGCATCTGTTGGGCAGGTCTTGTCGCGGGCCACATGACAGCCACATGCTGGAAACAATTTAGACGTGTCTTCTACTGCAATTACCTCAGAAAATAGGCGCCTGAATTTCCATATTTGCATCGGCTGATACCGCAGCGCATCTCTTCCTCCAAATTCCCCTGTGCCCCAAATATGGAATCACTAAGCACTGTGAAAACGAAATATCGGACATGCATGACGCTACTTCGTTGTAATTATAAGACATACTACATGTCCGTTCAATGAACAGTCCCTTTATTCAGGTTATCTTCTTTATTACCGAACACTTGATCCTCAGATATGCTTATCTTGGAGGCATGGACATCTAGAAAGACGTGATGATTTTTAGATACCGCGGTTAGCATTTCACACGCCAGCTATCAAGCGAGTTGGCGCGGTTACCACCACAAAGGAACTCGCATTCACAGTTTTCCTGTCAGAGGATGATTAGCGAAAATATATTGGGCGTGCGGCATTCTTTAGCTGGCAGTCATCCTATTAAACATAGGACATAGCTGTTACCTCATCCACTCGGTGCTTAGTGTGGAGACGTACGCATACTAATTTCATACGAAAGTAAAAGCGCGCATATGCCAATATCGTGCAGGCATAGCTTATAAGTCAGTCTTGGACAAATTGTGAGTCCTCTTACGCCACTGAAATAACACGTGATGGCTGTTCTAATGTAGTAGAGCGCTCTCGTTTTGGTTGAGGGGAATTCGCAAATATCTAGCGCTAATCAACGCGAAGTGTTTCAAACTCACGCCAGTAGAGACCCAGGGATAAAAAATGCGAAACAACTCAGGCGGTACCTGCTTACCTGAAAAACGTTGCAGATCACTGCGGCACACAAGCATTTTTTTCAACCTAATTACCTGATTAAACCATAAGGACCATACTTTTTTTTGCTGGTTTAAGCTTGTTGACGCTGCATTCAACGTTTGCAGTGCACACAAGTTCCAGTCTACGTCGTTCGGGTGTCGACAGAAGCGTTTTTTTTTTACTTACTTGGCGCTAATTAATTACCTAACTAAGGCAACTTAACCATTTGGTCACTTGCACATCCTCTTTCGATGCTCTATCCGACGATACCACACTTTTTTGACATACCAAGAAGTTCCTCTGTTATAGCAGCGAGATTATCTAGTCCACGCCGAAACCGCCTATATAGCCACACAATGCTTACGCATTTAAGAAAAATGCTTACAATGATATCGCGGAATAAATGAGCCAGTTGTTCTCCTTCACTTCGACCAAGATTGTAGGGTTCAAATAGGTCCAGTTTGCATTTCAGTCACGGTTGCCGCCCTGCGTATCTGCTCTGGCGAAGGCAAAGAAAGTTAGGCTTTCCTACACACTGCTTACTTGAGCCAACTCTGCTCGTCAAGACCAAACAGCACATAACTTACAGCGATGGATGAAATTTCGTTTGTTTTGCAAAATCAAATTATTTTTACTTTACCTGACTCCAGTCCTGTCTACTGCTCAATGAAATTAGTGGGGTGCGCCTCGCATAAAAATAACCGGGATAATTTAGACAGGACCTGGTGTCGGCCGAAGAAATTAAGTGTTTTTTTATAATTCCTATGCTTCTGTGTGCCCATTGTACAAATGTACTTTCCGTGTGAACATGTCGATGTCCCCCTCAATGCACACATGAAATATCTTTTCTGCATTTGCTTCAATCTTGGAACTTCTTCGGCATCTGAGTTCGCGATATCACTACATGTGTCTGTTTTAATTCCGGGAGTGCAAAGGAAAAACCAAATCTGTGACCGCTGGGGAATTTTTGTCTCGAATGTTTCGACCTCTACATGTGTTGCTGTGGTCAACGTTGATCATGGTTTATGCACACAAATGATTAAATGCTTTACCTTCGCAGGGTACCTCCGGCCTCCCGGATGTGGCATCCCGCTCCGGGCTGAGTATGTTGCCTTGTCTGCTCTGAGCTTGGCGCGCTCCTCTGTTGCTTCATCTCGGGTCTGCATGAGGTGAGTGAGAGTGGAGACATCTTCGGAAGAAGTTCGTTTTTATTCAGGCTTATACTTGGTAGGGAGTTGAGCAGAATGGATTCAGTTTTCTTGAGGAGCAACCATTTCATCCAGAGAGAAAGTGTTACTCGGATTCTATTGGCTGCCTTACCACCTTATTGATACAAGTGACGATGACTGCCTTGCTTGGCCACAAAAACTAAAAACTTAATAAAAAAGTAACGCATTTTGACAGTAGGGAGCGCGGCGGATTGTCGAGCCTTCTCTTAAGCACCACTTGAGTCAGGTCACAAAAATTACCATCGTCATGTGCTGCCAAAAGTAGGACTTTTCGGGACTGTGCTCCCTCCACAAAGTTGAGAGAATCAGCGCTATATTTCTCAGGATTCCAAAATACCGCTTCGCAACCATTTCTCAGGACTGCGTAGTAAAAGCGGTTAGTGGAACAGAACTTTCAGCTAAGTGACTTTGAGAACACCAATTATGCAAAGAAGGGACAAAAACAACTTGTAATTTGTATTCATGTGCATCGTCTTTCTGATTATTTCAGAAAGAATCAGTTACTGCATGAAGCTTCTGTAAGTGCCAAAAATACATTTTCGCGAGAATGTATTACATGAAACACAAACGAAATTGTATTTTACACTCATATGTCCAGAGTAGGTCCATTAGTGCCACTGTCTGGCGACAGTGTATATGCCCATTTTGAATTCAATGCTACCTTTGTATGAGTTAATACCTCCCAGTTCTGTTCTGCTCCATTGAAAGTTGTCTTAATGTGCTTCTCTTAACCAGCATATATAAAAACAATAAGCGAAGGTCAGTACTGAAAAAATATGCAAATATTTTCCATCGACATTTATTCGAAGCCATCAGTACATCAAAGGTCATTGTGTGTACTGGTGCACAAAACTGCGTGAAGGACACATACAAGCAAGAAGTTGAGACGGCTGCTCAATATCCGTCCCGGTCTCGGACTGGCATTTCGCATACTTCCTTGCCCGTCTTTCGCGCTGCTTTATACTAATGTGATGTTCCAAGTAGCTCAGCTTTACAGAAGTTGCAGTGTGTGTGTGTTCTCAGCCAAACATGGCATACACCCTTGTGCTCACGCGCGAAGGTCACCATGCACCTGCCGTATAAATGCGATATAAATGGGGCTTATCAGGTCGCTTAAGGTTTCTCAAAGATTATGTGTTGAAAAACTAACAGTGTCACGTTTTAGTTGGCAACTGACGACTGTTTTGCCTTAGGCGCCGTAAATCCCAACAGAACGCAGAAATGTGCGTGATGAAGAATTTCCTCAGTTGCGGATAATCCAATGTAACATACCGTCTCAAACGACCATATTGCAGACGGCTGGTCCCAGCAGTGGTCGCTGCACGAGTAATGCCTCCGCAGCAGGCAGCAGTTTGACAACCCACAGCCACGATGTGTTTAGTGCGGCAACCTAGAGTAGCCCACGAGCAACTGCGCGACCTTCAGTCAGCGTCCCACCGAGGGTGAGTAGGCTGCAGAAGAGAGCATTTAGTAAGCCTGTCAGTTAATGAACAAACAAGGAAAAGAAAAAAAACGCACGAAAAACACAAGAAAAAAATGTGGCTGTTCCATTTCAACACTAATGACTAGGTCTAATTGTGTGCGTTACGTTTATCTACAGGCTGGTCAGAAAACGAAGCTGTTAAGCCTTTGTTCTGGGTGCTCCTGTGAAGAAGTCCGTTCGCAGTTGGAGGTCACGGTAACGACGGTTCACAAGTTCATCCGCACCTGAGTCTGCCACACACTTGCACACACAGTTTAAGACCTCAGCAATATCAACAGTTCACATTGTCACACAACGACGTGGAGATGGCGGCTACTTCACAGTTAGAAAAGAAAGGTCGGGCACTCATCGGAACTATGCCGGTGTTCTACATGTGCCGACCTATGGTGCCTTCTTGCTTGAAACAGTCGTTAGAAGGGTCAGGGTAATCAGAGGTGGTTCTCTGTCATGCAGATGCAGAAGCCAAGTCTACATGGGGCTGCTAACAAGGCTTCTTATGGCGAAATCATCTTGGAACAGCCATACAGCGGGATCGTGCTTCGAGCTTGACATCTGTGACCGTACAACGGAATGCCATCCAATCGCCACCTTAAAAGCGTCACCTGTGAAGCACTCGATCACTGACCACATCGTGACTTCGGGACCTCCAGTGTTTGCTCGCCCTCACCGTTTGTCGGGAGAACGCCTCGCTATCTTTTGCTGCGAGTTCGAACCTCATCGCTATCGGAGCTGGTTCTTCCTCGCCTTAGCTCCGCAGATTTGGCGACCCGGCTTCGAACGCTGAACCCCATCCTCCTACATGGATTCCGCTGGCCCTGACTACCGGTGGCGACACGCCCCTGAACGCTCGGAACCTTGACCAGGGCCGGACGCTATCACTGCCGCCGCCGCCGCTTCGTTACTGACTCCTCTCCCACAGCCCTCAATAAATGTGGCCGCGGTCGCCTTCCTGGGCGACCTCCACACGTACATAGTTTCGGCGACCCATTTTTGCTTGAACAATGTTTTCTTCTTCAGCGCCCGACAATGCCTATGGGACCGGCCAAAGCACAATATCTGGTTGCGCATTTTACTGTAAAAGCACTATTCTCATAGATAAACCCCCGCAAGATCTTGCCTTATTTGGGATCTTGTGTTGGCTGTTGGCTTATGCCGAGTGCAATAAAATAAATCAACTATCGGCGACCGGTATTCCAACCTGCGGCGACGCGAAGAAATCAACTTTGCTGGCATATGCGCGAGAGAACTAGACTTTCGCCGCAGCCGAACACGCCGCTTGTTGAACTGCAACTCACTCGCGCTGTGCATTGCACATAACATTGTTCTTCAAGTAAGACTACTCAATTTTATATTAGAGCTTTGATCAATGTGGTGGTAGTGGCACATGCGCACTGCATGCGTAGGCATGGACAACTCTGTGGCAGAAACACTGCAGTAGAGTATTTCTTTGTTAAGTCGCAAGAGATCAGATGCAAAGCATGGACAATGAGACAAGCAGAATAGAAGTTTGCGGGGATTCGATGACCCCAGCTAGCAATGAACCGAGGTAATCGAGGCAGGGAAAAGGTCATTGCTGTGCAGTGTGCATTGTGAGGCTGATGATCATGAGAGCAATACGCATTGGCGTTGAGAGCATTGCTGCAATAATGCACAGGTGCATAGGCTGGCGGCTTCTAGCCCATCTCTCGCTTCCGAAAACAGTGTTCGAATTAACGACAATGCAGCTAGCTATAGAAAGGAAAATAGGTGTGAGGCTATATATTAATTATATTAATGTATAATATATGTATATGATTATATAATGATATATATATATATATATATATATATATATATATATATATATATATATATATATATGATAATGATATGTATTGATATATGTAATGAGAAGGGAAGATAATATCGGTGGTCCTTAAGGGAAAGAAATGAATTCCCAAGAGAAGGCAAGCATAGCACGAGGTGGTAGAAGGTTAGGTAGGACGAGGCTGGGAATGTGGCTGCAATTGGCGCAGTGCAGAGTAGTTCGAATGAATGAAAGCATTTGTCCTGCATTACATGTAGTCAAGCTTACGATGATGATGATGATGCGAAGTTCAAGGTGCTGGATCGTCTATTGTTCATTGACATATTTCTTTTCGCCCATACAATGTGCAAAAGAGGCCGTCGTTGATTGAATTACGAACACCATTGTAGCTATTCTTAAAGTTAAAGAAGCTTCAGTGAAGTGCACAAGTTTTTCGCTCTTCCTGCAATGCGGAATTAGATGGTGCGTTACATATGTTCCTACTTTTTCGCGCACATCGCGCAAAGCTAACCGGCTGAACCTCCGTCCATTAAAAATGCACGCGCTATCCGTGAGGTAACGTGAAAAGAGGAAGCGCTGCTTCTGTAATTTCTGCCTGAAGTGAAAGCCGCCACAGTGTATGACGTCACAGTAGCGTTCCTAAACATTAAAGTAGAGGGGAAACCAGTTCACGAGGTAGATAAAATCCGAATCTAAGGACTATTTATTCAGAAGAATGGATATAATGATGGGGCACTCAAAAAGCTAGAGGGATTTGCCACCAAAGCCCTTGGCATTTTTAGAAAGGTCGCGCTGAAAGGACGAGGTCTGAAGGAAAGAAGCTTGCTTAAACTAATCCATACATACGTAATATGCCGCGTGAGCTATGCCACCCCTTACTTAAACATCAGGTCGGAGGAGAGGAGGAAATTAGACTCACTCATTCGGCGGTGCATAAAGAGGGCCCTGGGCTTACCATGCAATTAGCACCTCCACAGACAAGCTGCTCTCTATGGGAGTGCACAATACCTCGGACGAAATAGCGGAGGCTGTCAGAATTTCGCAGCTCGAAAGATTAAGCCGCACGACCACGGGCAGAGCTATCCTTGAAATGGTAGGCCTGCAAGCAGATAGGGGACTACGAGGCAAATCGAGCATCCGGCAGGACTGCCCAGAAAATCTAATCATTTCCCCCCTCCCTCGTAACATGCATCCCATATTCAACACGGAGAGGAGGGAGGAGAGAGCAGAAGCACTAATCAGACGCTTCGATTCGATGGACAGCAAGTCTTCTGCGTACGTGGACGCGGCAAGTGGCAAGTCGGGTGCGGCCGTCGCCTCGGTGGTCGACGGCCGAGGTGCCCCTGTATCGGCTGCCACCATTGGAAGCCGAAACACGGAAACGGCGGAAGTAGTTGCGATAGTGCTCGCTTGCGTTGGAACGGAAGCTAATTTCATAATCAGCGATAGCAAATTAGGCATCTGGAATTTTGGAAAGGTTAGGATCACGCCGGAAGCGGCAAGGATTCTGGCCGGTAGACACCTCAACAGAAAAATCAGTCTAATTTGGACCCCCGCACACGCCTCCGTTCCTGGCAACGAGGCGGCCAACGAGTTAGCCCGAGCTCTCTACTTCCGGGTGGCTGTGGAGCCGCCCGACGGCCGGAATATGGACGAGCGTCTGCAAAATTACACGGGAGATTGTTGAAAATTATAGGTTATGCAGGAGACTGGTGCCACCACCGGACGAAAATCTAAATAGGGAAGCAGTCGCATGGCGGCGCCTTCAAGCTGAGGACTTCGTAAACCCGGTCTGGGCTTATTATATTCAGACTGGTGATAGAAAAAACGATAAGTGCAAGCACTGTGGGGAGGGAGAGACCCTCGACCACATAATCTGGGAATGCGCTAGCTCCCCAGGGGCTGAAGCAAACATAAATTGTAGAGAAGCCTGAGAAGCCCTGCTGCTGATCGAGGTCTCTGCTCAAAAACAGCAAACAGCCATCCGCCTGGCGACAGAAGCCGCGAAGAGTCAAGACCTCTTTGCCTGCTTGTGATCGCGGAGGTCCCCGCCCTCGTCATCTAGGCCTGCGTGCCGAGGTCAAGGAGTAGAGGGCCTCCTTATCTGGTGGAATATTAAACTGGTTATCATCATCATCATCATCATCATCATCATCACCTACGCGTTGCGAAGAAAATGTTAGTTACAAATTATGACTAATAGAAATTAATTACAAATTATTCTGAAGCATGTTCAGTGTACGTCTTGCACAGTATAAAATGCTTATGAAGTGTCGTAAAATAAGCAATGAAAATGCACTAAAAAATAGGTTTGATAGTCTGTAGTTTCACAGGAAAAATGCACTCTGTAGAACAATAAAGGAATGAAAACAGTCACAGACATTGTGATGAAGTACTGTCACTTTCGCGATAGTCGTCGAAGCACACGAGGTGTCATCCAAGTGGCGACTAAGACTGGCTCTAAATAACCTAACCAAACTGGGGGGCATCGAGAGATAAAGAGATAAATTTTATGCTTTGATGTTATTACTTCATATGTCTGAGGGCTTCACGAGAGCTCGGGGAGAGACCCAGGTTTGTTAAGTTCCTGGAATCCTGCATTGCGCCCCAGTAGTCGAATGGCACAGCCAATGAAACGGGAGTGAGTATGATGGCACAGTGATCCGGGTATAAGCTCGGCTTGAAATGGTAGAGGCTTCACAATAAACTCTTAAGAATAGCCTACCTAATCATGGACTTATTCCCGCGATGCTTAGGTTTATCTGGTGTAGATAAAAATAAACATGTATAAAAAGCTTGAAAAGCAAAGAGGCATATTGTTGTCACGTCTGTGGTGCTGCTGTGTTAGTTTTTCAATATTTTTGACAATATATGCTCAGAGGAAGTGACAAAGCGCTCACTGCTCTAGAGGTTGGAGATGGAATTACATGGCTGAGAAGTTTCTAACCAGTAAATACCAATAAAAAACTGAGAAATTTTACATGCAGCAGCTAGGAAACGTGCTTCTACTCGTATTCTGGCGCTTATCTCTACATCGCCTGTTTCGTGACTCGTTCAACTGTAATGCACTGAAAAATTTATGGCAGTTGGTTAGAAAGAAGCGCATTCTGCTTGTTAAAATATAACTCAGCCTCAGAACATTTGCTTTATCACAATCTCAGTGATCTCCATTCATTTCCACTAAAGACGAAAGGCGATTCAAAAAGAATTCTATCGCATGCCAAACAGAAATACTGCCTACCACGAACTCGTACAATACCCTCATATGTACAAAAATGGTAGCCGTAGCTCATATCCCTCCATGTCAACCACGAGTATGTAGCAATATGAAGTGGATTCGGCATGATACGGCAAACATAGAGATATACCCGTGCGACTTTATATGTTGTTCATGCGATTTTTTTTATGTGTACTTCACACGGTAGTTCCATATTATTAGCATAACGTGCCATGTCCGTATAAATTTCGTCTTTCGCACCATAAATCTCGTTATAGCTAATATAGGCTCCTATATAGTCAATACGAGCTCCTTATCGCTCGCATATGAACCATTCGCAGACCAACAGACTTGTGGGAATTGCAATGTGGAACTTTTTACATGCAATACGCTCAGTACACGTCGGATGAAATTGGGACGAATGTGGATTTGTTATCCTAAGAACTTATGATCCGAAGCGCGACAAGGGTTTGTTTTTCTGCGTCAAATCCTTTAAGCCTCATTCTTGATAAAAGATTATTCATATTCCACCTCGCACACTTTCTGCCCGTGGTGTGGAAAATACTGGCACGTAACAAAGGGTTCCGCGATGGTATGGCTAGCTCGCCAACGTGTGAGTGCAGCCAATGTCAAAAGGCGATTCAAAAAAAAAATCTGTCGCATGCCAAACAGAAATTCGGCCTCGAGACATTTATGTGCTGTCCCGTTCAGATCTTGCACCCTCCGTTTAGTCAAGAGGCCTAGCCGTCTCTGGAAATATCTGGGCACAATGTAATAACACGCAACTATTTTTATAACGTATCTATAACTTTCTATTTCTGTACCTTTCTTGTTTCATTTTCAAACTACTTCCTCACATTTAAAATTCCCGCTACAGAAACCTGGATTGAGCCTGAAATGCAATGACCACCGAGCATACTTGCCGCTGTGGCCGCTGCGGGGATGTTTCCGTAAGCGAGCACAAATTTGCACAATTAAGTGTTTGCGTAAATAACAGTATTTTTTGTGACGTCCCCACCTACGGTTGTGGTGTCATCCCAGCCGCGTAACCACATCGCTATTGATTTTCTCGCTGTTCAGTACTAGGCGCGTACCATGGTCGCGAACTCGGTGAACTGTTGGAAAGCTGCGCTTGAAGCTTGATTCCGGGAGCAAGCTTCGCGCGAAGCTCGTTTGAGAGCAAAACGAAGTCAGAAAAATTGTTTGTATGCAAACATGCACTCCTACTTCAATATCCAGCCCGAATTCTTCACTGTCCGAGGCCATGGAACTTATGAATTTGTGCTCCATCGCTGAAAGGCAACAAAAGGTTTTTAACACGGAGCTATGCTTCTGTTATGGGCCAAGTTGCACCGCTAGACCCACCAGGTGCCGTGTCCACTTTGTGAACCCAACCTAAGCCTGCATGCATTTTCGTATAAAAGGCGAATTTCCACCATTTAATTCGGCGTTCTTAACATTTGACCTTCCCTGTCAAGTTTGTGGCTCAATCTCTTGCAGCGCTACAGCGAAATGTATTTTGCAGAAATTGATCCCGCCCCATTGATCTTTTAGATCAATGAAGTTTCATCCAATAAAAAGCGGTCCGCATTACAGCGTTTTTTTTTTTTGGCGGGACGAGTCAGTGCCTTTTACTTTTGCATGCTGTCTTTTTGAGTGGCAGTGAATGATGCAACTTACCGTTCGTAATATGTCAGTAGGCTAATGTAGGAACGACTAAGCAATCTTTGTTGCTTAGACGAAAAAAAATGGCAGTGGCTTGACTTGGCCAACCCTGGAATTCAGCGAAAAGGAAGGACGCTTGCTAAACGTCTGAGGCTCGTCCATGGCAGCACTGCAACGCGCTTGCGACAGCCGTTCGATATATACCTACACGACCAAATGTCTATGACGTGGTATCATGGTCTAAGGACCACCTCATCGAATGTCATCACGTGACTTCGCATCACCCCATCGAATGCTCTTAAGGTAAAATTTCAATAAAGGTTATGGGTCAAGGGTTCGACACCATAACTGTACCATATATGATCATACACCGCTAACGTGGTTGGGCTGAAGGTCGTTCAAGGTCATTATCTGGCCTACCCGACGTCTGTTTTATCTAGCGTAGCGAAGCTTTTTGCTTCAAAAAAACAAACAGCGTTGGACGTTCAAAGTGGCGTGTCCACAAACGTGGACAATGCGCCTTAATGCCGGAAATGTCAAAGCGGCGGTTTCTGCCGACCCCCCGCTGTGGCTCTGTGATTAGGGTGCTTGGCTACTGACCTGCAGTACTCGGGTTCGAACCCGACCATGGCAGCCGCGCTTCGGTGTAGGCGAAAGGCAAAAAGGCGTCCGTGTGGTGTGCGATGTCAGTGCGCGTAAAAGATCCCCAGATAGTCGAAATTATTCCGGAGACCTCCACTACAGCACCTCTCTTCTTTTCTTCTTTCACTCCCTCCTTCTTTTCTTCCCTTACGGTGCGGTTCGGCTGTCCGCCGAGGTATGAGAGTTACTGCACCATTTCGTTTCCTGAAAAACATTTTCATTTTTTTTCTGCCCACTATGCGCAATTTTTTTCGGACAAGTGAGGTATGAAATGGGCTTAATGCTAACAGGTATTGAAAACAATGATTCTTCAAGGAGATTGTTCGACGATTTCCACGCTGAAGCATTCTTCATGAAAATAGCCGATGGAGAAGCACCTGCAAAGAATCATGGCCAACCGAGCGCTGAACACCCGCAGGCGGTGGCAAAGAACCGCCACTACGCCGAGCCGCTGCCCACAAACACAGCGCGTTATGATCAGTGTTCAAAGTAAAGGGGTCTTGGAGGTTCTTAGGGGCCCTACTAATATTGAAAACGAATCTAGACCAACATGCTGAGACCACCCGCGCACATGAGGGGGCGTGGGAGCAGCTTAGTGCTGCCGCTCTTCAATTTCGTCTATTTCTTTGTCCAGGTTTCTTCATGACCAGTGTTTGGCGCCCTTCTTACTTCGGATGCGCGGGAATTCAGTGCACCGTCAATACATTTCACTACCACGCAGGGTGAACACTCCATCGCTGAAAGGCAAGAAAAGGTTTTTAACACGAAGCTATGCTTGTGTTATGTGCGAAGCTGCACCGCGGGACCCTTCAAGCACTGTGTCCACATATGTGGACACGACCTAAGCCTGCACGTATTTTCGTATACAAGGCGATTTTCCACAATTGAATTCCGCGCTCTTACTATTTTGCAGAAGAACCGACAACTGAGCTAGTTGGTGCATCTTTAAGCCGTGGTAAAAACAGCGCAGCGACGACAGACACAGAGAAGACAGAAGAAGACGGACAAGCGCTGACTAACAACTAAAGTTTATTGGAAAAAATACAGGTATTAATACACTCCTAAAACAACCAGGGAACACGCCCCTCTTAACATCCTTCTAATCGTGCGAATCTAGATACTTAATCTCACATTCGTGAAGAAGCACTGACGGTGTGCTGACGCATGCATCACCATTCGCGTGGATGCGATACGCCTCACACAGTTCCCTTGTCAATTTATCCCTGTGCCTGCAAACAACTTTTGTCTCATGGAAAAGAGGGTTGCACATTTTTTTGTCGGGGGAACCTGGGATATTATTCAGGGGGCAATCTCTAAAATGTAATGCAAGGTTGGACGATGGGGGGCCATTTAACGAGGTATGATGCTGACGAAGACGGGTGTTCACACATTTTCCCGTTTGGCCAATGTATTTCTTGCCACAGAAAAACTCAATGTCATACACTACGCTTTCAGCACATGACGTAAACTTCTTTTGGTGGTTTATTTTGCAGGCTCTACTCCCGGTTGGTTTCTGTTTTTTAGCCTTTGCTTTCCTATCTATAATGGCACAAATTTTTCCAAGCTTTTGCGGGGCTGAGAAGAGCACTTGAATTCCATATCTGGCGCCTACTCTTTTTAAGTTGTGTGACAAACGATGAAGATATGGTATAACCGTATGCCTCTTCATGCCTGACGGCTCTGATGGATGGCAACTCTTGAAAGATTTTAGTTTCCTCAGCAATTTATTGCAAGCAAGCACGATTACCTCTTCCGGAAATCCTGCCGAATGTAATCTACCAACCTGCTGATTAAAACTATTCTTCATTCCATGCACACACGATTTCGAAAGTGCTGATCCTAAACAAGCAACGGCTATACCACTTTTAACTAATTTAGAATGGGCTGAGCGATAACTAAGCAAGGGCTTCGCTGAGCGCTGTTGAAAAGACCAGCAGACATGATCAGGGTTCAGGACCAATCTTAAGTCTAAAAACTGTAGCTTGTTGTTCTCCGGGAGTTCAAAGGTGAACTTTAAACCTTCTCCACAACTAACAAAAACCCTTAGTATTTCTTCTACATGGCCGTTGAAATTTGTAGGCTCTACAAAAATAAATAATCATCAACATACCTGAACACCTGTTTTACACAATCACTGAACTTAGAATTTATCGCCCTGTCAACGTGACACAGAAAAATATTACTTAACACCGGTGCTACTTTTGAACCTATGCATACCCCAGCTTTCTGAGCAAACAGTTTTCCTTCCCACTCGACAGAAGTCGATTGCAGGTAAAAGGTCAGAAGTTCCAAAAACGACTCCACAGAAACACCACAATCCGAAATAAATCTCTCTTCGTCATTGTCATTAGTTATGGATTTCTTAACACACTGCAGGAGCTTATCTTGAGGTAGGGAATAGAACAAATCCTCCACATCGATGCTAAACATGCCACTCGAACCCGGGTTACAGCTTTGCAAAAACTCAACAATGGTGACAGAATTCGGGACCAGAAACGGATCATCAATCACAAGACTACTAAGGTGCTTTTGCAAAAAGCTTGATATCGAATGTTGCCAGCTGTTACGCTCCGTAACTATACATCGGAAAGGAATTTCGGGTTTATGCGTTTTCGCAGAGAAGAAAATATCTAGACAATTTTTCTGCGAACTACTAACAGAGCGCTGTAGTCCTATCAAATTCATTTCCCCCAGTAACCGTATTGCTTCTTTCTTTTGTCTATTGAGGTTAATATGAACTTGCTTAAAGTTCTTTGCGATAGATTTCCCGGCTCTTTCCCTGAACAGATTCTCTGGGATAACAACGAAATGCCCTTCTTTATCCGATACCAGCAACCGAAAGTCCTCTGACGAGAGAAAGTTTACCAGTGGAGCAAAGCTCAACCCCTTCACGGACCCTCCAACTGTCCCCTTCAAAGCCTCAACAAGCTACAGTTTTTAGACTTAAGATTGGTCCTGAACCCTGATCATGTCTGCTGGTCTTTTCAACAGCGCTCAGCGAAGCCCTTGCTTAGTTATCGCTCAGCCCATTCTAAATTAGTTAAAAGTGGTATAGCCGTTGCTTGTTTAGGATCAGCACTTTCGAAATCGTGTGTGCATGGAATGAAGAATAGTTTTAATCAGCAGGTTGGTAGATTACATTCGGCAGGATTTCCGGAAGAGGTAATCGTGCTTGCTTGCAATAAATTGCTGAGGAAACTAAAGTCTTTCAAGAGTTGCCATCCATCAGAGCCGTCAGGCATGAAGAGGCATACGGTTATACCATATCTCCATCGTTTGTCACACAACTTAAAAAGAGTAGGCGCCAGATATGGAATTCAAGTGCTCTTCTCAGCCCCGCAAAAGCTTGGAAAAATTTGTGCCATTATAGATAGGAAAGCAAAGGCTAAAAAACAAAAACCAACCGGGAATAGAGCCTGCAAAATAAACCACCAAAAGAAGTTTACGTCATGTGCTGAAAGCGTAGTGTATGACATTGAGTTTTCCTGTGGCAAGAAATACATTGGCCAAACGGGAAAATGTGTGAACACCCGTCTTCGTCAGCATCATACCAAGTTAAATGGCCCCCCATCGTCCAATCTTGCATTACATTTTAGAGATTGCCCCCTGAATAATATCCCAGGTTCCCCCGACAAAAAAATGTGCAACCCTCTTTTCCATGAGACAAAAGTTGTTTGCAGGCACAGGGATAAATTGACAAGGGAACTGTGTGAGGCGTATCGCATCCACGCGAATGGTGATGCATGCGTCAGCACACCGTCAGTGCTTCTTCACGAATGTGAGATTAAGTATCTAGATTCGCACGATTAGAAGGATGTTAAGAGGGGCGTGTTCCCTGGTTGTTTTAGGAGTGTATTAATACCTGTGTTTTTTCCAATAAACTTTAGTTGTTAGTCAGCGCTTGTCCGTCTTCTGTCTTCTCTGTGTCTGTCGTCGCTGCGCTGTTTTTACCACGGCTTACTATTTTGAGCCTCAATGTCAAGTTGGTGGCTGCATCTCTTGCAGATACAGTGAAATGTGTTTATAAAAAAATAAAAACGATAAAAAATGGCGGTGGTTTGGCTCTGGTTAAACCTGGACTGACGCGATAGCTACAGCTGGCAGAGAGGAACTTGCTCAGTTGAATTGCAAAGTCAGTCTTTCGCCGCTCCGTTTCTCTGGGCGTTCCTCTTTCATCTTCGTCCCACTTGACACTGCGCATGCGCACAGCTGCTGAAGCTCGGTTTCGCCGGCGCGCCGCTACTCTGGCTGCTCTGCACCACTGGTCACGTGACCAACCACGTGACATCGTGGTGGCGCCGCCACGCTGAAGGCTCGAAATGTTACCCTAATGTAGCTATCTCTACAAAATAAGAAAACTGCGCTTGATCGCTCCACAGTGGCACAAGGCATCCGGATCGACCATGGCATCAAAATTGATCGTCGATAAGAACGGCTTGCTCCGGAACTTTTCAGGGGGTGTGGGGGCAGCTTCGTGATGCGGCTCTTCAATTTCGTCCGTTTCTTTGCCCAGGGAAGTCATTCTCTTGTCTATATGCGAGTAAATCGGACAGTGTCTACTTATTGTTGTTCCACGCCCGGGCATACTATTTTCTTTGGTAAGTGATCGTCTTGTTGGTAAAGAGCTGCTTCTGCTTTGCGGTGATGTGGAGGAAAATCCTGGGCCCAATACGCATGCTTAAGACACCGATATGTTAAGGGGAATCAGCAGATTGATTTAATTAGCAGAGTAAATGACATAAAAAAGGCAATTCAGGATCACTTATTAGGTATCGATAGAAAGCTAACAGTGGTCAAAGGCAGAAGTGCTGCTAGTGAATCGCTTCAGCAAGAATATCAGCGCCTACGACGCTTTACGGAGAACCTAGCTAACGAAAGCTTAAATTGATGGTTAGTCAGGCGGACCTCGAAGGTAGGCAGCGCCATGATTATCTTGTTTTATGGCCTGCCTCACGTCAGTTCTGAATCTTGGGCCGAGACTGAAGAAATCTTAATTTACTCTCGTCTGCCTTAAATGTTCCGGCATCAAAGCTCTCGATTGAACGGGAGCATAAGATTGATGGTTTCTTAGAATAAAAACGCAGACCAGTCATTGCGAAGTTCTCTTCTTTTCAATCAAGAAAGGGAATTCCAAGTTTCAAACTCAGCGATGATGGCATCAGCGTGGGTAACGATTACTTTCTTCTGACGCGTCAGGCGAGGTGAAAACTACGCTAATTTGGACTCTCTAAAAAGTATAAACTCAAACTGCGCTACAATTACCTTTACATAAATAGGTGTTATAGCTACAATCATCTTAGTGACAGCGTTTCTGAAAACGGTATAGTAACCAGCCTTTAATCCTAATCTTCCACAGACTAGTTATGCGTGAGGGGTGGAGGCTACCGATCTGCAGCCCGGAATTTATTGTCATTTTTGTATGCTAACATTCGAAATGTGTAGTCTAAGCGTGATGAACTTTTTGCAACTATTGATGCATGTGCCGGGAGCATTGTTTGCCTTGACGAAACGTGGCTTTCTGCGAAAGTTCAGAGCTCAGAAATTTTGCTTTGTAACAAGCGTTTCCTCACTTAACGGTGTGACAGGGGTGAATAATTGGTGGTGGAAATTTTATAGCAGTGGCTGTTTTTTCTTTTCCTGTTCATGTTGCTTCGAGATTAGAACTCGTGTTGGTCTAACGCGCACGCGTGTTAAAAATCTGATTTTGGGTATCTGCTATCGTCCTATCTCATACGGTTCCTCTTTCGTGGAAGAACGCCATGTTGCTTTTCGCGATTACCTTTCGTTTTCCAAACGTTCCTCTTGTTTTAGTAGGTGGCTTCATTTTTCCAAGTATTTTATGGTCCACTGTGCTTTCTTATGCCAAGCCTTTTTCTATTGAGTTTGATGGCTTTTTCCTTATGTGTGCTGTTCTAAATTTTTTCACGATTTTCCACTCAGCATAATTACATCTTCCTCCTCCAACTTGCTAGACGTTGTTTTAAAACTTCACGCGATCTTCTCGCTCCATATCTTGTTTTCCAGGCTTGAGAGACTATTGTATGGTTCATTTTTCACCGAATGACTTGGCAGCCCACCAAAATAACAGTTTAAAATTTATCCAAGACTACCAATATGCAAACTTCGAGACCGCAAATCGTAAACTTGCTGCCTTTATTGACCAATGCTTACTCTCATTTCACGACGAATCAATTGAAACTGCAACATTTTTAGCTTAAAACGGCGTCCTTAATAATTCTTATGTGCCGCTGAGGAAAGTAACAACTAACAGACTTGCAGCCTGCTTGAATTGTTTATTAAACAGGCTGTCTAATAAGAAGAAGCGCCTGTTTCGTTCGGCTAAAATTTCAAATTCTCTGTCCCACTGGGATCCATATAACTCCGCCGCTTCTGTCTACAAATCATCACTAATACAAGTCAAGGTATCAGTTTTTAGTTTTCCTCTTGATTCTATGTTAATAAATACCCCAGGCAAGTTTTTTATGCAGTTAAAAAACGCATGCTTCAAACATTGTTCTGAAAACTTCTGGTGGCCAGTTAATTCCGAGTGAAATATGCGTTGATTTTTTAAACGATGTGTTCACGGCTGCTTCTACTAACAATATTGTATTGCTTATCCGCGTTTCGATGGAGGCAAAACGCAAAAGGCGCCCGTGTGCTGTGCGATGTCAGTGCACGTTAAAGATCCTCAGGTGGCCGAAATTACGGCGGCGTCCTCCACTACGGCAAATTTTTACCTCTTTCTTCTTTCACTACGTCCTTTATCTCTTTCTTTGCGGCGTGATTGAGGAGTCCGCCGAGATACATGTGACACTCTTGTAGAAGCTGGCTGGGCCGATTTCCAAACCTTTTCTGTCTTGCACGAGCGTTCAAGCTGACGTTTCAGGTATCAGTTCACCAACGAGAAACATCCTCAGCTACTTTGTTTTCGTTTACAGTCAGAGAGGCACCCTGAGGGTTAAGTTAGCCAAAACTACCACTAAACAGCTTCAGCATGAATATTTATAGAGAACCGAAAACGAAGTTAGCGCAGACCTTTTTACTCTCGCATGCTCTGTTCATACCGAGTTCACGGAGGAACCAACGCTTTCACCGCTTCTTCGCGCCGCAAATGTCTTCCGATTTTTTTCTATTAGTGGCCCCACGTCTGACGTGACGGCTCGTCTAGAGTAGAGCTCCGTAAGTATTGAACTGCTGATTGTGCCCTTAGAACATTTTGAAATGGGTGCCCGAAATGCAATGTGAGATTTGATCTGTTAACCTAACGGTCATTTAGGAATGCATTCAATTGGAATGTTTTCACGAAATCTGTCACTCCTGCTCACTTTTCCGGCTTATTTGAAATGCGTTCGGTAACTATGCATGTTCGGAAGATTTTCCTAATAAATTAGGAGAGTACGAAAAATTGACATTACTTTCAGGTGTTCTTCTTTGGTGTCGTAACTTTCCCCATTGATTGATAACGATTAGCGTTTGAAATGTCCATATTAGCCGCAGTTCTGTCTTTACTACGATTTTAGGGACGTATCAAGAAAACTTATATTCGAGAAGTACTGGCATATTTTCTTCCTATTAGTGTTCATTACACCACAATCCTTGAGCACCAACAGAAGTTTAAATCGCCTGCTGAGATTCACTACCTCATGTTTCGAAAACGCACAGGGTGACTGCAGTCTTTCTAAGTTCTCTCAATCATTTAAGATCGCGCTAGTGGAAGTACCTCGGCATCACCTACCCTCCTTGCTGTTATGTATATGCTACGTGTCGGAAGGATAACAGAAACCAGCAAACAGCGTAGAACAAGCCAAATTGTGTGCATGTGACACACCAGGGGGTGACAACGTCTTCCTTTATCTAATCAAACTTGTCTTAGTGCGGTCGCTGCATCTAATCTACAGCTTCATTTCTTACTGCTCCGAACTGTGTGTACTGATAACCACTACACTCCCGATCATGTATCTCCAAGGTGTCCTTTATATCTGTCTTGTTACCCGTTTGCTCTCTTCCATTAGTTATCCATTTAAAACGCTCTCCTTCAAGGGATAGCCAAAAATGGAGCATTGACTGCTCTAGCATTTCTATTATTTCCTGCCCAACTGTGATCCTACGCCACAAACAAGGCTACAAACAAGACGTATAGCACGAACCGTGCTATCCGTCATTAGAATATTAAGAAAGCTGCTCAACAGAAGCGGCCAGGTCCGATAAACCGGAGTTAGAGTGACGACATGGGCAATAAAATGACGCCGGAGAAAATTGTCACCGATATAAGGAAAACATCGAGACACGCACTCCATGCCAACCCTACTTTTTCGCAAGCATGCATTACAGTCCAGGGAAAACAACCGCAATGTATCCGGCGCGGATATAGAAAAACGCTGTTCTATCGGGTGGCCGAGGAATGCGTCAACGCGTCGTGGCGACGTGACCTACTTCGGAACCAGCCCCTTTCTGGCGCATAATTTCCGGGGTCTGCGCGACGCTTGCAGAGTGCTTGGCAGTGGGCGTCAATAAGATGAGCGCACTATACTTGCGCGGATTAGCCATTCTATATGAGCAACGAAAATGGTATAAACGACAGAATGCTGGTGACAGTCTGAAGAGTCAGCTTGTAATCTGCGTCTATCTTGCCGAAGCTTGTGACTTATGTTCGTGTGTGCGTACGACTATTATTTTATTCAGAAGGAAAAACAACCTTTTCAGACCAAGTTTGTTTGAAAAAAACTTTGCAAAGGACCGTAACCTTTACTCGCATTTTTCTGTGCACGATATTAAGTCTATGCACTATAATTTGATGAATAATTGATAAGTTTTATATACCAAGAAATGATTTCGTGTTGGAGTGGAGACCTCAGCAGGTCTCTAGATCCGTTCCTGTCCCATGTTTCCGATTCCGAAGTTCTGCTCCAGAGAACACGCGCTCTAATTCCTCCGTGTTCGCACCCTCTCCCCCGTAGTCTTACTCGGCAGGAGGAGGTACCCGTGCGCCGGATTTGGGCAGGGGCGGCTCTGACACCATCTGTCCGTCATCGGTGGCGTGCCAAAGATCTGCCAGCACCTGACAGGTGCCCTCACTGCAGCGCTGCACCGGACATTTGTGATGTGCGGCACTTGTTGTGGACGTGCCCAGCGACGGCTGCTATCAGAAAACGGCTCCTCAGGGAGGTGGGCCTGCGGTGGAAACGCGAAAGTGACTACGTGAAGTGGACTATGGACAACCGTTTCATTAGCAACCTCTGCGACTACCTCAGCGCAACGGTTCTTCACTCCTTCTTTTAACTTTCAATCCCGTGTATTCCTCCCCACCCCCCCTTCCTTTTTCAACTTATGCCTCATGGCACACTTCTCGAATAAAAAAAAAGTCTTTAGACAAACTGGAGAATTTCACTGGACGCAGAGATACGAGTCAAATGGTGTCCTTTAATTTGTCCTTGATAAATAAGCGGCTACGCGAGAATGCTCATGCGTAGAACCTTCGAGTATGTGAACGATCAAACGTACAGGTGCACCAAAAGAAGAACGCAGCACGAACCTGCTTCCCGGTGCGCTTTATTGGGTGAAGCGCATGCAGACAGCAAGGGTCCGGCGGACGCATCTTCCAGCTTTGATGCTCGGCTTTCGTTTGACACTGGCGCAACAGGGCTGCTTCATCCACTGTTTGTCAGGGGCACTTTTATTGTTTCATGAAGGTGTTTGTTGCTGGCGCACCAAGATTCGGTGGTTGAAGAATAAGCACGAAGCCAAGCGTGAACAATGGCAGGCAGGCATTCTGAAAGTCGTCGCATTCTTCACGAAACAGAACTCGCGGGCCGCCAAAGTACAACTCTTTCGGCACGATGCATGCTAACCATAAATGCCGGAATGTGTCATTAAAAACGGCCTTTACGCGCGCTAAGTAAATAGCGCGGCTTTGCAGTTGCCGGAAAATGGCAAACGTGGATAGTTGAAAATCAGTCCACCGGACCGAGCCGGACTGCAGGCTCTTCCGCTACTAGAAACCGCTGGGAATTAGTTCGTCCACCACTCACAAGCTTAGTTTTAGTGCGAAATAACTACAACGAAGGTTTGCAGCCTTTCAAGGTCGTATCTGGTATGTGCACCTCGGGAGCACTTAAAAAAGACGCACGAAAAGAAATCACATTAATATACACGCCTGGGAGTCGAACCCGCGCGGACTGAAGAGATCAACTTCACAGGCCGCTGCGCGAGACCGCTAGGCTATCAACGCAGCAGAACCGTTACGGCGGTAAACTGCAGCACACTCTCACGCTGTGAATTGCAGAGGGTCTTATTCATCCACCTGCGGCGCGGACAGTTAAGTGCCTTTATTTTTCTCAGAAGCAGCGCAAGGTTAAGACACTCTTGATTATGAGGGGAGAAAACGCGCATAGCTGGCTCCCCTGAGTAAGTGGACCACTCAATCATGTTGTGAGGTATGCGGTGGTGGTGCCCACCTGCAGATAATAATAATAATAATTGGCTTTTTGGGGAAAAGAAATGGCGCAGTACCTGTCTCATATATCGTTGGACACCTGAACCGCGCCGTAAGGACAGGGATAAAGGAGGGAGAGAAAGAAGAAAGGGAGAGAGGTGCCGTAGTGGAGGGCTCCGGAATAATTTCGACCACCTGGGGATCTTTAACGTGCACCGACATCGCACAGCACACGGGCGCCTTAGCGTTTTTCCTCCATAAAAACGCAGCCGCCGCGGTCGGGTTCGGACCCGGGAACTCCAGATCAGTATAGCCGAGCGTTCTAACCACTGAGCCACCGCGGCGGGTCCCCACCTGCAGAAAACCGTGCTTTCGTACAACACTTCGCGTTTAGCAATGTACACCGCAAGTCAATTTTTACTTTGGCAACACCTCTGCACTCTCTGTGAAAAGTAATGGTGCCTCACGGCTTGCTTGTTAGTGCAGAGTGATGACACCTATGAAGTTCATAATTTTCTTCTTATCACTGAGCCGTCGTCCATACCTTTCAATACCGTTTTCTCTTTATAGCGCTCGTAAATTATCTGCTCAACGATGCACAAGCTACCCATATTGCCGGAAAATATTTTATTCAGGCTGTAGATACGAAAGCGAACACTGTAAACAGAACGTTCACTGCCGGACGCCGATCAACCCTAGTATTTTGAGAGGTGAGTTTTCAGTGAAAACTACGGGCATAGCTACTTCTCTGCTCACTATTGAGTCCAATGTATTGCTGAAAGTGCACGCCCAGGCTGAAGTATATCTATTTATACTGAATGGTATAAATAGCAGCTTTATTTATACTGAATGGTTATTTAACACACTAAAATTTTTACACTATAAATACGCTTTGTTGCCTTCCTGCACTAGAAAACCGTGCAAAAAAGACCTGATGCGCAATATTTTTTAGCAAAAGCGGCCTTTGCAGCTAATTTTTACGCTAAGTAGTGGTGGCGACCGACCACTCCGGAAGGTCAAGCTCTGAGGCTGCTTATAACTGAAAACCTAACTACAAAGTGACTACCGTGACCCACTCGGGACCAACGTTTTTTTGAATCCAGGTCTTACCACTCGTGGAAGCTATTAAAAAAGTCTCATAAAGAAAGGAGCCGACGGCAGGGACAGAAATGCAAGCTGCAATACATTCAAAAAGGTGACGCTTTCCATGAAATGCAGCACCTCGCTGCTGCTGCTGCAAAAAAAAACAGCAAGGAACAAGAAAGCAAGGAGTGGACGTTGAGAGCGTGCTTTTGCTTGTAGTTCATAAAGAACAAGTGGTTTTGCTGGCTTCGGCAGGAAGCTATGGCAGCACATGACAGGTCTGCAGGGTGCATCCGGCAAACGGACCGTAGATAGCATTACCAGAAAAACGGACTTCGTTTGCTTCCACTTCAAGCGGCAGGCGAAAAACTCAGCTCTTTAACTAATGTCTACTTGGGAGGGAGGGGGGGGGGGTAAGGTTGAAGGGAGCATGCCGGATGCACTGAAGCGAGGTATTTCTTTGAGTCCCTGGTAGCTGTTGTCGCAAAAAAAAAAAACTGCGGTTTCGCTGTCGTCGTCAAAATAAACGGCCTTTTCCACCATCACCACCACCACAAGGTCCGCATCAGACCTCGTATATAAAACTGGGTGCGCATTCAGAATTGATTTTTTTTTTGCATTTCATGGTGCTCAGTAGACCCGCCTGTTCTCTATTAGAACTATTCACTGGATAAGAAGTCTAAGACGGAAGAAGATACAAGGACGATACGCCGAAGTTTTCCGCGCACGTCGGCTGCCGTTTACTGTCGACGCTGTTTAAGGGGTTACACATAAACCGCTGGACATGGCAAATTTTTGCCTCCTAAGTTTCTCTACAGCATTGGGCCCGAAAAATAAACATTTATGATATATTGTAAGAATTGGCATTGGGAATGCGAAAAAGTGGCCAATCAATAGATGATGGTACGCGTGCGGAATGCGTGATGGAATGCATGAGGTCCGCAGTGCTGCAGGCTCCTTTTCTTGTGTGGGCTCTGGTTTTACCACAGAATTATTACTGGTATATCCGGTTCTCTAATTAGGATAGCCACTGTCTATAAACAACCAGCACATGCATAACTAAACGTACTTCTGCGCCGACTACAGAAACGCTTCTTTCGAAGCTGATGTTTCGCAGTTGTTCAGCTTTCTCAAATGCAGCCTGCAATCGTGGGAATTCAGATGCAGAATATGCCTCTTTTTATTATGCATCGTGAAGGCATTATCAAGGCAACATTGAATATTGTAATAAGGGAGTAATTACTCACTGGCATCCACCCAAGCGCAGCCATGCGGCAATAAAGGAAAGCTATAAAGCTTTCTCAGAAACTTCTCAGTAAAAGACTCCTGGTCCGTGGTACGAACGCGGGACCACCGCATCAGCGAAGGAGCCGCTCTACCAACTGAGGTAACCGGGATGGCTAGCATGTCATAGGCCAACAGCGAACTGAAATATTACTTGAAGTGGGAACATTGTTGGTCGAATGTTTAGAGGAATCCGCCTAGCTGGAGTAGAATTCTTAATAACGGAGTAATTCCTCATTGGATAACACAACTCTTGAAGGAAATTCTCAGCACTTCGAGTTAATGATCAGTTCGCCCTCGCCCTACCATGCTCCAGCCGTTCCCGTTGGTGATGATGATGATGGCCTTTGGATGAATGTCACGTACTCACGATGGGGGATTGGCCAGGGTACATTGTTGATACAAAAGCACACATGGGTAAGGAGTGGAGCAATTGGAAAATGTTGTGAAGAAGACGCAAATTTGGAGAAAAAAGGTGAAAAAAAGGAAATTAAAAAGGCGTGATTTCACATTTTAGCATAAAAATCGATCTCATGGAATTATATACCCGTGAATAAAATCGCACACAGCTTTCAAGCCATATCCCTTGGCACTTGCCTCAAAGGAGAGTAGGATCGGAATAGATAGAGGGAGCCCCAGTCGAGCGAGGGGGATCTCCAAGTATGATCTACGGAGAGAAGCGAGCCGCCAGCAAAAGAGGAAAAAGTGATCTATTGACTCTATTTTGCCACAAGACTCACAAAGGTTGTTCAGCGATAACCCTGATCGGCACAAATAGAGATTTAGTCGCGGTATTCTGTGACGCAAGAGGATCACGGACACCTCACATTTCCTCGAACTGCACATCCGCACACTCCAAGGAAATGCCAGGTGTTGGAAATCCGCTACCGCAAGGAGAGGCTCATGGCTCAAGTAGTGGAGGCGCTGGAACCGTTGAAAGCGTGCTGCCGTCAAGAAGACAGTATTGGGTACGAATATTACTCGAAGTGGGAACATTCTTGGTCGAATGTTTAGAGGACTTCGCTTAGGTGGAGTAGAATTTGTAATAACGGAGCAATTACTGATTGGATAACACTAAGCATTTGACGAAAATTCTCGGCACTTCGAGTTAATGATCAGTTCGCCCTCGCCCTACCATGTTCCAGCAGTTCCCGTTATCTCAGTTGGTTCAGCAACTGCTCCGGTGCAGTGGTGGTGCTCGGTTCGAATCCCAGAACAGGATGAATTTTTTTTTAACAACGATTTTTCAGTGGACGCTGTATAGGTTTTCTTTGTGGCCGTTTTCCTGCGCCTGGATGAACACCAATAATTATTTGCTTCCTTATTACAAAGTCGACTCCACCTGGGGCGATTCCTCTAAACATTTGACCAATACTATACTTTGTTAAAAACTATAACAAAATCAACTTCTACTTCTGGCGCGCGTTCCTTCTACTTGTATGTCCTTTCTTTTATCATGTGCCTTCCATAATTTCGCGTAAAACGCCAAACTTGTTGCATCACATGCGTGGAGGAACACCTTGCGCTAGCCGGCATGCATACAAAGGGAGGAGCATGTTCAATCAGGACTGCAAAATTGATTCTTGTCCAGCGCTTTGATATTGTTCCCAAGTCTTGAGTGATTGTCACGCTGAAAGCGGTGAGCACGCGGCTTCATCCCTTCGTTTGTAATGCGAGGTGCCAACATGTTTCTCTCAAATAATCGCTACTAAACGCAACTGCGCAATCGATGCTCGAGATTGTTGTACTCTTTGTCGTTATCTCGAAAGTTCTTGATTATATCAAAATGGACCCCTCTGAAGAGCTGCGGTGACTTGGTCCTTCGGCGCCAGCCGGGCACATTTGTTGCTAACACCGCCATGTTATTTAGTGTTTTGCTAGCGAAGTCCTCCAAATTTGTTTCAGTTTTTTAATTGCTTTTTTTTTGGGGAGGGAGGAAATGGCGCAGTATCTGTGTCATATATCGCTGGACACCTGAACCGCGCCGTAAGGGAAGGGATAAAGGAGGGAGTGAAAGAAGAAAGGGAGAGAGAGGTGCCGTAGTGGAGGGCTCCGGAATAATTTTGACCACCTGGGGATCGATAACATGCACTGACATCGCACAGCACACGGGCACCTTCGCATTTTGCCTCCATAAAACGCAGCAGCCGCGGTCGGGTTTGAACCCGGGAACTCCGCATCAGTAGGCGAGCGCCCTAACCACTGAGCCACCGCGGCGGGTTCCTGCAAATGTGTGTGTAGTGGTTGTTTATTAAAATAATAGTAAAAAGGAAGGAAAAGATTTTTGCTAACCCCGGCATCTGCCATCGATACTGAAGCACCTGAGCAGGGGCAGCGGAAATAAAGGATAGCAGGCAGAATGGAGAAATTAAATGAAAGAGGTGAGGGGACAGGAAGAGAGGATAGAGGGAGAAGTAATATATACAAACTATTTACAAAATAATGAAGTGTTGGTTTCTGTGGCACCTCAGTAAGCTCGTCTGCTGTGCCCTCCATTGTCACTACCACGTGACAATGTATATTATTGGGGTAGGAGTAACGTCTGCGGGAACCACCAAACTATTGACACAATAGATATTAAAGGTGCCATATCCATGCATCTTGGACAAGCAATTATATGTATGCTGCCGGTGTGAAAGTTATGAAGATTTGCTTGCCGCAAGCGTGGGGCTGCTTACCTAAGTAAGCGCAATGCTTGCGAGCAGGGGCGGCAGAAGCCTGGCAGGTGAGGAGCGCAGAAGTGCCCGCTGTGCCCACATGCACACACTTAAAAAGTAAGAAAACGAACAAAACGTAAGTGGTCCACTCGGAAGAACAACGCGGACTCACTGTCATGCACATACGAGAACATTCACACCCTTTCGTTCTGCCAGCACAACCAAGCCACCAAACACGACACCCTAAAATCCACCCCTAGAAAAAAAAAGACGCTGGTGGTGGTGGTGGTGGCGAAAACTTTTTATTGCTGCAATAGACTTTGGGAGCCACAAAGTGGCCCCGCTACATGGTCGGCGTCCCTAGTCCGGGACATCGCATGACAGTGCCCCGTCTCTCGCCCGTTTCACCAGAGCCCTTTGAGACTCAAGCGAGGAGCAGTTGAGGAGGACAGTCTCCCATGCCTCTCTGGAAGGGGTAGGGGAAGGGGGGAGGTGGGGATTTTGAGTACATGCCCACACCATGTGGAATATATCACAGGTCTCCCCACAGTGCAGGCATCGCCCATCCGTGTTAGGATCGTAATGCTTTAAGATCGCAGGACAGAGCAGAGTACCTGTCTGCAGGCGCCTTAAAGTGCGCTCCTCCGTCTTACTCAGCCCCTTGGCAGGGGCCGGGAAAAGGCGGTGGTTGTCGCTATAATGCGTTATTATGTCCCTGAATCGCAGCAGCGGCTGCTTAGTCACCAAGCCAGAAGAGCTGGGATGAGGAGCCCGGTAAATAAGCGCTCGGGCAGCCGCGTCAGCGGCCTCATTACCTCGTACGCCCTGATGGCCAGGAGCCCAAATGATTCTTTTCGCTGTTGGATCAGTGGTAGTCCGTCTTAGAATGCAAGCAGCTAAGGGGGAGATCTCCCCAGCCAAGTAATGGTCACATGCTTTTCGGGAGTCCGTAATGATGATTCTCCAATTGGCGTGGGCGGCAGCAAGCGCTATCGCTACTTCCTCGGCTCGCATTGAATTCGGGGCTCGAAAAGAGAGTCCATCGACGTGCATGTCCTGGTGAACAACAGCGGCCGTGTAAAATCCCGTGGGCGACGGCCCTGCTACGTCTACATAATATACACCGGGTCGGGAGCCGTGTTGTCTCTCAAGAGCCCGAGCCCGCGCTTGTCGTCTGTTTTCGTGCATGTCGGTGTCCATGTTACGGGGGAGCGGGGAGACCCAGAGCATATGGCGCCACAGTACCGGGATACGCTCCGTCTCCTCTGGAGTGCAGTCGTGTTGGATGTGTAAGCGGTTTAGCAGGCGGCGCCCAGGGGCCGTCTGCATGAGCCGCGTGTATTGGTTCACGAGGTGGGCCTCCCGCAGCTCCTGGTAGCAGTTTAGCACCCCCAATGCCTTCAGTTTGGCATTAGAGGTAGCCACCGGGAGGTCCAGGGCTCGCTTAGTTGCCTTGCGGATGATGGAGTCTATTCGCGCCTAGTCTTGCTTGGTAGCGCGGAGATATGGCACGGCGTAGAGGATCCGGCTAGTCACGAAGGCATAGACGAGCCGAAGCGCGTCCCTGCCCCGCTTGTTGGAAACGCGGCGGATCATACGCCCTACCTGTTCGCCTACTCTCTTGAGTTTCACAATGGTGGAGTCCGGTCTGAGTCTGTGGTGAATGAAAAGGCCCAGAATACGGAGCTCCTCCACCTTCTCTAATAGGACCTCCTGACAGAGAGATGTGATGTGCTGTCATATCCTTTGGGTTCGCTCTGACATGCAGAAGCTCTGATTTCGCTGGAGCACATTGGAGCCCACAGTCCATAGCATACGCATCGACTATGGAAGCGGCCTGCTGAAGGCAGTCCTCCATGTCCCCAAGGCTCCCCTCAGTGGTCCAAATTGTAATGTCATCTGCATATAACGCGTGTTGAATTCCTTCCACCCGGGCCAGTTGGCTTGGGAGGCGCATCATAGCTATGTTGAACAGGAGCGGTGATAACACCGCTCCCTGAGGGGTACCCCGTGTTCCCATCACGTAAGGGCCGTATTCCTCGCCCTCAATCTGAAGGAAAGCCTGGCGATTAGTCAAGAAATCTCTTACATACGCGTAGGCCCTAGCCTCACAATCGGTAGAACTCAAGTTGGCCAGAATGCTTCCGTGTTTAACATTGTCGAAAGCCCCTTTCAGGTCAAGGGCGAGGATGGCTTTGTCATTGTGTTGCATAGTTGTGGGTCGTATTACATCCCTGTGCAGCTGGAGAAGGACATCCTGCGCAGACATGTGGGGGCAAAACAAGAACAGGGTGACTGCAAAGACGCCCTTACACTCCAGGTATGGAGAGAGGCGATCCCGAACCATCGTCTCCATAAGCTTGCCCGCACATGAGGTCAGTGATATGGGCCTCAGGTTGTCCGTATTCACGGCCTTGCCTGTTTTAGGGATAAACGTCACAAGTGATGTTTTCCACTCGGGAGGGAGTGGACGCCCGTCCCAGATCTGATTGATTTATTCTAATAAATGGAGGT
Source organism: Amblyomma americanum (assembly GCF_052857255.1). Taxonomy (NCBI): domain Eukaryota; kingdom Metazoa; phylum Arthropoda; class Arachnida; order Ixodida; family Ixodidae; genus Amblyomma; species Amblyomma americanum. The sequence goes on from NC_135504.1 coordinate 125,541,675, forward strand.
ATGCTGGGTACGGTAGGTTCGCCAACAGGTTCACTGTTATGTGATCCCGTCCCGGAGCCGTACCCCGGCGCATTTTTGCTAAGGCCGCCTTAAGGTCGTGCAACTCAAAAGGGGCATCAAGTGTTTCATTAGGCCTGCCAGAGTACATGTACTCAGGCCCAAGCGGGTCCTCCGTACGACACAGATATCTGTCGCACAGAGTGTCCGCAAGGTGCGCCGTCGTACCTTGATACCCTTGCAGAGCCCGCCGGAGCTGCTTTTGCGTCTCCCTTCTCGTTTGGGAGGGGTCGATTAGACTGCGAAAGAGACGCCACGTCCCTTTCGAGCTCATCTGATGAGCTGCGGCGTCGCTGCGTGCTATCCAATTTGAATCTGAGAGTTCGGCATC